>NC_062232.1:16697071-17023811 GCF_902686445.1 Sciurus carolinensis | reverse complement strand
CTAGTCACGATTATCTGAGCAATTGAAACTGCTATGTTGTCATCTATTCTGACAATAACTATAAAAGAAAAATAAAACCTTGTACATATCTGCTGCTCTGAGTAATAAACTTGAAAATAGGCCATGAAATTTCCCCATTAAAAAAATCCCAACGATGAGGTCTCTGCCATAGTAATAAAATTCTGGTAAACACCATGACCATTTGTTTAGGAGAAGAATGAGTTTGCAACCTCAAGTGTTACAAGTCTAATGGAGAAGTCAATACAGGCAAAAAGAAAATCCCTGCCACATTAAAGACTAAAAACTTTATCACCTTGGAATATTTCAGGTCAAATTAAATATGTATCATTTTTGACATCTAAATATATGTAAATTAAGTAGTATGATGGGTATGTTTCACACAAAGTGAGAACTGCAATCAGACCACAAGAAAGCTCTTTTTCTAATAGTAAAAACTAAGGTTTAGTACATTTATATTTCCATTTATATGCACAAATATTAAATGGACTCAGATGAGAGAATAATATAGCTAATCTGTTAAGATAAAAAGAATGAATCAAAGATAGACAATTACTACTGTTGTTTTCCAAAGTGAGTTTAATTTATTATTTCTGTTGTCTTCCATCATCAATTGCAATAAGGATACAGACCAGCACACTAAGAAATATTCTCAAGGAAGTCAGATGTCCCTAGTCATCTACATCTAACTTGGACTCTGACCCACACTGACCAAAGAAACAGAATAATTTGTCTAAAGCTTTCAAATGTCAAAGAGGTAACAGAAAGCCTAAGCCAAATCTCAGTCATTGCCCTAACAGAGTTGATAATGTCATACAAAGCTTATATGCTTAGAATTTTAAAGCAATTAAATATTTGTAAAAATTGAGCCTTTTCTATTTTGCTCAAGTTCACCTCTTTTTCATATTTCCTGGCTTAATTTATTTGCAAAAATGTATATATTTACCATATATAGCATGTTGTTTTGTACACTGTGAAATATGCGTACGTTGTGAAATGGTTAAGTCAAGTTAATTAACATATGAATTACAAGAGAAGTTCAAGAGATCTATTGTACAAGACTACTATAATTAATAATGATGCATTATATTCTTTAAAAATTGCTAAGAGAATAGATGTTAAGTGTTCTCACCACAAAAGTTACAAGTATCTCAAGTTCTGTTATTTTATGTCTTTCTACAGCCCAAGCAAATTTACTTATTTGTATTACCAAAATCAGTGATAACCAAGTAATCTAGTCAGGGCACATTTAAATCAGGCTAACTTGAGGAAGATTTTTTTTCAGGGGGTAACGGGGATTGAACTCAGGGGCACTCGACCACTGAGTCACCTCCCCAACCCTATTTTGTATTCTATTTAGAGACAGGGTCTCACTGAGTTGCTTAGGGCCTCACTTTTGCTGAGACTGGCTTTGAACTCATGATCCTCCTGCCTCAGCCTCCCGAGTTGCTGGGATTACAGGCCTATGCCACTGTACCTGACTGGAAGATTAATTTTATAAAAGGAACTCATAAAGAATGTAGGCAAGATACAGAGGAACCATAAGTAGCCCAGGGTTAATAATACATAAGCAGATACAAATCTCTAGACCCAAAAGGAGGAGGGAAAGGTTAGGGTTTCCACAGCCTGAAAGGAGGAAGTGGCATAAAGGTAGACACTTTGAGAAACACACTGGTTTTCAGTAAACATTCTCAGTCAGTCCAAGGTGACAATACAAGGAAGGCTCCAGGGGACAGACACTTGATATCATTCCCTCTCCCTCTGTTATCTCTCACCTTCTGTGGAGAGTAGGGAGGATGAGCAGAATCAACCTGGAAGCCCGAGGAAGAAGGAGCTCCTTGATGAGATTCTCACAGGACAGCATCCCAGGGCAGAGATCAGGGCAAAGAAAAAGGGAAAATGGTGCTGAAGGGACAAGTGAAAACTGCCCAATATTCCATGTTTTATGGGAAACAATTTCTTCTCCCTTTCATCATCTGATCTATTGAGGGAATACTATATGCAATATACAGTTAATTATAAGAACTTGGTAGGGATGGGGATAAAGGAGATTGAAGATGGAGAAAGAATCACAAAGGAAAAAAATATTTTTCCTACAGGAAATTCAAATTACAACATTTCTATTCATGGCAAAACTCATTCAATTACCATATCCACATGTAAAAATCTACTGCAACAGCAGCATTGAAATTCAAAATTTCAGGCCCCAGACCCACTGACTCAGAATCTGCTTCTTAACAAGATTCTCTGGTGCCTGTTATATACATTAAAGTTTAAGAAGCATTACTATAAGGACTCCCTAGAGTTACTCAGGGTGATACTAGAAGTTTGGAGTAATTAAAGCTAGTGGGATTTAACACAGAAACTTCTTGGAGGAGGTATATTTGAGAAGGATATTCCTATATCATTTTATAGAAAACATCAGGTTTTTTAATTTCCACATAAGGTCAAACAGCAGATATAGTTAACCAGTAACTAAATACATAATATTCACAAAATATTATGGTAAAAACTGATAGTAAATATTGTTCCATTAATACAAAGTTCTTTCATGATAAAAAAATTCTTGTGCTACATAGATTCTCTATCAGTTCTCTTAAGAAAGGAAAACTTCAGGCTCATTTAAATTGGAAAACTGCTGCTTCAGTTTTGTGCTTGACTGTTTTTCTCTTCTTAATACCATTTTTCTTTCTATTTCAGGCCCAACTCTGGCACTTAATGGGTGTTCAGTAAATACATTTTGATTGATTGAAGCCCAACTGCCTTAAAATCTTGTGTTAAACTGTAATAATAGATCAGCATCAAAATCTAGTTGTAGATTATGTTCTATTTAGAGAACAGCACCATCTAGTGTTCCTCCAGGAAGGTACCATCTCCTATCAAGTAAGTTCATCAAGTCATAAGAAAAAGTTCTGTTAAAACTAACCTACTGTGCCATATCTTTTTACCTTACTACACCTCTAATGAAATCTTAGGATGATTTCAGTTTGCTTTTATCTTGCATCAGTACCTGCTTTGAAATAACAGGAGTACTTTGATTTGCTCTGAGCCAGCTGTATTCTCTTCAGGCCTTACCAACTCAGTACACACCATCTGATTTCTAACTTCCAGAACCTGTATTCCTGTGCCTGAAGACTTGCTCAGGCCACCAAAGCCAATGTGGTGCTCATACAGCTAGCATCAACCCTGTCTCCAGAAGTTCCCATTCAGGCAGATCGCTCACTGACTGCCACCTATCATCCACCATTTACCTGTTTGCCTGCCTCTTGCCTGCCCATCACCAGCTTTTCACCTACCCATCACTCACTACCCAAGGCCCACTTGCTGATAGTCCACCAGTAGCCTGCAGACCACCCACAGACCACCAGCCTGTTGCCCACTGTTGCCTGGAAGTCACGGTACCCACAGGACCCCCATCCCAATCAACCCTGCCTCCAGGACCCCCGGTCTGACTGGCTGAGCTCTATGCGAACATGGCACTCCATGCCCCACCCTGCAACTCCCCATTTGCCAACACATTTGGAAGCCCGTGCAGCCATCTTGAATTATCCCGGAAGCCATAGCTCCGATCTTTAGGTGAGGCAAATCCCATCCTGAGATGCCTGCTGGAGACTTGAAGCTTATTGTCAGGTACCTCTCATGCATCAGGCTACTGCAGACTGGGAGGTTTGAATAGTATATGACTGTTATAGTGTAGATTTTTTTCTCCTTTATGAAAATTTTTAAGTTTTTAAATCTTTATTTTTCTCACTCTATTTTCCTTTTGTTTACCTGTTTCCTCAGTCTCTTTCTCCATTTTCTCATGCTAACAACAAACTTCTTTTGATTCTGCTTTCACTCTTCCTATAATCTAGTACTTCTATATACTCTTCTTTTATCCCATTGACTGTTACATCCTACACCCCTTCCCATTCTCTTTGTCCACCATTACAAACTGTAGACCTCAAAGCAAATCTATTGGTTATACTGTAGATAATAATTGAAATCATTCTCTCTGTTTATTATGATAATATTGTTAACGTCTTCATAGGGGCTATCTGATGAGGGCTGCATACTGTCTGTATGGGGTATTGCTAATATTGATCTGCCCCTTAAAGATAAGTGAGGTTTTGGAAACCTGTGGGGTCACTATGGTCCTACAGGGGGGAAACTGCAATACCCCAGATCTGTACTGTAGAGGGGAAGATTTGTGAACAACAAGAAAAAACAAGGGAAGAAAGTGTTCCAGAAAAATCAAGAGTCTATATTAATAGAATCTAATGACAGCATGGTAAAAGAAATGTCAGAATAGAAGTTCAGAATATACTTAATTAAAATGATCCACGAAGTAAAGGATGAGATAAGAGAGCAAGTGCAGGCAGTGAATGATCACTCCAATAAACAGTTAAAAGAGCAACTGCAGGAAGCAAAAGATCATTTCAACAAAGAGATAGAGATTCTGAAAGAAAGACAAACAGAAATCCTTCAAATTAAGGAAACAATAAACCAAATAAATAACTCAATGAAAAGCATCACCAACAGACTAGATCACTTGGAAGATATAAACAAATGAAGACAAAATATTTAATCTTGAAAACAAAGTTGACCAGAGAAGATGGTAAAAAATCATGAATGGAAACTCCAAGAACTACGGGACTCATGAAAAGGCCAAATTTAAGAATTATTGGGATTGAGGAAGGCACAGAGCTACAAACCAAAAAATGAACAACCTATTCAATGAAATAATATCAGAAAATTTCCCAAACCTGAAGAATGAAATGGAAAATCAACTACGAGAAGTTTATAGAGCACCAAATGTACAAAATTACAACAGATCAACACCAAGGCACATTATAATGAAAATGCCTAACATCCAAAATAAAGATAGAATTTTAAAGGCTGCGAGAAAAAAAAAAAAAACATCAGATTACATAAAGGGGAAAACCAGTACGGATATCAGCAGATTTCTCAGCTCAGACACTAAAGAAAGAAGGGCCTGGAACAATATATTTCAAGCTCTGAAAGAATGTGGTTGTGAAGAGAATCTTATACCCAGCAAAACTAACTTTCAGATTTAAAGACAAAATAAAATCCTTCCATAATAAACAAAAATTAAAAGAATTTAAAAATAGAAAGCCTGCACTACAGAACATTCTCAGCAAAGTATTCCATGAGGAGGAAATGAAAAACAACAATGTAAATCAGCAAAGGGAGGAACTACCTAATGGAAAAGCCAATCAAAGGAGAAACCAAGTCAAGTTAAAAACCAAAAATAAGCCAAAATGACTGGGAATACAAATCATATCTCAATAATAACCCTGAATGTTAATGGCCTAAATTCATCAATCAAAAGACATAGACTGGCAGATTGGATGGAAAAGAAAGACCCAACAATATGCTGCCTGCAAGAGACTCACCTCATAGAAAAAGACATCCCCAGACTAAAGGTGAAAGGATGGGAAAAAACCTACCATGCACACGGACTCAGTAAAAAAGCAGGGGTTTCCATCCTTATATCAGATAAAGTGGACTTCAAGCCAAAGTTAGTCAGAAGGGATAAAGAAGGTCATTTCATACTGCTTGAGGGAACCATAAATCAGCAAGACATAACAATCATAAATATCTATGCCCCAAACAGTGGCTCATCCATGTACATCAAACAAATTCTTCTCAATTCCAGGAACCAAATAGACCACAACACAATAATTCTGGGTGATGCTAACACACCACTGTCACCACTGGCTATCCAAACAAAAACTAAACAAAGAGACCCATAAAACTTATTAACACAATCAACAACTTAGACTTAACAGACATATATAGAATATACCATCCAACAAAGAACGAATACACTTTCTTCTCAGCAGCACATGGATCCTTCTCTAAAAGAGACCATATGTTATGCCACAAAGCGGCCCTTAGTAAATACAAAAAGAATAGAGATACTACCTTGTATTCTATCAGACCATAATGGAATGAAATTAGAAATCAAAGATAAAATAAAAAACAGAAACTACCCCAATACCTAGAAACTAAATAATATGCTATTTAATGAAGCATGGATAACAGAAAACATCAGGGAGGAGATAAAAAAAAAATCTTAGAGGTAAATGAGAATGATGGTACAACATATCAAAATCTCTGGGACATTATGAAAGCAACACTAAGAGGAAAATTCATTGCATGGAGCACATTCAAGAAAAGAATAAAAAGTCAACAACTAAGTGACCTAACATTACATCTCAAAGCCCTAGAAAAATAACAGAACAACACAAAAAGTAGTAGAAGATGGGAGATAATTAAAATCAATGTTGAAATCAACGAAATTGAAACAAAAGAAACAATTCAAAATATTGACAAACCAAAAAGTTGGTGCTCTGAAAAAGTAAACAAAATAGATAAATTCTTAGCCACACTAACAAAGAACCCAATCAATAAATGGGCTAAGGAACTGGGTAGACACTTCACAGAAGAAGATATACAAGTGATCAACAAATATATGAAAAAGTGCTCATCATCTCTTGTAAATAGAGAAATGCAAATTAAAACTACCCTAAGATATCATCTAACTCCAATTAGAATGGCTACTATCAAGAACACAAGCAATAAAAGTTGAAGTGAATGTGGGGCAAAAAGGCACACTCATACATTGCTGGAAGGATTGCAAATTGGTGCAGCCACTCTGGAAAGTAGTATGGAGATTCCTCAGAAAACTTGGAATAGAACCATCTTTGACCCAGCTATCCCACTCCTCAGTTTATACCCAGAGGACTTAAAATCAGCATACTACAGTGATGCAGTCACATCAATGTTCATAGCTGCTCAATTCACAATAGCTAGATTGTGAAACCAACCTAGATGCCCTTCAATTGATGAATGGATAAAGAAACTGCAGGATATATATACAAAGGAATATTACTCAGCCATAAAGAAGAATAAAATTATGGCACTCTCTGGTAAATGGATGAAGTTGGAGAATATCATGCTAAGTGAAATAAGCCAAGCCCAAAAACCAAAGGCCAAATGTTTTCTCTGATAAGTGGATGATAATACATAATGAGGGAGGGGGGAAGGGGGGAAGAGAAGAATGGAGGAACTTTGGATTGTGTAGAGGGAAATGGGGCAGGAGCGAGTGGGGGAAGGAAAATAGTGGAATGAGACAGACATCAGTACCCTGTGTACATATATGATTACATGAATTGTATTAATCTACATTGTGTATAACCATAGAAATGAAAAGTTGTACCCCATTTGTGTAAAAAAATAAAAAATAAAAATAGAAGTTCCCATTCAATGACCAATAGAGATGGGGAATAAACATTCCAGTTCTCTTTCTCCTTTGGATGGAGACTATTTTCTAGAATTTTTCATGAGAGTAAACTTCAATTAGTCACAGATGGTAGCTTTTTTTGGTTGTTTTCTCTTCCCTTTCTCATCTCCCTACTCCCCTACTAAAGTTTCTCTCACCTCCAGATAAACAAATCAAAGGCTCAAGCTTTAAATAGAAAATATTAATTAATATGAATGTTTATTTGATCATTTATTTCCACATGGTTTAAATGGGTCTCAAGCATTCCAATATCACACCAGTCATAAAGAATGACTGCTCAAGAGTTATTATTTCCACATTCACATGATGAAACCAGTTTTGAGGTCAACTTAAGGCAAAAATATGAATGAAACACATTCTATATAAAAGATCAGTAATTCCATCTGTCTACAATCCACTCCCTATCCCAACCAAGAAAATTTCAACTGGGGTTTTTCAAATTGAAATGTTTTGCTCTGATATGGTTATTTTCTTTTGGGTGAAAAAAGGGGAATATATTAAAAATACATTTTTAAACAGCAGTGAAAAACTGTTCCTTTTTACATTTTCATAACACATATGCCCTATATTCTCTGAATGTCAATAACTTAGGCATGATAATTTTCATTTGGTTCAGCTTATTACTTCTCCTGGATAAACAGGGTAGAAAATGGTAAGGCTAACCATTTCAGTTTATTCACAATAAGGTCAAGGCCCCCATCTAAACTGTAAACAGAAGAACAATTTAAAGATTAAATGAAGTGGGTCTCAAATCTTGTCTCCCATATTCAGCTGAGTACACTGATGTAATTAGTGATCCAGATATAGAACCACAGGAAATGAATGTCAACCAGTTGGGATAAGGGGGAAGCAAACTGGATACTCTGCTGATCAGTGGTTCAGAAGACTGAACTTTACCAAGTACCCGGAAGCAATACACTTATGAGAAAATATTTGATTCACACATCAATCTGTCCCCATCTTCTCTCTCACAGTAAGAGAACTCCTGATTTTAAGCTGGATACACAGCCTCCCTATGGTACTCTGCAAGTAGATGTGCTCCTATGTGTTTATGGTCTGATCAACTGGAGATGAGCAAAAGTAATATTTACCATTTTGGAGTAATGTCCGTGAATGTGGGGACATAGCCCTATACGACCATTTTATACCCTTCTTGATGGCTAGAATTCAGACATTAGAAGAGTTATCTTCAATCACGTGAATGAAGTCAATATTCTAAGGATCACAGAGCAATAAGATGGAGGGAGCTTGTCTGTGCCCTTAATGCTTCTTGGTGGAGAGCTATTGTAAGTCCTCTGATTTCACTTTGAGAAAGAAATAAAATTCTATCCTGTTTCAGGGATTGTTAATTTTAACCTCTGTTAAAGTAGCTGAATTTTATACTAGTATGGATTATGGCAAATAATTTGATACTAATAATATTTTCAGGATGAATGATTTTAATTATTTATATCGGTATAAATTAGAGCAATCATTAATTATAATGCATTTACACTAACATATTCCAAAATGTTTTATAAATCAAGGGGAAAGGAGTGTAATCATATGTAGTATGTGAATATGTGTACATAGTCTATTTCACATCCTTGCTATTGTGAATAATATTGTGGTAAACATGGGAATGCAGATGAAAAAACTTGTATACATTTAAGGTATACAACTTGATTTTATACACTCATACACAGTGTGAAGTAATTGCCACAATCAAGCTAATATATATTAACATTTTTATTTATTCCACAATAATAATTTTTCTTATTAAATTAATAATTCTCTTTTTGTGGTGGGAACACTTTAGATTAGCCTAGCAAGTTTCAAATATATAGTAATTACAATGTTTTTGACTATAGCCATGTTGTTTGTACATTAGATTTCCAGAACTTATTCATCTTGCTTAACTGAAACTTTGTATTCCTTGACCAACTATGCTTTTGTTGTTTTCCAGGTGAAATATATATATAAACATACATATATACATACATACACACGTTACTTTTATAATCAGAAAAACAAATATAATTTAAAGTGGAAGGAAATTAAGAAAGGAAGGAAGAAGAAAGGGCGAGAAAGAATGAACAGAGGCTTTCATACAGGTCAGATATGAGCCTGCATCAAGACTCCACCTCACAGGTCTTTGATCGAGTTCTTTAAACTTAAATTTCCTCATCTGTAAAAAAGATTAATATTTCCCTGAAAGGGCAATTATGAGGATTTAATGTCATCACACGTAAATATTTCTCAAACTTCTGAAGAACATGAATCATTTAAAATGTTCAAATAAAATATTTCCATTCAGAGTGTTTTTGCATATTAAAGATGCTACCAAAACCTCCCTTTAAATAAATCAGTTTAAGTTCCTTTAAACTAATCTCCTGTTAATTTATCTGACCATGGAAACATGTTTTTACAGAATACCAATAAACGTTCTTAATTCTACCCAACACATTGTGGGAAATGCTGACAGTTTAATGAACATGGTTCATTCAGTACCTGGCACATCGTGGAGTACTTAAGCAGTTTTTGACCTATTTTCATCTATAAAGGACTGACACTGGGTTCTTATAAGACATCAGAAATAGTGAACTAGAATGGGTAGAAGACAGCTTCTATTAAGAACCTAGAGGAATAATGAATTTTACGAGAAGTCAGACTGCAAATAAGTAACACATACCATAATGTGTTATTTCTCAACATAGGAATGAGACATTAAAAACAAAAGAGGAAGATGATGCCACATCTTACTAATAAAAGACTGTGATTTCTACTACTAATAATAAGTATAATGTGGAATAAAAGAAATGAAGTTTCCATAGGAATAATGTGTTGATGAATCCTCGTACATGCCAAGATTCAATATAAGCAAACCAATTTCAATTTATGATTTCATACTGCATTAGCATGAGCCTGGGGTCCTTCATACAAAAAGACAGCAAGGCCCCACCTTCAATATAATTAGTCTTTTCACTTAGAAGTCAAACCATAAAAGACCCTGCAGATATGCTGTAGGTACCAGCCTGAAAGTTTCCCAGATAAAAATGAAAGAAATATTCCAGGATAAAACGAATATTTCATGGGCAACACCATAAAAATCTTAAAAGAATTTATATTTTTCATCATTTTCACCTTCACTTAATACGACGAATATAATGTAAGGAATAAATGGATAAGTTAAAAGATGATTTGCATAAAATTCTAAGGGGTAGAGTTACATGAATTAAATACCCTCTCAAAATCCTCTGTATATGTTTTTTCATTATTTTGTTGACATTAGAAAAAAATTACCATATGACAAGTGTATCATGAGAGAACAGCAGGGACAAAAATATGTAAGAATCCATGAATTGACCCAAATTATGGTTAAGAATCAAAAATGATCATGTTAATCACTGTGGGTGTGGTAGGCATAATAATGACTTACAATGATGTTTACATCCTAATCCCACAAATTTATGAATATGTGCAGCAAAAGGGGCTTTTATATGTAAGTTAAAGATCTAGATTGGGAAATTATCCTCGATTATCTCTGTAGGCCCAAGCTACTTACATGACTCCTTAAAACCAGAGAACATATCCCAAATGAATCAAAAAAAAAGATGTGATAATGGAAGCCATCATGGAGCATACTGAAAAGTAAATGAGACTTCAGGGTACAGATGAAAGATTGAACATATGCATTAACTCTGATCCTCTGCTTCCTGGAGAAAGTGCACCAGAAGAACAATAAAGAATTATTTAAAAAAAAAATAGCCCTATAAAGACAAAGAGAATAGAAAATGAGTAGAAATAAATGCATCAATATTTTCTATACTGGAAAGCAATTTATCAAATGATAAATTTATTTAGCAGAGATGAGAAACTGAGGCTGAAGAAAAAAAGCTAAGAACCAATATGATTTCCACTGTGGAATCCTTAATATGATAAATTGGAAGAACCAAGAGATATTTCTATTGGTAGGGGTGAAGGTGCGTATAAAAACAAAATGACTTTGACAGTCTGTATATTAGGTGGTAAGGCCTTCCATTTCTGGTCATGGTGGGCAACACCATCTGGACTAAATATCTGGCTTAAAAAAATACAAATGCTTCAGGAATTTAAAAAAGGAAAACTAAAATAACTGAAGAGATGACAGGCAAAAAGGAATTAGCCTAAAGTCTTAAAGGAGACAGAAACCCAAAGACATAAGTAGATTACAGATGCTACATTTGCTCTAAAAGGCATTTTACCATCCCCAGAAACCACTAACTTTGTTTTGGTAGCCTCACTATCAAAGGAAACATAAATCAATGCTCAGATTTCACACAAGGCGTATAATTAGTTCAGATGGCCTCTTCAACTTAAACTAGGTTCCAAAGACTAAATCCTCAGAGAAAGTTAACCAGCCCCAGATCCATTCCAAAATAATAGAAAGAAAAGTTGCCTTGCTACCGAGTATGTGGTGGATTATGGGATAATTCCTGAAATTTTGTAATGACAAATTGGCCTTCATCTGATGTGCAACCCAAATTCAAATCATCTGAATTATCCAAAATTACTAAACATGGATGTTATTTTACACACATAGTAGTCAGTCTTGGATGCTCATTGAAACACCTGAGTACACATTTTTAAAAAAGCTACTGATACCTGAATTCCCCTTCCAAAGATTCTGATTTAAATAGTCCAGGGTTCAGCGTGAGCATCAGGATTTTTATTTCTTTTTATTATTTTTTTATTATTCTAAACAAATGGGATACATGTTGTTTCTCTGTTTGTACATGGCGTAAAGGCATACCATTTGTGTAATCATAAATTTACATAGGGTAATGTTGTTTGGTTCATTCTGTTATTTTTTTCCCTTCCCCCCCACCCCTCCCACCCCTCTTTTCCCTCTATACAGTCCTTTCTTCCTCCATTCTTACCACCCTCCTTATCCCTAAACCTAAACCTAACCCTAACCCTAATGCTAACACCTCCCACCCCCCATTATATGTCCTCATCCACTTATCAGCGAGATTATTCATCCTTTAGTTTTTTGAGATTGGCTTATCTCACTTAGCATGATATTCTCCAATTTCATCCATTTGCCTGCAAATGCCATAATTTTATCATTCTTCATGGCGGAGTAATATTCCATTGTATATGTATGCCACAGTTTCATTATCCATCCATCAACTGAAGGGCATCTAGGTTGGTTCCACAATCTGGCTATGGTGAATTGAGCAGCTATGAACATTGATGTAGCAGTATCTCTGTAGTATGCTGATTTTAAGTCCTTTGGGTATAGGCCAAGGAATGGGATAGCTGGGTCAAATGGTGGTTCCATTCCAAGATTTCTGAGGAATCTCCATACTGTTTTCCAGAGTGGCTGCACTAATTTGCAACCCCACCAGCAATGTATGAGTGTACCTTTTTCCCCACATCCTCTCCAACACCTATTGTAGCTTGTGTTCTCGATAATCGCCATTCTAATTGGGGTGAGATGAAATCTTAGGGTAGTTTTGATTTGCATATCTCTTATAACTAGAGATGTTGAACATTTTTGCATATACCTGTTGAATGCTTCTACATCTTCTTCTGTGAAGTGTCTGTTCATTTCCTTAGCCCACTTGTTGACTGGATTATTTGTATTCTTGGTGTAGAGTTTTTTCAGTTCTTTATAGATTCTGGAAATTAGCGCTCTATCTGAAGTGTGAGTGGCAAAGATTTTCTCCCATTCTGTAGGCTCTCTCTTCACATTACTGATAGTTTCCTTTGCTGAGAGAAAGTTTTTTAGTTTGAATCTATCCCAGTTGTTGATTCTTGCTTTTATTTCTTGTGCTATGGGAGTCCTGTTAAGGAAGTCTGATCCTAAGCCTACAAGTTGAAGATTTGGACCTACTTTTTCTTCTACAAGATGCAGGGTCTCTGGTCTGATTCCAAGGTCCTTGATCCATTTTGAGTTGAGTTTCGTGCATGGTGAGAGATATGGGTTTAGTTTCATTCTGTTGCATATGGATTTCCAATTTTCCCAGCACCATTTGTTGAAGAGGCTATCTTTTCTCCAGTGCATATTTTTGGCCCCTTTGTCTAGTATGAGAAAATTGTATTTATTTGGGTTTGTGTCCGTGTCCTCTATTCTGTACCATTGATCTACCTGTCTATTTTGGTACCAATACCATGCCGTTTTTGTTACTATTGCTTTGTAGTAGAGTTGAAGATCTGGTATTGTGATACCCCCTGCTTCACTCTTTCTACTGAGGATTGCTTTAGCAATTCTGGGTTTTTTATTCTTCCAGATGAATTTCATAATTGCTTTCTCTATTTCTATAAGGTACATCATTGGGATTTTAATTGGAATGGCATTGAATCTGTATAGCACTTTAGGTATTATGGCCATTTTGACAATATTAATTCTGCCTATCCAAGAACACGGGAGATCTTTCCATCTTCTAAGGTTTTCTTTAATTTCTTTCTTTAGTGTTCTGTAGTTCTCATTGTAGAGGTCTTTCACCTCTTTTGTGAGATTGATTCCCAAGTATTTTATTTTTTTTTGAGGCTATTGTGAATGGGGTAGTTTTCCTAACTTCTCTTTCTGAAGATTCATCACTTATGTATAAAAATGCATGGGATTTATGAGCATTGATCTTGTAACCTGCTACTTTACTAAATTCACTTATGAGTTCTAAAAGTTTTCTGGTGGAATTTCCAGGTTCCTCTAAATATATAATCATGTCATCAGCGAACAGGGATAGTTTGAGTTCTTCTTTTCCAATTCGTATCCCTTTAATTTCTTTGGTTTGTCTAATTGCTCTGGCTAGAGTCTCAAGGACGATGTTGAATAGAAGTGGTGAAAGAGGGCATCCCTGCCTTGTTCCAGTTTATAGGGGGAATGCTTTCAGTTTTTCACCATTTAGAATGATATTAGCCATGGGCTTAGCGTAGATGGCCTTTACAATGTTAAGGAATGTTTCCACTACCCCAATTTTTTCTAGTGTTTTGAGCATGAAGGGATGCTGTATTTTATTGAATGCTTTTTCTGCATTTATTGAAATAATCATGTGATTCTTAACTTTAAATCTGTTAATATGGTGAATGACATTTATTGATTTCCGGATGTTGAACCAACCTTGCATCCCTGGGATAAAACCCACTTGATCGTGGTGCACTATCTTTTTAATATATTTTTGTATGAGATGTGCTAAAATTTTGTTGAGAATTTTTGCGTCGATGTTCATTAAGGATATTGGTCTGAAATTTTCTTTCCTCGATGTGTCTCTGTCTGGTTTAGGTATCAGGGTGATATTGGCTTCATAGAATGAGTTTGGGAGGGTTCCCTCCTCTTCTATTTCATGAAATACTTTGAGAAGTATTGGAATGAGCTCTTCTTTAAAGGTTTTGTAGAACTTGGCTGATAACCCATCTGGTCCTGGACTTTTCTTTGTTGGTAGGCTTTTGATGACCTCTTCTATTTCATTGCTTGAAATTGATTTATTTAAGTTGTGTATGCCCTCCTGGTTCAGTTTAGGTAATTCATATGTCTCTAGAAACTTGTTGATGTCTTCGAGGTTTTCTGTTTTGTTGGAGTATAGATTTTCAAAATAGCTTCTAATTATGTTTTGTATTTCAGTCGTGTCTGTTGTGATATTTCCTTGTTCATTCTGAATTTTAGTAATTTGAGTTTTCTCCCTCTTTCTCTTTGTTAGTGTGTCTAAGGGTTTATCAATTTTGTTTATTTTTTCAAAGAACCAACTATTTATTTTGTTAATTTTTCCGATTGTTTCTTTTGTATCAATTTCATTGATTTCAGCTCTGAGTTTAACTATTTCCTGTCTTCTACTACTTTTGGTGTTGGCCTACTCTTCTTTTTCTAGGGCTTTGAGCTGTAGTGTTAAGTCGTTTATTTGTTGATTTCTACTTCTTTTTTTGAATGTGCCCCATGAAATAAATGTTCCTCTAAGTACTGCTTTCATAGTGTCCCAGAGATTTTGATATGATGTGTCTTTGTTCTCGTTTACTTCTAAGAATTTTTTTATTTCCCTCCTGATGTGTTATATTATACATTCATCATATAATAGTGTATTATTTAATCTCCAGGTATTGGAGAAGTTTCTGGTTTTTATTCTGTCATTTATTTCTAATTTCAATCCATTATGATCTGATAGAATACATGGTAGTATCTCTATCTTCTTGTATTTGCTAACAGTAGCTTTGTGGCATAAAATATGGTCTATTTTAGAGAAGGATCCATGTGCTGCTGAGAAGAAAGTGTATTCGTTCTTTGTTGGATGGTATATTCTATATATCTCTGTTATGTCTAAATTGTTGATTGTGATATTGAGATCTATGGTTTCTTTATTCAATTTTTGTTTGGACAATCTATCCAGTGGTGAGAGAGGTGTGTTAAAATCGCCGAGTATTATTGTGTTGTGGTCTATTTGATTTCTGGAATTAAGAAGGATTTGTTTGACACACATGGATGAGCCAATGTTCGGGGCATAGATATTTATGATTGTTATGTCTTGCTGATTTATGCTTCCCTTAAGCAGTTCAATGCCCTTCTTTATCCCTTCTGACTAGTTTTGGCTTGAAGTCCACATTATCTGAAATGAGGATGGATACTCCAGCTTTTTTGCTGTGTCCGTGTGCATGGTATGTTTTTTCCCATCCTTTTACCTTTAGTCTATGGGTATCTCTTTCTATGAGATGAGTCTCTTGCAGGCAGCATATTGTTGGATTTTTCTTTTTAATCCAATCTGCCAGTCTATGTCTTTTGATTGATGAGTTCAGGCCATTAACATTATTGTGATATGATTTGTATTCCCAGTCATTTGACTCATTTTTGTTTTTTGACATGATTTGGTTTCTCCTTTATTTGGCTATTCCTTTAGGCTAGTTCCTCCCGTTGCTGATTTGCATCATTGTTTTTCATCTCTTCCTCATGGAGTATTTTGCTGAGAATGTTCTGTAATGCTGGCTTTCTTTTTGTAAATTCTTTTAGCTTTTGTTTATCATGGAATGATTTAATTTCATCGTCAAATTTGAAGGTAAGTTTTGCTGGGTATAAGATTCTTGGTTGACATCCATTTTCTTTCAGGGTTTGGTAAATGTTGTTCCAGGCCCTTCTAGCTTTTAGGGTCTGGATTGAAAAATCTGCTGATATTCTTATTGGTTTCCCCCTGAATGTAATTTGATTCTTTTCTCTTGCGGCCTTAAAATTCTGTCTTTATTTTGTATGTTAGGTATTTTCATAATAATGTGCCTTGGTGTGGGTCTGTTGTAATTTTGTATATTTGGAGTCCTATAAGCCTCTTGTACTTGATTTTCCATTTCATTCTTCAGATTTGGGAAATTTTCTAATATTATTTCATTGAATAGATTGTTCATTCCTTTGGTTTGTTTCTCCAAGCCTTCCTCAATCTCAATAATTCTTAAATTTGGCCTTTTCATGATATCCCATAATTCTTGTAGATTCTGTTCATGATTTCTTACCATCTTCTCTATTTGGTCAACTTTGGTTTCAAGATTAAATATTTTTTCTTCAATGTCTGAGGTTCTGTCTTCTAGGTGTTCTATCCTATTGGTTATGCTTTCTATGGAGTTTTTAACTTGGTTTATTGTTTCCTTCATTTCAAGGATTTCTGTTTTTTTTTTTTTCAGTATCTCTAACTCTTTATTGAAATGATCTCTTGCTTCCCGTATTTGCTCTTTTAACTGTTGATTGGTGCGATCATTTAATGCCTGCATTTGCTCTTTCATCTCCTCCTTCAATGCCTGCATTTGCTCTTTCATCTCCTCATTTGCTTCCCTGATTGTTTTAATTATGTACATTCTGATCTCCCTTTCTGACATTTCTTCTGCTGTGCTGTCATTGGGTTTTGTTGATATAGAATCTAGGTTTGTTTGGGACATTTTCTTCCCTTGTTTTCTCATATTCGTCAGATGTCAGTGGGACTCTGAGATACTGCAGATTTCCTCTATTGGCTTATAATGTCCCTATAGATTTCCAGTGTTTCAACTCCCAGCCTTCAGTAGCCTGAAGTCTTGGAGGAACTTGATAATGCAGTGCTTCCTAAGAAAGCTGCCCCTAGCCCCCTACTGGTTCCAGGGTTTGGAGCTGGCTCTGTGCGGAAAGACTCTCACTGGGGGCCTGCACCGTGCAGCTGGCCGTGTGGGAGGAGCCCACCGCCGGAGTGTGGAAGGCTACCTGGGGAAGACTCTAGCTGCTCTGCCCTGCTCTTATAAGCCGCCCCTATCCGGGCCTGCCACCCAGGCTGAGCTTCACCCAGTGGGGGAGACTCACCCCGTTGTTCTATTTTAGTCCTAGTCTCTCAATGCCTCCCCTTCTTGAATCCTGGGTTCTGGAATGACAGGAGATGCAGTCACCCTCTAGTCTGCCATCTTGGATCCAGGATTTTTTTTAAGTTCCTCATGTGATTCTAAAGTCTACCCAGTTTTAAAACCATTATTCTTTTTTTTTTTTTTTTTTTTTTTGGTGGTGCTGGGGATTGAACCCAGGGCCTTGTGCATGCAAAGCAAGCGCTCTACCAACTGAGTTACAACCCCAGCCCAAAAGCATTATTCTTGATAACAGACATATAACACATGTAAAATTCAAACTCCCTTTGGAAGAAGACATATCATTCCTAGGTTTCAAAGAAACCCTATACCTTTTATTTCTTGACACAATTTTACTTGTATATTGCTATTATGTGGTTTACAAATGAGTTTTTGAATTTATATTCTTTTTCATTTTTATTAGTATATTATAGTTATTCATAATAGTGGGATTCATTTTTTTTACATAATCATGAATGCATATAGCATAGTTAGCTCTTTCTCAATCCCCAGTACTTCTTTCCCTCCCCTCCTCCCTACCTCTGGTCCCCTTACTCTAGTCTTTTGGTCTTCCTTCTGTTTACTTATTGTCTTATAATCAGTACATTATAGTTATACATAAAAATAGAATTCACAGTGTTCTATTCATACATATATATCATAATTTTGTCAATTTCATTCCACATTTCCTCCCCCTTAGCCACCCTATCCTCACTTCTCTGTGATCCCCTTCCTCCACTCCACTGTTCTTTTTATTTCATGATGTTCCATTTTTTAATTCCTATTTCTCTCTAGTTTCTACAAACAATAAAAAAACATTGGCCCTTGACTTTCTGAGTCTGGCTTAATTTGCTTAGCATGATGTTCTCCATTTCCATCCATTTACCAGCAAATGATATAATTTCATTCTTTATGGCTGGCTAAAACTCCATTGTGTATATATACAGCATTCTCTTAATCAATTTGTCTGTTGACAGACATCTAGGCTGGTTCCACAACATGGTTATTGTGAAATGCACTGCTATAAACAGTGGTATGCATTTCTCACTATACTAGTCTTATTGTAGTTATTTTGAAATAATACCAGAAAGTGGGATAACAGGGTCATATGGTTCCTAGCCTTTTGAGGACTCTCCATACTACTTTCCAAAGTGCATCTACTAACTTTCAGTCCTACCAACAATGTATGAGTAAACCTTTTTCCCCATATCCTTGCCAGCATTTATTATTAATTTTCTTGATGATTACCATTCTAACTGGAGTAAAATGAAATCTCACTTAGTTTTGATTAGAACTTTGCAAGTGATGCTGGAAAAACTGGGTATCCATATGTAAAAGAATGAAACTAGATCCCCCTCTCTCACACTACACAAAAATCAACTCAAAATGGAACAAATACCTAGGAATTAGATCAGAAATACTATGACTGCTAGAAGAAAACATAGAGTCAACACTCCGATATATGGGCACAGGCACCAACTTCTTTAGTAAGATTCATAAAGCTCAAGAAATAAAACCAAGAATCAATAAGTGAGATGGCATTGAATTAAAAGACTTCTGCACAGCAAAAGGAAACAAGAGTATGAAGGGAGAGCCTATAGAATGGGAGAAAATCTTGGCCAGTTACTCTTTCATTAGGGGATTAAAATTCAGAATATATAAAGAACTCAACAAATTTACCACCAAAAAAAAGAATAACCCAATCAATAAATGGGAAAAAGAACTTAACAGTCAGTTCTCAAAAGAAGAAATACAAATGGATGACAAATATATGAAACAATATTCAGCATCCCACAAATTTTTCAAAAATAATGACCATTACATTGATTATTTCAGGCATTTTGTTACAGTAACAGAAATCTGATTAACACAATACATTTCACGAAAAAAAAGTTTAAGTTTGAGCAGGATGGCACACACCTTTAATCCCAGCTAGCTACTCAGGAGGCTGAAACAGGAAAATTACAAGTTCAAGGTCAGGCTGGGCAGTAAAAGGGGCTGGGTATATAGTTCAGTGGTAGAGGACAGAAGTCCCTGGTATCAATACCCAGTACTGCAAAAATAAAATACCTACATATGTGCTATCTACTAAATTAAAAACAAACTTTAAATAAGAAAATGAAAACTGAAAAAGTTAAACAGTATTTGTACTTGTAGATTATGCCTTTAGAGCTCTTGGCTATAAACTAAAACAAAGGATTATATCAGTACCCATGGGAAGATGTGGGGTCAATAATTAGTTTCCTTAGGTGGGAAGGACTAACACATATATGCTGATGGTAATGTTTCTAACAAGTATCACAGAGGTAGACATTGCAAAAAAGAGAAAGAATCATCGGAGGTACTAGGGCTTAAGAAGATGAGGGGAATGGGATTCAGAATATCAGTGATGGAATTGGTTTTTGAAGAGTGGAAAACATTTCACCCGTTATTATAGGAAACAAGAGGAAACAGGAGCAGAAGTTGGCAATTTTCAGATTTGATGGTGATGCTACTGGAATTCCTGTATGCTTTCCTTTTGTAAATGTGGTCTGAAACAAGGTTATCAGTCAGGAGTGGGCAAAAGGCTACATGAAGAATTGTACAACAGTCACCTAAAAGAATGAGAAAACAAGCTTTGTATTGAAATATAATGGTATTTTCCATCCATGAAGCAATGGACTAAATGTTTTTATTCTCCCAACAAAGGTCACATGTTGAAACCTTAATCCCAGTGGGATGGTACTTGGAAGCGAGGCCCTTTAGAACATCATTAGGTCATGAGGTTGAAGCTGTCATAATGAGACCAGAATCTTTATAAGAAAGGACAACAGAGAGATGATTGATCTCTCTCTCTCCACCATGTAAAATACAGAAATAAGGCTGCAGTCTGCACACCAGAAACCACAATATACCAAATTTGCTGGCCTAGATCTTTAACTTCTAAGCCTCTAGAACTGAGAAATAACTGTTTGTTATTCAAGTCACCTGTATGTTATTTTGTTATAGCAGCCCAAGCTTACACAAAGTATGAATTTAAGCTTTGTGCTCATTAATAGAAGATGCAATCAGTTCACCCAGTGTGTGACTGAACTCATCACAGCTCAGTTATTCAGAAGAAGGTGGAGTTTGAGACTTGCCAAATAAGGATTATGTAGGAAATAAGAGGAGTTAAGTATTTGCAAGGATGTAATCATAGTGATAAATCACAAAATCTGAATTAAGACAGAGGTTTTAGTTATCTGAGTTCAAAAAGCACTATACAGATTTAATGCAATTCCCATTGAAATTCCAATGATGTTCTTCATAGAAATAGAAAAAGCACTCATGAAATTCATTTGGAAAAATAAGAGGCCCAGAATAGCCAAAGTAATTCTTAGCAAGAAAAGTGAAGCAGGAGGCACCACAATATCAGATCTTAACTTATACTATAGTAACAAAAATGGCATGGTATTGGCACAAAAACAGACATGAAGACCAATGGAACAGAATAGAAGGCACAGAGACAAACCCACATAAATACAGTTATCTTATACTAGACAAAGGCACCATAAACATACATTGGAGAAAACAAATGGTGCTGGGAACACTGGAAATCCACATATAGCAGAGTGATATTTAACCCCTACTTCTCACCCTGCACAAAACTCAACTCAAAGTGAATTGAGGACCTCAGCATTAGACCAAAGACTTTGTGCCTACTAGAAAAAAATATAGGTCCAACTTTCCATTATGTCAGCTTAGGAACCGACTTCCTCAACAAGACTCCTAAAGCACAAGAAATAAAATCAAGAATCAATAAATGGGATGGTATTAAACTGAAAACTTCTTCTAAGCAAAGGAAACAATCCATAATATAAACAGAGAGCCTACAGAATGGGAGAAAATCTTTGCCACCTGCACCTCAGATAGAGCATTAATCCCCAGGATATATAAAGAACTCAAAAACTTAACACCAAAAATCAAATAATCCAATCAATAAAGGGGCAAAGGAACTGACTGGGCACTTCACAGAAGAAATATGATCAGTCAACAAATATATAAAAAATGTTCAACATCTCTAGCAATTAGAGAAATGCACATTAAAATTACAACAAGATTTCATCTCATTCCAGTCAAAATGGCAATTATCAAGCAAACAAGTATCAATAAATGTTGGCAAGGATGTGGGAGAAAGTGGTTACTCATACATTGCTAGTGAAACTGCAAATTGGTGCAACCACTCAGGAAAGCAGTATGGAGATTCCATTTGACTCAGTTATACCACTCCTTGATATATACCCAGAGGACTTAAGATCAGCATACTACAGTGATGCAACCACATCAACATTTATAGCAGACCAGTTCATCATAGCTAAGCTATGGAACCAACCTAGGTGCCTTCAACAGATGAATAGATAAAGAATATGTGGTATATATACACAATGGTATATTACTCAGCTAAAAAAAAGAATGGGAATTTATTCTCCATGTATATATGATATGTCAAAATATATTCTACTGTCATGTGTAAATAAAAAGAATTAAAAAATTTAAAAAGTAGATGTAAATGTATAAACATTGACATCACAGTTTCTTCTACTTTTATTAAATTATTTTATCTTTAAAAAAAATGACTTTATGACTTTTGCCAGTAAATGGATGGATCTGAAGACTATCATGCCAGTTAATGGGTGGATCTGGAGACTGTCAAGCTAAGTGAAATAAGCCAATCCCAAAAAACCAAAGGTCAAACAGGAATAGGAAAGACAGTGGAGTGAATTGGACATAAGTTTCTCATGTTCATATATGAATACGTGACCAGTGAAACTCCACATCATGTACAACCACAAGACTGGGATCCTAATTAAAATAAGATATACTCCATGTTTATACAAATATGTCAAAATATACTCTACTATCATGTATGACTAAAAAGAATTTTTAAAAAAGAAAAAAATGAAAGGATCTGGTTAAATAATTCATTGTTTCATAGATTTTAACATTCCAAATCTTGACTATTCTTTGTGAAGCCCCTTTATTTTGTGAGCAAAGTAGTTGGTTGCTTCTTTAAAGAACTCCTTTGCTCCAGGGGTCACTATCAAGTGTCTATTAAGTTACCTTTTATGGAAACAGTGATCCTTTGTTTTATATTCTATTCAGAGCTAAGGTGACTATTGGTATGGCCTCTCTCTAGATATTTGGAGGATTCTTTTCATACCTCACCCCCATATCTCAATTAAATGAGCAGCATGTAATATAATCAATGAAATCAACCTTGGACAACAGCAAAGTAAAGTGAAACTTTGATCCTTCTCAGACTTCCCTTTCAGATTGTGGCCAATAAGGTGGGAATCCACTTGGGAATGAAGTAGGTATTGGATACTGTGTCTCTTTGATAATAAGAGAATTCACACAAGACTGAATATATAGGGTCACTATATAGAGATGTTTCCTTGTGTACAGAAGTGTTTGGAGCAAGAGGATGTGACCATACAGCCTAGTGATGACCTAGTCTGTTGAAACTCCACTTAGTATATTCATGCAGTCTTTGATAAGATTAAACACATACACACATGAATACATACACACCTTTTTATTTATAGCTAAGTCTTAAAAACTGTTGTTTTCCATTCGATATTTTATTTTTGTAAAATTGCTAGGATGGAACAATTAGGACTTAGCAGCAGTTTCATTTGTTTGACCTGTCTTGTATAAATTGATTGGAATCTTGTTTATGTTCTTTCAAAAATAAATTATTAGTCACTTATGTGCATAGTTTAAGATTTGATATTGACAGGACATTTCTACTATAATTTGGTTTGGGATGATTCAGGCTAGTTGAAATTTTTTAATAATGTTCACTTATGAATGCCTAATTTGTCATTTGTAAGAGTTCCCAGAGAGTCATAGGCATTCATGGGATTTATTATTAGCTGTTTCTTATCTTGATGACTGAGTTTTTTAACTATTTTTGAATTAAGGAAGAACAAAGACTGGAATGTATAATCTCCAATAATTTGATCTTGTGGAAATGATAATAACATTTACATAAACTTCTATAGGAGAACAGAACAGAAAATAAATATTTTCAACAAATTACCTTAAAACTCCACTTTCTCTTTAAGCATATTAATGCTTTATGTACTTGGTTTATAAAAATTCATTATGTCCTTAGTAAGAAGAACTATGTTAACTTAGTAAGAAGAACTGTTAACTATGTTAACTTTTTGAAGAACTATTTTTAGTTTATGCAATTTACTTGATTTCCTGGTGATGATTGTTATCTTCCTTATGTGTTCTCTAAGTAATTTTTTTTGTACCTGGAGGTCTGTTCTGTTCTAGTTATGCTTTTAAGTCCTTAGTCCATTTGCAAGATAATGGCATCACTCAAGTAGGAAGGGTGTGACCAGAACCCAGAAGAAATTAACGAGGCCATAACTCATATTAAGCCATGATAATGGCCTCATTCCTATCTTTGGAACATGACACATTTTCTTTGGCACACACAGAGATTAGAAAATGAAATTAGTGCATTGTTGTGATAGATTATGTTATTGTTGTCAAATATTAGCTGCCTTACTGATAAGAAGTTTATCCTTGACAGTTGCCATGTGAGTTGCTATGCCTCTTTGAAGATGGAATTTACAATATCACTATACTGACTTTGGCCTTGAAGTATAACATAATTTAGACAATGGAATGTGAGTAGTTGTGATGTATGTCATCTCTGAGCACCATAAACTTCCACTCTGTCTCTCGGTTGTTCTGTCTGCCATTAAGATGACTAGTTCCAAACAGGGGCTTCCCACTCAATCTAAATTCCAGAACTTGAACACATATGGAATTGCAACAGCAGACCTGAACATGCCAGCTGATGAATGAGCAGGAAATAAATATTTGTTCTTGTAAGCCACTGAGGTTTTTGATATTGTTTTATAGCAAAGCTAGCCAATAAACTTGAATTTTCAGGGTGTGAAGAGGGACCTTAGGATATTATAGAATAGGAAGTAGAAATGTTATGTACATATTTTGCTATGTGAATTCAGAACTGTAAAGAATCTGACAAATTATTTATACCTTTGGCTTTCAAACTTTTAAGCCACAACACACAATTAATAAATTCATTTTACTTTATAACCTAGTACTTGCAAAACATACATGTGTATGGGCAAGCATATATGGAAAAATAAACATATATAGTAGTTCCCCCTTATCTGCAGTTTTTGCCTTCTGTTATTTCAGTTACCCACAGTCTAATAAGATTTGAGAATACTGAATGGAAAATTCTGGGGAAAAAATTCATAAATTGCACACTATTCTGAGTAGTATGATGAAATCTCACACAGTCCTGCTCCTTCTGACCTAGGATGTGAATCATTGCTTTGTCTACTGTCTCCACCCTGTATACAATACCTGCCCACTAGTCATTTAATAACCATCTGAGTTATCAGATTGGCTATTAAAATATCATAGTGTTTGTGTTTTAACTCTCACAAAGTAGCCTAATACTACATCACAATGCCTACATAATTCACAGCACTTCATCTTATCACATAGGGATTGTATCATCTCACATCACCTCAAGGAGGTACAATAAGATATTTAGAGAGACCATATTCATATAAATATTATTATAATATATTGTTATGGCTGGGTTTTTTTATTCATTGCACACATATGGAGTACATCATTTTGTTTCTATAGTTGTACATGATGTAGATTCATACCATTCATGTAATCATACATGTACACAGGGTAATTATGTCTGTCTATTCCACAATTTTTCATACTCCCCTTCCTCTCATTTCCTTCTACATAATCTAAAGTTCCTCCATTCTTCTCTCACCCCACCTCCCACCCCCATTTTATATCATCATCCATTTATCAGGGAAAACATTTGGTCTTTAGTTTCTTGGGATTGGCTTATTTCACTTGGCATGATATTCTCCAATTCCATCCATTTCTCTGCAAATGCCATAATATTATTCTTCTTTATGGCTGAATAATATTCTATTGTGTATGTATACCACACTTTCTTTATCCATTCATCTGTTGAAGGACATCTAGGCTGGTTCCACAATCTAACTATTGTGAATTGAGCTGCTATAAGCATTGATGTGGCTGTGTTACTGTGGGCAAAGGAACTGAACACTTTACAGAACAAGACATACAGGCAATTAATAAATATATAAAAAAGTTTTCAACATCTCTAGTAATTAGAGAAATGCAAATTAAAACAACTCTAAGATTTCATCTTACTCCAATTAGAATGGCAATTATCAAGAATACAAGCAACAATAGGTGTTGGCAAGGATGTGGGGAAAAAGGTACACTCATACATTGCTGGTAGAGTTGCAAATTAGTGCAGCCACTCTGGAAAGCAGTGTGGAGAATCATTAGGAAAATTGGAATGGACCCACCTTTTGACCCAGTTATCCTAGTCCTTGGTTTATACCCAAAGGACTTAAAATTAGCACACAACTGTTCTTTTTAATTATCAGTTGTTGTTGTGTTCTTACTGTACCTAATTTAGAAATTAAATTTTATCACAACTGTGTATATATAGAAAAAGTCCCATAGTATATATGGGGTTTAGTACTATCCATGATTTCAGGAATCTGCTGGGGTGTCTTAGTTGGATCATATCCTACATGGATAAGGGGGGAACTACTGTATGTAAACAGCTATATATATGAAAACAAGCTTCAATAAACAATTCTATGTGCACTCTAACATTTTCTGTTTTTCTGTTCTGGTTTATTTCTTTTTAAAATGCTGCTTTGGACATGCTAAATCAATTCCTCAATTCACTAATGAGCTATTAATCTACAGGTCAAAAAGTAATGATTTAGAGAGAATTCTCCATTAGAAAATGATGAAGAAGGAGAGGAGAGTAAGGAATGAGAATGAGAACTTGCACATAGTTATAACAACATTGTTTGAAATTTGGCAGAATTTAGACACACTTGTAATATTCACACACTCAAAATATTTATTATCTGTTTATAGGGAAAGAATGGAGTCTACTCAGATATAAGATAAAGTTAATTAGAGTTCGTCACTATTTTGCATATGGCAACTGCATATGGCATACATAAACTTTAAAATTAGCAGCTGACAAAATCAAGGTAAAAAGACATGTGTTAAAAAAAAACATAGAATTACAATGATTGGCAAGAAAAACCAAAGATGAAATCACATAAAATATTAGTATTAGGACCTGTTAATAAAAATAACCATTTAAACCACCTATCATTATGGATATATGCTTTTTTAAACTTAAGTGTATAGAGATTTTAGTCAAGAGATGATGTCATATCATAGAAATATTATCAATGGTAATATATATATCTCAGTTATAGATATTTGAAGAAGTGATATCTGGAATATTCCAGAGACAAAAAGAACCTTGTAGACCATCAGTTTTATCCCTTCATTTTAGATACCAAGAATTTGAATTTCTGAAAAATTAAGAAAACTAAGAGTCTATGTCCTTTTAGGTTTCAGGAGTAATCCAGTATGTCTCACATGCTGATTACTCCAGCCACTGTCTCAAGGTAGTATGACCTTCTCAAGAGAAGACTTTTGGGGGGTTGTCGTTTTCTCATACCTTTCATATTTTAGGTCTAGGAGAGGGGTATTTTCTCCATTACAGTGGTAAACGTCTTTCTTCCTCTGTCTTGCAAACATCTTGCTCCACTGAGACTCATGAAAGACTATCCTATTCTACTTTTTGGTGCTACCACTCATCAACCCCTGTTATTGTCTTCATTCATTTCACTTACTCAAACTCTTCTTTATACTTCTGTCATCATTTCTAATGAATTTAATGTCCATCTTTGTTTCTCAATACCTTGACCTCTTTGTTGCCATTCTCCACATTATAAACCCACTTCTAGAGTCACATTTGGTAACATCTCATCAACCTAAATCATCCACCTCTAACATCTCAATTTCAAAGAGCTCATTTTAAGACATAAGACTCCTTTACTTCCAGCTTACTTGCTCAACTCCCCAAATTACAGCTGATATTTCACCTCATCAAAGTCTCTTATCCATTGACTCTGCAACATTTTAACTCGATTTTATTTATTTATTATGTGGTGCTCAGGACCAAACCCAGTGCCTCACACGTTAGGCAAGAACTTCTCCACTGAGCCACAACCCCAGCCCACTATCATTCCTTTTGGGGGTAGAAGTTCTTTTAAACTTTCCTTTATCTCAGATTACTTTTTAATTTGTTCTTCTTAAATAAACATGACAGTAGAGTGTACTTTGACACATTTTACCTACATACAGTATAATTTATTCTAATTAGGATCCAATCATGTGGTTGTACATAATGTAGTTTCACAGAAAGTTATATCACATTCATTCTACTATCTTTCCCTTTCCTATCCCCACATCCTCTCCTTCATTCCCCCTTTGTCTAATCCACTGAACTTCTATTTCCCCTTCTCCCCTTATTGTGTGTTAGCATCCACTTAACAGAGAGAACATTCAACCTTTGGTTTTTGGGGACTCACTCATTTCACTTAACATGACAGTCTCCAGATCCATTCATTTACTGGCAAAGGTCATAAAGTAATTCTTTTGTATGACTGAGTAATACTCCATTGTGTATATGTACCACATTTTCTTTATACATTCATCTGTTGAAGGTCATCTAGGTTAGTTCCACAGCTATCGTGAATTGAGCTGCATCATTGCATGCTGATTTTAATTCCTTTGGATATATACCAAGGAGTGGTATAACTGAGTCAAATGGTGATTCCATTCCTAGTTTTCTGAGGAATCTCCATACTGCTTTTCAGAGTGGTTGCACCAATTTGCAGTCCTACCAGAAATGTAAGAGTGTACATTTTTCCCTACATCTTTACCAACAGTTATCATTACTTGTATTCTTGATTGTCTTACATAAAATGAAAAATATTTTGGTGACTCTTCCATGGTCAACTAGCTAATTTTTTATGAAAACTGAATTTGAACCCCTGTTTCACTGCTACAACTATGAAATACCAATTTCTGTACTGAATTCTCAACAAGGGAGTAGAGTCAGGATATATGTCAATACTATTTAATGATGGGATAAAAAGAAACTTCTAAAATGATAGAAATATCATGTATATGACTGGGATGTTGCTATCTATGGTTTGGAAATGGTTTGGGTATTCCTCAAAGGTTTGTGTGTTGGAAGCTTGATCCCCAGGATAGTTGCTTTGGGAGGTGCTATGGAACCAACCCTTAAGAGGTGGGCCCTAGTGGGAAGCTCTCAGGTCAAAAGGGATTAGGGTAGTTCTTATGTAACCTCCTAGTAGTTTTCATTAGAGAGTTGGTATATAAACCCGATCTGGCTCTATCCACCTCTCTGCTGCTGACTTTGTCATATGACCTCTTCCTCCTACACACACTCCCACCATTGTGATCCCCATGAGGTCCTTACCAGAAATGAGTCAATACTAGCACCATACTCTTGAGCCTTCAAAACTGTAAGCTAAATAAGTCTCTTTTCTTCATAAGTAGCCTGACTTGGGTATTTTACTATGGTTATGAAAAGCTTACTAGTAAAATTGTATACTTGTGAACTGTACACTTAAGATCTGTACATTTCACCATAAGTCATAATTATACTTAACAAAGATAACTTAAAAAATGGCAAACATTATTTAATGATACAAGAAAATCTTCACAGTAGATAGGTTAGCTTATGCCACGTTTTCCCAGATCATGTAGGAAACAGAACCTGTGGCAAGGATTAAGATGCTAAATTTTATTTAAATAGTACAAAGTTAGAGCAGTAAGGGTGAGCAAAAAAGAAGAAACAAGGTAAGGATAGATGCAAAGTACACAATGTTAAACATTACTTGTCATGATTACTGCTTCACAAGGAGCCATGTTGAAATACCACACACCACTCAGCAGATATGTTCATTCAGCAGGCAGAATTTCTTCAGAAGCTTTGCTGGGAGGACTTGCAGAATCCTCCAGAGGTCAAAAAAGGGGGGAAATCTCTGACTAGCTCCTGCCTATTTCCTATTTCCCATTGGCCAAAATTCTCTCCCATGTTCCCCAGTAATATCAACTGGCACTGAGAAATAAGACAATCCCAAAATAACAAAGGCTAAAAGTTATCTCTGATGTGTGGATGCTGACACACAATAAGGGGGTGGGGAGAACAGAAGTTCATTGAATTAGACAAAGGAGAATGAAGGGAAGGGAGGAGAGATGGGATTAAGAAAGATAGTAAGGGGTTGGGACTGTAGCTCAGTGGTAGAGTGCTTGCCTAGCATGTGTGAGGTACTGTGATTGATCCTCAGGACCACATAAAAATAAATCAATAAAATAAAGGCATTCTGTCCATCTATGACTACAAAAAAAATTTTTTAAAGAAAAACAGTAAAATGAATTGGACATAACTTTCCTATGTTCATGTATGAATACACAACCAATGAAATTCCACATCATGTACAAACACAAAAATGAGAATGCTAATTATAATAAGTTAAACTCTGTGTATGTATGATATGTCAAAATTCACTCTACTGTCATGTATACCTAAAAAGAACAAATTTTTAAAAATCATATGCTTGGCTGTTTACCATGGCTAAACAATAAAAAAAGAAAAGATTATTAAATGCCTACTCTATTTTAATCTTAAAACTCTATAATCTTAATGTATGTTCTTAAATATTCTTGACATTTCTTATTTTAAGAAAGTTATTCCACTTTTTGTTCTTTCTTTAGGTCCAAGTGTTAGTGAAATCAGGGAATTAATATCCCAGTTTAGGATTAAACTACAATAGAGCCATGCCTCACTGACTTCACCCTACTTAATAAACCATTTCATAGATTTTACATTTTTCATGTTTGCTTTCTAAATCATTAAGTTTGTGTACAATATCTACCAAGAATAGTTTCTTTTTCTGTCATCCAGTGCTACCGAATTGCATTGGTTCTAACTGACATATCTTCAATATTCCATAAGCAACTTAATTGATGCTGATATATCTCTGAAACTAAATATTCAAGTTTACTTACATAGGCCTTATAGAATACAATCTGCCCAGTAAATTTACTAGTACCTTTCAAATATGATGCTATAATCTTCTATAACTTTCTATAACCTGGTCTTAAGAACACACTTTACAGTCATTCTTCAGATCCATTTCTAGGTCCCTTCTCCTATACTCAGGAGCCCCAAGTTTCTGTACTGCACAGGCGCTGAAAGGACCATAGGGAAATCACTGGGCATCCTTAAAGCCAGGAAATGAACGCTACTACAAGTTCATACCTGGATTAGAGGAATGGTAGAGAAAAACATGAATAATATATTTTTTGCTTCTCATAAGGTTGAATAGTACATGGCTTGGCACTGAAGTGATTGTACTAAATAGGGATCAGTAGCTGTTATGGTTTAGATGTGGTGACCCCCAAAAGCTCACATGTGGGACAACGCAAGAAGGTCCAGAGGAGAAATGATTAGTTTTAAGAGTCTTAACCCAATCAGTGAATTAATCCCCTGATAGGAATGAACTGAGTGGTAATTGAAGTGGCAGGGTGTGGCTAGAGAAGGTGGGAACTGAGGAGTGGATTTGGAGTATATATTTTGTATCAGGAGAGTGGAAACTCTGCTTTCTGATCATGATGTGAGCTGCTTCCCTCTGCCACACACTCCACCATGAGGTTCAGTCTCATCTAGAGTCCCAAGGAATGGAGCCTGCTGTCAATGTATAGAGACCTCTGAAATTTTGAGCCCTTAAATAAACTATTCCTCCTCTATAGTTCTTCTGGTCAGACCCTTTAGTCACAGTAGCAAAAAAAAAGCTGACTAAAACTGTCTTCTCTCAAAGTGATGCTGATACTGGGATCAGCAAAACTATCCATTGAGTTAAAATATCAATACCTAGATATTCACCCAACCCAGGGCTCTTAAGAGAAAGAAGTTCACAAAGTAGTCCCTTGTAAAAGAAGAAGCAATAGATGGGTAGACACACAAGCAATATGATAAAGCAAGGGAATAAACCACCCAAAAAGCCCATAATACTGAAACAACTGACTCCATCAATACCACAGTGGAGAACATGTCAGAGAAAGAATTTAGGAAGTTCATAGTTAAAGTGTTCAATGAGCTAAAAGAAGATGTAAGGAGTGAAATTAGAAAAAAATACAGGAAGTGAAAGAAATAGAGATTCTGAAAAAGAGCCAAATGGAAATTCTAAAACTAAAACTCAATAAACTAAATTAAAAATTCAATGGAAAGCATCACCAAAATATTAGACCACTTTGAAGACAGATTTTCAGGCCTTGAAGACAAAGCATTTAATCTTGAAAATAAAGGTGACCATAAAGAAAAGATGTTAAGAGACTATGACAAGAATATTTAAGAAATCTGGTATAACATCAAGAGACCAAATTTAAGAATCACTGGGGTAGATGAAGGTGCCAAAATACAAATTAAAGGAATGCATGATCCTTTCAATGAAATAACATTAGAAAAATTTTCAAATCTTAGAAATCAGACAGAAATTCAAACATGAGAGGCATATAAAACTTAAAATAGACAGAATCACAATAGATCTACTCCAAGACACATTATGATGAAAGTGCCTAATGTACAAAATAAGGATAGAATTTTAAAAGCTGCAAGATGAAAACAACTAGTCACATTTAGAGGTAAACCAATTTGGATTCAAATGATTTCTCAAACCAGACCTTAAAAGCTAGAACTTGTAATAATATAAACCAAGTTCTGAAAGAAAACAGGTGCCAACCAAAACCTTCCATGATAAAAACTAAAAGAATTCATAAACACAAAATCTGCACCACAAAACATATTTAATGAAATAATTCATGAAGACATGAACAAGGAAAAAAGAAAACCAGCATAGAGATGAATTACACAGGGGATTTAATATGACAAACTAGAGGGAGGCTGCATTCCTTGTTGCTCTGTGACTCAGGATTCAAGCAGAGGAAATACTGTTTCTCTGCAAGACAGACCTCGCTGCCCACAATCTCCTTCTGTTTGCCCCATTTGTCTGCCAGGATCACCAACCCTTTGCCACTATATCACCCACCTTTTGCATGCAAATCACTCTCTGACTACCACTGAATGCCAACCAGTTCCCCATTTGCCTGCCTTTAACCTGCTCATCACCCTGCACCCAATGTCCACCTGTTGAACACCAGCCATTTGCCCACATACTGTCCATAGAGTGCCCACTGCCTATTGTTGCTGGAAGTCCACTGTCAGGGTACCCACAAGTTTGGTTACACATGGTCACCACCATCTTGGGACATAGGCCAGAGCCTGGGAGTCCAGGACCAAGGGGCCTGCAGGCTTGCTGCCACCACCACCACCATCTCAGGGAATAGCTGCCTCAGTCTTGGAACACCAGCCAGGGCCTGGGGATATATTGCTGGGGTAACTGCAGGTCTGGTTGCACCTGAGGTCTTCCTGCTGGGTGTGCTAGTGGCTGCCATCTGGCTGCCTCTTTGCAGGGTCAATCCTTTGTGTGAGTGCATCCCTGGTGGTCTCTCTGCAAGTTGGAATGGCACTGAGATCTTGGAACTGCAGCAAGGCAGAGCCTGGGGAATCTGAATCCCAGGTCTATGGGACTGCATGGGCCAGTCTGAGCCTGGAAAGAAAGAGACTGGGGGAAGTTCCCCAGGGGGAGCACAGGTTGAAGAAACTGTAGAAAACTGAGCTCTCTCCAGTTCAGTGAGTCCAGAAATGCGCGGGGACGGAAGGGGTTGGCTACAACTGATGGGAAGACTGGAAGAAGGTATGAGACTATATCTCCCGGGATTCTCTTTCTCACTTCTCTCATGCTAACAATCAATCTCTATTAATTCCTTCTTCACTCTTAAAATTTTACCTCTATCTTCTCTCCTTCTCCCTCATAAACATCACAGCTACACTACTTCTGTTCCCTCTTTGTTCATCATTTGAAATGTAGACCCTTTTAGCAAATGTACTATTTATATTGTACACAATAATTGAACACATCATTTCTGTTTAGTGTGACAAAACTGTAGGATGCCTTAATAGGAGCTATTTGGTATAAGGTTGTATACTGTTTGCATTGGGTGCTGTTCATATTGGTATCCCCCTTAAAGGTGAGGTATTGGAAGCCTTCAGGGACACTATAAGACTACAGGGTAGAAAATATACTGCCTCAGGTCCATACACCTAGATGGGAAGACACACAAACAACATGAAAAAAAACAAGAGAACGAAACATCTTGAACAAACCAAGATGTTCCAACAATAGAATCTGTAGACAACACAGTAGAAGAAATGTCAAAGGAGTTTATAAGGTATTAGTTAGACTGACCTTCAAAATAAAGGATGATATTGGACAGAAAATAAATACAGGAAGTGAAAGATCACTTCAATAAAGAGGCAGAGATTATAAAAGGCATCAAGCAGAGATCCTCAAAATGAAGGAAACAATAAAAAAAAACTTCAATGAAAAGCATCACCAACGGACTAGACCACTTGGAAGACAGAGCCTCAGTCAATGAAGACAAAATATATACTCTTGAAAATAAAGAAACCATGAATAATTTTCAAGAAATATGGAATAATATGAAAAGTCCAAATTTAAGATTTATCACAATTCAAGAAGGCCTGGAGATACAAACCAAAGGAATGCACAATCTTTTTAATGACATAATACCAGAAATTTTCTCAAATTTGAAGAATGAAATAGAAAATCAACTAGAAGATGTTTATGCAACCCCAAATGTACAAAATTACAGCAATCCCACACCAAGGCATATTATGAGAATGACTAATGCACAGAATAAGGACAGAATTTTAAAGGCTGTGAGAGAGAAAAAAGTCAATTATATATAAGGGAAAATCAATTCGGATCTCAGCTGATTTCTCAACCCAGACCCTCAATGTCAGAAGGTCCTGGAATAACATATCTCAAGCTCTGAAAGAAAATGGATGCCAACCAAGAATTTTATAGCCAGCAAAACTAAATTTCAGGTTTGAAGATAAAATAAAAACCTTCCATGATAAACAAAAGTTAAAATAATTCACAACTAGAAAGACTGCACTACAGAACATTCTCAGTAAAATATTTTCTGAGGAATAAATGAAAAAGAAAAAGAAAACAATGAAAACCTGCAAAGGGAGGAACGACACTAAAGGAAAAGGCAATCAAAGGAGAAACTAAGTCAAGTTAAAAACAATGGGAATACAAAACATATCTCAAGAATAACCCTGAATTTTAATGACCTGAACTCATCAATCAAAAGACATAGACTGGCAGATTGGACTAAAAAGAAAGATCCAACAATATGCTGCCTGCAAGAGACTCATCTCATAGAAAGAGATACCCACAGACTAAAGGTGAAAGGATAGGGAAAAAATCTCACTCACATGGACTATATAAACAAACAGGGATTCCATCCTCACATCAGATAATGTAGACTTTGAACCAAAGTTAATCAGAAGGGATAAAGAAGGACATTTCATACTGCATAAGGAAATCATACATAAACAATAAATATATGTACCCCAAACAGTGGAGCATCTACATATATCACACAAACCCTTCTCAATTTCAAGAATCAACTAAACAACAACATAATAATATTGGGTGACTTTAATACACCTCTCTCACCACTGGATAGATCTTCCAAACAAAAACTAAACAAAGAAACTATAGAACTAAGTAATAAAATCAATATTTTAGACTTAATGGACATATATAGAGCACTTCATAATCAAGTGAACTTATTTTCTTCTCAGCAGCACATGGATCCTTCTTTAAAATAGACCATGTTATGCCACAAAGCAACTCTCAGCAAATACAAAAAAATAGAAATACTATCATGCATTCTATCATATCATAATGGAATAAAATTAGAAATCAATGATAAAATAAAAAAATAGAAGCTACTCCAACATCTGGAGACTAAATAACATGCTATTGAATGATGACTGGATAGCAGAAGAAATCAGGGAGGAAATAAAAAAACACTTAGAGGTAAATGAGAATACAATACAACATATCAAAATCTCTGGGACACTTTGAAGGCAGTGCTAAGAGGAAACTTCACTGCATTGAGCTCATTGATTGAAAGAATAAAAAGTCAACAAATAAATGACCTAACATTACAGCTCAATGCCCTAGAAAAAGAAGAACAAATCAACACCAAAAGCAGTAGAAGACAGGAAGTAATTAAAATCAGAGCTGAAATCAATGAAATTGAAGCAAAAGAAACAATTCAAAAAATTGACCAAATGAAAAGTTGGTTCTTTGAAAAAATAATAAAAATTGATAACCCTTAGCTATACTAATGAAGAAAAAACTCAAATTACTAAAAGTCATGATGAAAAAGGAAATATCACAATGGATACTACTAAAATACAGAAGATAATTAGAAACTATTTTGAAAATATATACTCAAATAAAATAGAAAATCTCAAAGGCATTGACAAATTTCTAGAGACATATGAACTACCCAAACTGAAAAAGGTGAACATACACAACTTAAACAGAAATTTCAAGCAATGAAATAGAAAACACCATCAGAAACCTACCAACAACCCAAAAAAGCCCAGAACCAGACAGATTCTCAGCCAAGTTCTACAAGACCTTCAAAGAACAATTAACACCACTACTCCTCAAATTATTCCATGAAATAGAAAAGGAGGTAACCCTTCAAAACTCATTCTATGATGCTGGTATCACCATGATATGAAAATCAGACAAACACACATCAAGGAAAGAAAACTTCAAACCAATATACCTGATTAACAGAGACACAAAAATTCTCAATAAAATTTTGGCAAATTGCATACAAAAATATTAAAAAGATAGTGCATAATGATCAAGTGGAGTTCACCCCAGGGATACAACATTGGTTCAACATATGGAAATCAATAAACGTAATTCATCACATCGATAGACTTAAAAACAAGAATCATATGATCATCTCAATAGATGCAGAAAAAGTATTTGACAAAATATAGTACCTGTTCATGTCCAAAACACTAGAAAAATCAGGGGTAGTAGGAACATACCTCAACATTAAAAAAGCTATCTATGCTAAGCCCAAGGCCAATATCATTCTAAGTGGAGAAAAATTAGAAGTATTTCCCCTAAAAACTGGAACATGACAGGGATGTCCTCTTTCACCACTTCAATTCAACATAGTCCTTGAAACTCTAACCAGAGCAATTAGACAGATGAAAGAAATTAAAGGTATACAAATAGGAAAAGAAGAATCCAAACTATCACTATATTCTGATGACATGATTCTATATTTAGAAAATCCAAAAAATTCCACCAGAAAACTTCTAGAACTAATAAGGGAATTCAGCAAAGTAGAAGGATATAAAATCAATACCCATAAATCAAATGCATTTCTATGCATCAGTGATGAATCAACTGCAAGAAAAATTAGGAAAATTATATTATTCACAATAGCTTCAAAAAAATTAAAATTCTTGGGAATCAATCTAACAAAAGAGGTGAAAGAACTCTACAATGAAAACTAAAAAACACTAAAGAAAGAAATTGAAGAAGACTTTGGAAGATGGAAAGATCTCCCAGGTTCTTGAATAGGCATAATTAATATTATCAAAATGACCATACTACCAAACTGTTATACAGATTCAATGCAATTACTATTAAAATCCCAATGACATTCTTCAAAGGACTAGAAAAAGCAATCACAAAATTCATTTGGAAAATAAGAGACCCTGAATAGCCAAAGCAATACTTAGCAACAAAAGTGAAGCAGAAGGCATCGCAATTCTAGATCTTAAACTATACTACAGAGAAATAATAGCAAAAATGGCATGGTATTGGCACCAAAATAGACATGCACACCAATGGTACAGAATAGAAGACACAGAAACAAACCCACATAAATACAGTTATCTCATACTAGACAAAGGCACCAAAAACATACCTTGGAGAAAAGAGAGCCTCTTCAACAAATGGTGCCAGGAAAACTGAAAATCCATATGTAGCAAAATGAAATTAAACCTCTATCTCTCACCCTGCACAAAAATCAATTCAAAAACTTAGGCACTAGAACAGAGACCCTGTACCTAATAGAAGAAAACTTAGAACCAAATCTCCACCATGTCAGCTTAGGAACTGACTTCCTTAACAAGACTTGTGAAGTGCAAGAAGTAAAATGAAGAATCAATAAATGGGATGGTATCAAACTAAAGAGTTTCTTCTCAGAAAAGGAAACAATCAAGAACATGAAGAGATGGCCCACAGAATGAGAGAAAATCTTTACTAAACACACCTCAGATAGAGCACTAATCTCCAGGATATATAAAGAACTCAAAAAACTTAAAGAAAACAACCCAATCAATAAATGGGCTAAACAACTGAACAGACACTTCACAGAAGATATAAAATTGATCAAAGAAACATATATATTTAGAAAATCCAAAAAAGGTTCATCACCTCTAGCAACTGGAAAAACGCAAATCAAAACTACTTTAAGATTTTATCTCAATTAAGTAAGAATGGCAAATATCAGGAATACAAGCAACAACAAGTGTTAGTGAGCATGTGGGGGAAAAGGTACACTCATACATTGCTGCAAATTGGTGCAAACACTATGGAAAGCAGTATGGAGATTTCTCAGAAAACTTGGAATGGAACCACCATTTGACCCAGCTATCCCACTCCTTGGCCTATACCCAAAGGACTTAAAATCAGCATACTACACTGACATAGCCACATCAATGTTTATAGCAGCTAAATTCACAATAGCTACATTGTGGAACCAACCTAGATGCCCTTCAACAGATGAATGGATAAAGAAACACACACACACACACACACACAATGAAATATTACTCAGCCTTAAAGTAGAATGAAATTATGGCATTTGCACATGAATGGATGAATCTGGAGAAAATCATGCTAAGTGAAATAAGCCAAACACACCAAAAAAAGGCCAAATTTTTTTCTGATAAGCAGATGTTAGTCCATAATGAAGGCAAGAGGTGGGGGAGAATGAAGGCACTTTAGAGTGTACAGAGAGGACTGAGGGGAGGTGGCATAGGGATGGGAAGGACGGTGGAATGAGATGGATATTATTACTATATACATGTATGATTACACTTCCATTGTGACTCAGCACCATGATCAGAGGAAGGAGAAGTTGTGCTTCATTTGTGTATAACGTGTCAAAATGCATTCTACTGTCATGTATAACTAATTAGAACAAATTTAAAAATTAATAAGTAAAGTAGCAGGATATAAAATCAATGCACATAAATCTAAGGCATTTTTATACATAAGTGATGAATCTTCGCTGACAAGCAGATGATTACACATAATGGGGGGGGCAAGATGGAGGAAGGAGGGACTGTATAGAGGGAAAAGAGGGGTGGGAGGGGTGGGGGGAAGGGAAAAAATTACAGAATAAATCAGACGCCATTACCCTATGTAAATTTATGATTACACAAATGGTAAGCCTTTACTTCATGTACAAACAGAAACAACATGTATCCCATTTCTTTACAATAAAAATAAATTTTAAAAAAGAAAAGAAAATGCATTTATAGGTTGATTAGTAGTCGGAACTTACATGAGAAGATGTGCTGGTGATAGGGATTTGGAAGCCACCATTATATCCAAAAGATCTAAAATATGCATCCTACAGGGATAAAGTCACATCAATGTTTATAGCAGCACAATTCACAAAAGCCAAGCTCCGGAACCAATCACATCACCCTTCAATAGATGAATGGATAAAGAAAATGTGATACACACACACACACACACACACACACACACACACACATATGGAATATATTACTCAGTCATAAAGAATAATGAAATCATGGCATTCTCTGGTAAATGGATGGAACTGAGACCATTGTGCTGAGTGAAAAAAGTCAGGCTCAAAAAGTCAAAGGTTGATTGTTTTCTCTGCAAAATAAGGGGTGAGAGAAAGGAAGGCTGGGATGGATTCCATCAAAACAGAAGAAAGATTGGTAAATTAGACAAGGGGAATAAGAGGGAAGGATGAAGTAAGGGATAAGGGAAGAGCAGTGGAATGAATCTAACCTATCTTTCCTATGTACATATATGCTTAGCTGCACTAACAAAGAGAAGGAGAGAGAAAACTCAAATTACTAAATTCAGAATGACCAAAGAAATATCACAACAGACACGAGTGAAATACAAAATATAATCAGAAGCTATTTTGAAAATCTATACTCCAACAAAACAGAAAATCTTGAAGACATCAACAGGTTTCTAGAGACATATGAATTGCCTAAACTGAACGAGGAGGACATACACAATTTAAATAGACCAATTTCAAGTAATGAAATAGAAGAAGTCATCAAAAGACTACCAACAAAGAAAAGTCCAGGACCAGATGGGTTCTCAGCCGAGTTCTACAAAACCTTTAAAGAAGAGCTCATTCCAATACTCCTCAAAGTATTCCATGAAATAGAAGAGGAGAGAACCCTCCCAAACTCATTCTATGAAGCCAATATCACCCTGATACCTAAACCAGACAGAGACACATCGAGGAAAGAAATTTTCAGACCAATATCCTTCATGAACATTGATGCAAAAATGATGAAACAAAATCTTAGCAAATCGCATACAAAAATATATTAAAAAGATAGTGCACCACGATCAAGTGGGTTTTATCCCAGGAATGCAAGGTTGGTTCAACATTCAGAAATCAATAAATGTATTTCACCATATCAACAGACTTAAAGTCAAGAATCACATGATTATTTCGATAGATGCAGAAAAAGCATTCGATAAAATACAGCATTCCTTCATGCTCAAAACACTAGAAAAAATAGGGATAGTGGGAACATTTCTTAACGTTGTAAAGGCCATCTATGCTAAGACCATGGCCAATATGATTTTAAATGGTGAAAAACTGAAAGCATTCCCCCTAAAAACTGGAACAAGGCAGGGATGCCCTCTTTCACCACTTCTATTCAACATCATCCTTGAAACTCTAGCCAGAGCAATTAGACAGACCAAGAAAATTAAAGAGATACAAATAGGAAAAGAAGAACTGAAACTATCCCTATTTGCAGATGACATGATTATATATTTAGAAGAACCAGGAAATTCCACCAGAAAACTTTTAGAACTCATAAGTGAATTCAGTAAAGTAGCAGGTTTACAAGATCAATACTCATAAATCCCATGCATTTTTATACATAAGTGATGAATCTTCAGAAAGAGAAGTTAGGAAAACTACCCCATTCACAATAGCCTCAAAAAAAAATAAAATACTTGGGAATCAATCTCACAAAAGAGGTGAAAGACCTCTACAATGAGAACTACAGAACACTAAAGAAAGAAATTAAAGAAAACCTTAGAAGATGGAAAGATCTCCCGTGTTCTTGGATAGGAAGAATTAATATTGTCAAAATGACCATACTACCAAAAGTGCTATACAGATTCAATGCAATTCCAATTAAAATCCCAATGACATACTGTCGGGGTTTCGGCCGGACCCCTGGCCCTAGGTGTGGCAAGGCCAAGATGGCGCCTGGCAGGATGCCAGTGTGGTTGAGTGTAGCTAGCTTGTGCGCAGACAACTGATGTCGCTTGAGGAAGTTTCAGTGATTGGTTGAAGCCCCCTCATGGACACTGCATGCCTGTATATGCTGCCTGTATCTGTCCACGCTCTCCCCTCGTGCTCTGTATGATGATTGGTCGCTTGGGGGCATATATCGAGGTGTAGCTTCCCCCAAAAGAAGGAAGAAGAAGCGAGAAACAAACCACGGCAGACGCGCGCAATAAAGAGCTGAAAAGAACCAGGTGTTGTGTCTCTCTGCGGGCAGGGAGCGCGACAGGTGGTGCTGAAACCCCGGGAGCTCAGTAACACGATAGGTAAGTAATCAACAGGTAAAGTATAAAGTTTGAAAGAGGTTGCGAACCTGATCTCTAGACACATAAAACGGCTGTGAGCCTGAGTGTAAAGGAAAACAGGAAAGAGGCTGCGAGCCTGAGTTAACAGGAAAGAGGCTACGAGCCTGAGCTAAAACAGAAGTATATGTAGTTCTTTGTCAATGTGTGATAAGCGATTGATGTGTGTTCTTGTTTTTTCTTTTGTTCTCCTTGTTTGGTTTGTGTGTGTAGTCTTCTTAAGTCTTAGTGCTAGTGGATTATTACATCATGGGAACGGAACTATCTAAGACTAGGATGCAACAGCCCCTCCGGGAACTGTTAAAGAGCAACGGCACTCCATTAAAGGCAAAGACAGCACGTACATTCTTAGATACAATAGAAAAGGTATCCCCTTGGTTTCTGGAGGAGGGGTTGTTAAACATACCTCAATGGGAACAGCTAGGAGAAGATCTGCACGTAGCAGACAAACAGGTATCACTCCCTGTGGGGACTCTAGCCATCTGGTCTTTGATTAGATCTTGCTTACAAAGTAAAAAGCCAAGTTCACAAAAATCTTTAGAAGAGGGAAGTCAAGTTTTAGAAGAAATTAAAGAGGAACAGTCATGTACTTCAGGAAGGAGAAGTGAAATAGGAGGGGGAAGTGAAATGGGTTCTGACTCTGAAGGGGAACTCTCAGGAGAGGAACTGGAACAAAGGGTACAAAAATTAAAATTGGGGAAGGAGCGCCCTCTGGTGCCTGTTACACCCTCTGCACCCCCAATGGATCTCCCTCCTGTTACTGGGTCTAGTAGACATACAGGATGGTCTACAGTACAGGAAGATAGCGTTTATCCAGTGTTTGAGGACGCACAGCAACAACGTTATCACCAACCTATAGATTTTAAAATGGTCAAACAGCTAAAGGAAGCTGTCAGTACTTATGGGCCTCAATCTGCCTTTACGGTGTCTCTGGTGGAAACCATGATGTCTCTAAATTTATTACCTCTAGATTGGACTAATTTAGCTAGAGCCACATTATCAGGAGGGCAGTACCTTATGTGGAAGATGTCTTGGCAGGAACTTTCAACAGATACTGCAAGGCGTAACGCAGCTGCAGGAAATCCACAAGTAGACAGAGATATGTTAATGGGAACGGGGCCTTATGAAGGGGTACAGGCTCAAGTTAATTATCATCCAGCGGTTTATGCTCAAATAGCAGTAGCCGCAACTAAGGCTTGGAAAACATTACAAGGAACTGGAGACTTACAGGGACAGTTGTCTAAAGTTACTCAAGGAAACAATGAGCCGTATGCAGATTTTGTAGACAGGTTAATACAGACTGCTTCAAGAATTTTTGGGGACGCTGACTCTGCAATGCCTTTGGTAAAACAATTGGCTTATGAACAGGCTAATAAGTGGTGTAAAGAAGCAATTAGACCTTGGAAAAATAAAGATCTTACTACTTATCTGAGAGTATGTAAAGATATTAATGAATCTACAGGAAATAATGCGGCATTTGTTGCTGCTATAGACAGACAGACCCAGACACTTGCTAATATTGTTTCTCAGGGATTTGGAGGGAAATCTAAACCAGAACCAAGGAAATGTTTTAGCTGTGGACAAGCGGGTCATTTAAAAGCAACATGCCCACAAAAACCAGCTTCGCCTCATCAAGCCCCAGGCTTATGTCCTCGGTGCCAAAAAGGTCCACACTGGCTCAGTGAGTGTAAATCCGTTAGAGACAAACAGGGTAATATTCTGCCACCCAATACCAGGATGACAAAAAACGTGATGAGGGGCCCGCCCCGGGGCCCGCCACAAATATACGGGGTAATCCAACAAGTGCCCAGGCAGTGGTACCCCCCGACAGAGAAGGGGACACTGCCCAGGAGCGGAGGGCCACAACAGGAAGCGCAGGATTGGACATCTGTGCCACCTCCAGACTCGTACTAACACCTGATATGGGTGTACAAATGGTGGACACAGACTGGGATGGCAATATTCCTGCAGACTCAGTAGGGTTGCTCCTTGGCAAAAGTTCTTCTACTTTAAGAGGTCTTATAGTCCACCCAGGAGTAATTGACCCAGACTTTCAAGGACAAGTTAGGGCTATGATTTCTTCACCCAAAGGGATTACAGTCATTTCTCCAGGAGACAGAATAGCACAAATGTTAATTTTGCCTAGCCAACATTCTTTATGGCCTAGTAGGGAGACAACAAGAGGAGATAAAGGATTCGGGTCTACAGGTGGACCCTGGGCTAATTTTACTATGGACCTCCAAGATAGACCCATTATGCAACTAACAGTAGGGCATAAACCTTTTATAGGATTACTGGACACAGGAGCTGATAAAAGTATAATAAGTGAGGCAGTTTGGCCCAAAGGTTGGCCTGTAGTTACAGCTAATCAAAACCTACAAGGGTTGGGAGTGGCTCAATCGCCTAACCAGAGTGCTGCTTCACTGTCTTGGAGGGATAATGAGGGTCATTCAGGGGTGTTCCAACCATATATTTGTAAAATACCTATTTCTTTATGGGGAAGGGATGTCTTAACTCAGATGAATGCTAAGTTGACAACAAACATTAATTCTAAACCTGCAGCACGTATGATGAGAAAAATGAAGTATACAGAAGGTTTGGGATTAGGGAAGAAACAACAAGGGCCTTCACAACCCATCCCCCTTCCTCCTCCAAAAAACGATTTCGAAGGGCTGGGTTTTATGTAGGGGCCACTGTTATTACACCTATTCCAATAGTTTGGAAGGATGATAAGCCGCAATGGATTCCACAGTGGCCCTTAACTATAGAAAAATTACAAGCGGCTCATAAATTAGTACAAGAACAAGTACAGGCAGGACATTTACAACTTTCTACTTCTCCCTGGAATACACCCATCTTTGTCATTAAAAAAAAAGGGTCTGGAAAATGGAGACTATTACATGATTTAAGGGCTATTAATGCACAGATGTTTCCTATGGGTCCTCTACAACGTGGATTGCCATTAGTCACAGCCTTACCTAAAAATTGGCCCACCATTATTTTAGATTTAAAAGATTGTTTTTTCTCAATTCCATTACATGCCAAGGATTGTTGGCGATTTGCTTTTACTTTACCTTCTCTCAATCATGCACAGCCTGATCAAAGATTTGAATGGACTGTATTGCCTCAAGGCATGGCTAATAGTCCTACGTTATGTCAAATTTATGTAGATAAAGCCTTAAAACCTACTAGGGAGACCTTCCCAGATTTATTGATTTATCATTACATGGATGATATTCTTCTTTGTCATGACAATAAACAGTTACTGGAAAAGGCTTTGCAATTCTTAATATCTACTCTACAGCAATATGGTTTAAACATCTCTCCAGAAAAGTTACAAATGGGAGAAACTCAAGAATATCTGGGCACTAAACTTACGGCTACTATGGTAAAGCCTCTAAAACTAACTATTAGAACTAGTGAACTTAAAACTTTAAATGACTTTCAAAAGCTTCTTGGAGATATAAATTGGATTAGGCCATATTTAAAAATTACCACAGGAGAATTAAAACCTTTATTTGATATACTTAAGGGAGATCCTGATCTTTGTTCCCTGAGGATCCTTACTCCAGAAGGACGAAGAGCTCTTACATTGGTGGAACAAAGATTACAGTCAGATCACACAGAAAGATGTGATCCATTCCAGCCTCTAATGTTAATCATTATTCCAGAACAACATAGTCCATATGGAATTATATGGCAAGGAGGACCTTTACAAAGTATTAATCTCCCAGCATCGCCTACAAAACAATTACAAACATTTCCTAAAGCAATAGCTCAATTAATATATAAAGTGTTAGAAGCCTGCGTTACTATATTTGGAAGCCATCCTGAGGTCATTATTATTCCCTATACTAAACTACAAATACAATGGTTGATTCAACATGATGATGATTGGGCTGTTTTGTATTGCTCAACCACAGCAACATTTGATAATCATTATCCTAAACATCCATGGATACAATTCTGTAAAAATACTCCAATTATATTTCCAAAAATTACCAAAACGCAGCCCTTACCTCATTGCCAAACCATATTCACTGATGGATCTAAAAATGGAGTGGGAGCAGTAATAATTGATGATAAAGTAGAAACTGTTATTCTCCCCCCTTCATCTGCCCAAGTAGTAGAACTTGCTGCAGTAGTTTTAGCTTTTAACATTATGATAGAGCAGCCTTTCAATCTATTATCTGACAGTCATTATATAGTACAATCAGTGCCCTGTTTAGAAACTGTTCCTTATATTCCTGATGGATCCGCAGTTGCTCCTTATTTTCGAACTTTGCGTGCATTAATCTTAGACCGCAAGTATCCCTTTTATATAGGACATATTAGAGCTCATTCTAATCTGCCGGGGCCACTCGCCAAAGCAAATGCTAAAGCTGACAAAACTACAAAAACTGTTTTTGCTTTTACAGCATTCAAACAAGCCCAGATGTTTCATTCACAGTTTCATGTCAATTCTACTACCCTTAGAAGAAAATTCAATATTTCTAAAGATGCTGCCAGACAAATTGTTAAAACATGTCAACATTGTGCTCCATTATTACCAGTTCAGTCTACTGGAGTAAATCCCAAGGGACTTTTACCTAATCATATTTGGCAAATGGATGTTACTCATTTTTCAGAGTTTGGAAAACTTAAATATGTTCATGTGTCAGTTGACACTGCCTCAGGAGTGATCATGGCCTCTGCTCACACAGGTGAAAAGGTTAAAGATGTCATACAACATTGTTTACAGGCCTTTGCAGCCTGGGGCATTCCTAAAATCATTAAAACTGACAATGGACCGGCTTACACATCCAAAAGTTTCTTACAATTTACACAAACTTTTAATATACAACTTATCACAGGAATTCCTTATAATCCTCAAGGACAAGGCATAGTGGAGCGCACTCATTTAACGTTAAAAAATTGCTTACAAAAACAAAAAGGGGGAATAGGTGCTGACTTTAGAGCACCTAAAGATAAACTAAATTTAGTACTTTTTATTTTAAATTTTTTAAATGTGGATAAGAATGGACATACGGCTGCAGAAAGACATGCTAATCCCGCAAGTACTCAAGTGTGGGTAAGATGGAAAGATATTCTCACAGGAACATGGAAAGGCCCAGATCCAGTTCTTCGGTGGGTCCGAGGGTCTGTTTGTGTTTTCCCGCAGGATCAGCAAACACCGATCTGGATACCTGAAAGGTTGACGAGACTGGTGCATCAAAACAACGATGAAGAACATCGTGCTGATAAACATCCTATTGATGATGACAATGACACCGGTGAAGACTCGAGACCTGTGGGCAATAGTTAAGGCTTGGCCATATCCTTTGCCGCTAACTAACACCTCCTCTACCCTTCCACCTTTGTTTTCTACAGGACCTAGGACTGGATTGCCAACTGTCATCATGGATCCCAAGGAAGAACCTTATAATTTTTCTACCCTTTCTCTGCCAGGTACCCTTTGCTTTGATATCTCTACCAATAACAAATTTGTTAATGACACTTCTCTTAGGCCCTGCATTCAATTGCAGCGTGAAGTGCAAGGGTTGTTTTCAAGACAGCCTACCAAGGGGAATGGTTTCCAAGAAAGTATGACTATAACCCAGGGTGAAGTTACAGGGACAAGTAAGATTACTACTTCAGGGCAAGTTGTCTTTCTTAAAGGATTAATTCCAAAGCGACTGAAACTGCCATCCACTGGATTTCATACACCTCGTATTTTCCCTCCTTGTGACCCCAAAGTTTCTAGTCCTCCCATTTGGACAGGTTGTCAACATGCTGAAGGAGCAGCTCCTATTCAACATGGATTTTATTTCACCCCAAACTTTACATACCAGCGATCTGTGAACAATTTTATCCAAAACCTCGTCTACTTTGGCTTTTGTCAAAGTATAAATCCTTTTGATAATTGGTTCCTATTTACCTCCCAAGCAGGATATACTAATCTTCAGCCTTTGTTTGCTCTACAAGGAGGTTCGTTTAAGGCCTGTTATTGGAATCTCACTTCAGATCATACTGGCACGGGCCCTTCCCAGGCCAGTAAGATAGCCTGTAACAATACTATAACATTGTATCCCACTCCTGTGTGTGTCTACCCTCCTTTTATGTTCCTATTGACTAATGTTTCTAATGGCACGACCCTCAGCTGCTCTGGAACTAACTGCTATCTTTCTCAGTGTTGGAACGCAACAAAATATTCCCGAGCTGTCATTATGCGTATCCCTACTTTCTTGCCCATGCCGGTCTCTGTTACAGATGATGAATTGCCAGTATTGCTTTCCAGAAATAAGAGAGATTTTGGAATCACCGCAGCAGTCATCACCGCCGTAGTTGCATCAGCGGCAGCCGCCACTGCCGCAGCTGTAGCCTTAACTACGTCTGTACAATCTGCAGCCACAATCAATAAGGTGGTTCAACAGACTGCTACTGCCTTATCTACTCAGCAGACAGTGGATCAACACTTAAAAGCAGGGATTCTTTTAGTAAACCAGCGAGTGGACTTGCTTCAAGAACAAATAGACATTTTACAGGAACTGTTAAACGTGGGATGTATTTATCGTCTGACGGGACTGTGCGTTACACCTGTAGCTTACCATAATTTCAGTTATGCAGCAAACTTGTCTAGAATCTTGTCTGCTCAGCTACAAACAAATTGGTCTTATACATTTGATAATCTTACTGCTATTCTTAGATCTCAAATTGTTAGCCTTAATGCTACTAGAGTTAATGTAGCCCCTATGTCCGAAGTGCTAAGTTGGTTATCCTCCTCTTTCAGCTTTGTAAAACAATGGGCAGGTATGGGAGCCTTTTGTATGTTCATGGTTGTTGCTGTTATCTTCCTCACACGCTTTATCATGCGCATGCGCCGAGATCAAGCTAGAGATCGTATCATTTTCCATCAGGCCATGGCTGCCCTAGAGGCCGGCAGTTCCCCACAAGTATGGCTCACGATGCTGGATCGCTAGCCAGACGGGTAAGGTAGGAGGTGACCACCGTACCAACCTAAGACAGGAGCTGTAGCATGCTCTGCAGTTATCCGATGACGGGTAAGGACGGTGGTTGACCACTCCGCCTAAGACAGGCACGGTCCCGAGCTTTCCTTTTCTTTTTAAAAGAGAAAAGGGGGAACTGTCGGGGTTTCGGCCGGACCCCTGGCCCTAGGTGTGGCAAGGCCAAGATGGCGCCTGGCAGGATGCCAGTGTGGTTGAGTGTAGCTAGCTTGTGCGCAGACAACTGATGTCGCTTGAGGAAGTTTCAGTGATTGGTTGAAGCCCCCTCATGGACACTGCATGCCTGTATATGCTGCCTGTATCTGTCCACGCTCTCCCCTCGTGCTCTGTATGATGATTGGTCGCTTGGGGGCATATATCGAGGTGTAGCTTCCCCCAAAAGAAGGAAGAAGAAGCGAGAAACAAACCACGGCAGACGCGCGCAATAAAGAGCTGAAAAGAACCAGGTGTTGTGTCTCTCTGCGGGCAGGGAGCGTGACAACATACCTTACAGAAATACAGCAAGCACTCATGAAGTTCATCTGGAAGAATAAGAAACCCAAAATAGTTAAAGCAATCCTTAGCAGGAAGAGTGAAGCAGGGGGTATCGCAATACCAGATCTTCAACTCTACTACAAAGCAATAGTAACAAAAACGGCATGGTATTGGTACCAAAATAGAAAGGTGGATCAATGGTACAGAATAGAGGACATGGACACAAACCCAAATAAATACAATTTTCTCATACTAGACAAAGGAGCTAAAAACATGCAGTGGAGAAAAGATAGCCTCCTCAACAAATGGTGCTGGGAAAACTGGGAATCCATATGCAACAGAATGAAATTAAACCCCTATCTCTCACCCTGCACAAAAATCAACTCACAGTGGATCAAGGACCTTGGAATCAGACCAGAGATCCTGCATCTTATAGAAGAAAAAGTAGGTCCAAATCTTCAACTTGTTGGCTTAGGATCAGACTTCCTTAACAGGACTCCCATTGCACAAGAAATAAAAGCAAGAATCAACAACTGGGATAGATTCAAACTGAAAAGCTTTCTCTCAGCAAAGGAAACTATCAGCAATACGAGGAGAGAGCCTACAGAGAAAATTTTTGTCACTCATACTTCAGATAGAGCACTACATTCCAGAATATATAAAGAACTCAAAAAACTCTACACCAAGAATACAAATAACCCAATCAACAAATGGGCTAAGGAAATGAAAAGACACTTCACAGAGGAAGATCTACAAGCAATCAACAGATATATGAAAAAGTGTTCAACATCTTTAAAAAAACATCCAACAAAGAACGAATACACTTTCTTCTCAGTAGCACATGAATCCTTCTCTAAAATAGACCATATTTTATGCCACAAAGATACTGTTAGCAAATACAAGAAGATAGAGATACTACCTTGTATTCTATCAGATCATAATGGACTGAAATTAGAAATAAATGAAAGAATAAAAAACAGAAAATACTCCAACACCTGGAGATTAAATAATATGCTATTGTATGATGAATGGATAACAGAAGACATTAGGAGGGACATAAAAAAATTCTTAGAAGTAAATGAGAACAAAGACACATCATATCAAAATCTCTGGGACACTATGAAAGCAGTACTTAGAGGAAGATTTATTTCATGGAGCACATTCAACAAAAGAAGTAAAAATCAACAAATAAACAACTTAACACTACAGCTCAAAGCCCTAGAAAAATAAGAGCAGATCAACATCAAAAGTAGTAGAAGACAGGAAATAGTTAAAATCAGAGCTGAAATCAATGAAATTGAAGCAAAAGAAATAATCGAAAAAATTAATAAAATAACAGACACTTCACAGAAGATGTACAAGCAATCAACAGATATATGAAAAATGTTCAACATCTCTAGTAATAAAAGAAATGCAAATCAAAACTATCCTAAGATTCCATCTCACCCCAATTAGAATGGTGATTATCAAGAATACAAGCAACAATAGGTGTTGGCGAGGATGTGGGGAGAAAGGTACACTCATACATTGCTGGTGGGGCTGCAAATTAGTGCAGCCACTCTGGAGAGCAGTGTGGAGATTCCTTAGAAAACTTGGAATGGAATCACCATTTGACCCAGCTATCCCACTCCTTGGCCTATACCCAAAGGACTTAAAATCAGCATATTACTGAGATACAGCCACATCAATGTTCATAGCTGCTCAGTTCACAATAGCCAGATTGTGGAACCAATCTAGATGCCCTTCAGTTGATGAATGGATAAAGAAACTGTGATATATATATACATATATACATATATATATATAGACACACACACACACACACACACACACAATGGAATATTACTCAGCCATAAAAAATAATAAAATTATGGCATTTGCAGGCAAATGGATGAAATTGGAGAATATCATACTAAGTGAGTAAAGCCAATCTCAAAAAAACCAAAGAACAAATGATCTCGCTGATAAGTGGATGATGACACATAATGGGTGGGGGGGGGGAATGGAGGAAGGAGGAACTGTGTAGAGGGCAAAGAGGGGTGGGAGAGGTTGGAGGGAAGGAAAAAAATTAACAGAATGAATCAAAAACTATTACCCTAGGTAAATGTATGATTACACAAAATGGTATGCCTCTACTTCATGTACAAACAGAGAAACAAGATGTATACCATTTGTTTATAATACAAATAAATTAAAAAATAAAAAAATCCTATAATAGAAGAAAGATCAGTAAAGAGAAGACAGCAGGAAGAGGAAGTATGGGGAGGAAAAGTGGAAGTACTTGGGACTAAATTAGGGCAAATTACATTCCATGCTTTTATATTTATATCAAAAGAATCCTATTATTATGTATAACTAAAAATAACCAATAAAAATGAACACCTTTTAGAAATACATAAAATTATTCAATGATTTTGAACTAATTGATACCTATATTTTGTTTTTAAAAAGTTTTAATCTGTTCTTTTGAAACTATGAATAAAGGATTCTTCTGATGACATGGAAGGGAAAATTAACATTTAATTTTATTTATATTTTAGAAAATGCCCAACAATATACAGACTCTAGAAGGTGAAAAGATATGTAACAACTCAGACACATGAGAAATTAAAGAATAATGATAAGGGAAACAGGCATGCATAATCATATTTGATTGTTTTTCCTCATTGTGACCATGAAAAATTTCTATACCACAAGAAAATGGAAGTAAAGTATTCAATTTTCTCTGAAATACATTCAATTCCAAAAAGAAAAATGATTTTAAAATATCTACATGTTTAAAATGTAACAGAAATTTTTCTTAGTTAGACTGGACTTTAGAATCTACTAACCACATTCAGTCTTCAAGGTAAAGTTTCTTTACCCCAGGGGGTGTATATGACAACCCATCACCCCCATTTAAGAGTAAGTGGAAATATTAGGTCTCTTCGGGGTTGGGGTTCTAGCTCAGTTGCAGAGCCCTTGCCTGTGAGGCACTGGGTTTGATTCTCAGCACCACATATAAATAAATAAAATAAAGGTCCATCAACAACAAAAAATATTTTTAAAAAATATTAGGACTCTTTAATCTTTATTTTTATATCATCTGTTTAAATTTATATTTTGGGTTCTGTAAATTTTGTCTTACATATTTGAAATACTTCTTTTAAGTCTATTTACAAAACACAAGTATATTTTTAACAAAAAGACTGAGATGAGTGTGTGTGTGTACACATATACACATATACATATGCATGTATATTTATGAATATATGCATGTATATTCATATGAACATACACATATGCATACACATATAACTCATGTGGCTTATTCTCCCCTTTGCTAAGCATTCTATCATAAGCATTTTCTTGTCCTTTAAATATTACTTAGAAAAATAAATTTATTGAAGTACATTATATAGATGAACTATAATTAATTTAAGTATAATCCCCATTTGTGGAAAATCAGGTTGTTTCCAATATGACCTAGTTTACACAAAGTTGTAATAAACACCCTTATACACAAATACACTACTAGTTTTAGCAGTAGAATTACAAGGTCAAAAGGTATGAACATATTTAACATTTGTGATACAGATGTACTATTTTTCAAGCATAATAATTTTTAATGGAAAAACTCCTTTGACTTTGCCCTCTTGTCATTAAATTTTAATATCTTCAATGCATTATTGTTATTAAAAACCTATTCCTCTTATCCTGTTTTATCTCTTCAAATTAACATCATGATAAAAGATAACTTCTTGGTAAACAAAACCTAGTTATTAGGTCATTGTTGGAACAGGTAGTATTAAAGGACAAGGAATACATAAGGTTTTAATTATAGAGCCCTTTATTGATGTGAGTTCCTTTTAATCTCTTCCTCCAAAAATACTGCTGAGATCAATTATAGGACTCAATTCCTTGGAAAATACCAAGATTCAAGTGCAATCATATCACCATCTTTATCCTTGAATAAGATAAACAAAATAAGATCATAAAACTTGATAAACTTTACTATTCTTCACTTTCTCTTCAAAATTATGCTGAGCTATACTCCAAATCATCATCCAGCTAGTAATGCTATAAGTAGCAAATGAGGAGACACTTAAAATAATAAATTTCACTAATTACCATGAAACAAGACTTATCTTGAAGCCTGAGAATACTCTGAAAAAAATGAGTTTGGAAGAAGCAGATATTAATTTGAAAAGTTTGTTTCTTTCAGGTTAAAGTCTTAATTTTAATCATTTTTTCACAGAAGGAAAGAAATTTAAAAATTAAAGAGGATAGGCATAATTGTATTGATTTCTTAAAACAGATTAACAAATGCTTTTATAAAAAATTGTATTGCTTTCTTTTCTCTTCTTTTTGTACTGGGGATTGAACCCAGGGGTACTTTATCACTGAGCTACATTCTCAGGCACTCTTATTTTATTTTACTTGATTTTATTCTATTTTGAGACAGGGTTTTGCTAAATTGCTTAGGGCCTCACTAAATTCTTGAGGCTGGCCTTGAACTTGCAATTTTCCTGCCTCAGCCTCATGAGTCAATGGGATTACAGGCATGCACCTGGCTTCTATTGATTTCTTAAAACAAAATAACAAATGATTTTATAAAAAATGATTACCTATCAAAATAACAATGAAATTCTACATGGAACTAGGAAAAAAAATACTAAAATTCATTTGGAAGAATAAAAGACCCAGAATAACGAAAGCAAGTCTGAACATTGCTAGAAACATCACAATTACACTCAACCTCAAATTACACTCAGTTATAGAAACAAAAACAACATGGTATTGGCATAAAAACAGACATTAAGACCAATGGAATAGAATAGAAGACACAGAAACAAATCCAAGTAGACACAGTTATCTTGTACTAGACAAAGGCACCATAAACACATACTGGAGAAAAGATAGCCATTTTAACAAATGTTGCTGAGAAAACTAGATATACAGAAGAATGGAATTAAAGCCCTATATCTCACTCTGCACAAAAGTCAACTCAAAGAGTAGCAAAGATTTAGGAATTAGACCAGACATTCTGCAACTGTTAGAAGAAAACATAGGATCAACACTCTAACATATTAGTATAGGTGTCAGCTTCCTTAATAAGACTATTAAAGCTCAAAAAAGAAAACCAAGAATCAATAAGTAAGATAGCATCAAATTTAAAAACTGCACAGCAAAGGAAACAACTATGAACGTGAAGAGAGAGCCCACAAAATAGAAGAAAACCTTTACCAACTACTCTTCTGACAGGGGATTAATAGCCAGAATATACAAAGAACTTGAAAAACACCACCAAAAAATAAATAATCCAATCAATAAATAGGAAACAGCACTAAACAGACATTTTTCAAAAGAAGAAATAAAACTGGCCAATAAATATATGAAAAAAAGTGTTCAAGATCCTTACCAATCGGGGATATACAAATCAATACTACACTGAGATTTCATCTCACTCCATTAGAATGGCAATCATCAATACAAATAACAATAAACACTGGCAAGGATGTACATACTTTTATACTGGTGGGACTGTAAATTAGTACAACCACTATGGAAATCAGTATAGAGATTCATAAAAAGAGGAAGAATGAAACCACCATATGACTCAGCTATCCCACTCCTTGGTATACATCCAAAAGACCTAAAATCAGCATACTATAGTGATATGTACTTACCAATGTTTACAGCAGGATTTTTGGATTCATTCTTCAAGGATTTTGGTCTATTTCTTTTATGAAATTTTATTGCACTGTTCCTCCCTTTTCCTATCCCTTCTTCCTCTCCTTCTATCCCCTTTCTCTACTCCACTAATTTACCTTCTATTTGCATGGAATTCACACCATCCTTTTTTTCCCTTTATTTTAGTATAGCTTCCACACATGAGAGCAAACATTAGACCCTTGACTTTCTGAGTCTGGCTTATTTCACTTAGAATGATGTACTCCACTTCCATCCATTTACCAGAAAATGCCATAATTTCATTCTTCTTTATGGCTCAGTAAAACTCCATTGTGCACATATCCATTTTCTCTATCCATTCATCTGTAGATAGGCACCTGGACTGGTTCTCTAACTTGGCTATTATGAACTACATCACTATAAAAATTGATGTACCTGTATTACTAGAGTATGCTGATTTGGGTTCTTTAAGTTAAATAACAAGGAGTGGGATAACTATAAATAGAAAGAAGATCCGTAGAATAGAAAAAGGAGAACAGCAGGAGGGAGAAGAGTGAAAGAGGAATACTGGGGACTAAAGTGTAACAAATTACTTCAATGCCTATATGTTTATGTCGAAATGAACCCTGATATTATGTATAACTAATGCATTAATAAAAACATTTTAAAAACTAAAATTAGAACTACCATATGATCCAGTTAATCCACTCCTGGGTATAAGCAAAGGAAATAAGATCAGCATAGAAAAGAGATGCCTGCACAGCCATATTTATTGTGGCACTATTCATAATAGTCAAAAAATGGAATCAGTCTAATTACCCATCAATGAATGAATGGAAAAGGCATGTGTGGTAATATACACAATTGAATATTATTCATTCATAAACAAGAATTAAATTCTGCCATTAACAAGAAAAAATGGAACTGAAGGTCTCATGTTAATCAAAATAATCCAGGCACAGAATGACAGCATTGCTTTTTTCTTTGCTATGAGGAAACTTTTAAAAAATTACCTGAAAGTAGAAGGTTACTACGGAAGGGGACCTGGAGGAACAGGGAGAGGGGAGGTCAACAGAGGGTAGTCAGGATGGTAGAAAAGATTAAAGCATAATAATTCAATGTGAAACTCAATATTTAGAATTATTAAGATATTTTACATTATTTTTTCAAACTAAACCTTTAAAATCAGTATGTTTTTAGATTTAAAGTACATCTAAATTCAGAGTGAACAATTTCGAGTACTTTCACAACAGACAGTGAAACTCCAGATTTCTAGATAGAAATTTTGTTAAGTGATTCTTTAAACCAAAGAATCTACTTTGGCAAAGTTAGAGTGAATGTGGAGAATTACAACTTATTATTATGACTTTATTATTATTAATAATGATGGTTTAATAACAGCAGTGACAATGAACCTTGAGGCTAGCGAAGACTATTATTACTGTATGTTTGCAGTTGTAGTGACTTTCTACATAAGTTGTAGTAGAGGCAGTCAAGGTAAAACTACTCACTAATTATGTACTATTTTACTATTATTTTTAAGTAGTTTATATTCAAGTACCTTAAAACCTGCCAAAATGAAACTGTATATTCTTTCATCTACTATTATGCTCACTTATGACAGACTGCATTTAAAATGAGTCCCATTCTATTCTATTTTTAACACAAACACAGGCAATTTTATGGCTACTTCTAGAATAAACACATTTTACACTTCATAAGTTTTACTTCCATTTTCTCTTATTATAGATATTATATAAATGTATATAAATATATAATGTTATATATTTATTATATAATCATCATATAATATTACATATTATTATATATTTATCTAATAAATACTTATTGACTATCTACTTTGTGGTCACCTTTGTTACATACTTGGGTTACAATAAAATGAAAGTAAAACTACTCTGCTCTTCCATTCCAGTGGGAGAAATGCTACAATGATTGTACTGTACTATAAGAACCTTCAGAATATACAATGTGATAGCGAATATGTACTGTTTTATTCAAATTCAGTGACACCAAAATTCAATTCTAAAAACAATCAAAAATAGAAAACCTGAACAGACCAATAACAAGTAACAAATCGGGAAAAAGAACAAGTAACAAGATTGAATCGGTTATAGTCTCCCATCAAAGAAAAGCCCAGGATGAGATGGTTTCGCTGCTTTTTTACCAAACATTTAAAGACTAAACAATAGCAATTCTTCTTTAGTTATTACAAACATTTGAAGAGGAGCATATTCTTCTTTTTTCCACATTTTTATTGGTGCATTGTAGTTTTCATTATGGCGTGATTTGTTGCTACATATTCATACATGCACACAATATAACAATATAATTTGGCCAATAACATTCCCTAATGTTTTCTCTTTCCCTCCCAGGAGGGGATTCTCCTAAACTCATTTTACAAAGTCATCATTGTCATGGTACCAAAAATAGAGAAGGACACAAGGAAAAAAGGAAGCATGCAAAAATCCAACAAAATATTAACAAACTGAATCCAACAGCACATTAAAAACATTATTAACCATGATCAAGTGAGATTCATCCTCAGGATGTAAGGATGGTTTAATATATACAAATCAATAAATTTGGAATACCGAATCAACAGATTGAAGGACAAAAACCATATAATCATCTCAATAGATGCAGAAAGGACTTCTGACTAAATTCTTTGTAAGTCCAGTGCAGTGCCATACATGTGTAATCCCAGACTTGGGAGGCTGAGGCAGGTGGATCACAAGTTCAAAGCCAGTAAAAGCAAGACACTAAGTAACTCAGTGAGACTCTGTCTCTAAATTAAAATACAAAATAGGTGGGGCATGTGGCTCAGTGGTTGAGTGCCCCTGAGTTCAATCCCTGGTACCCTCAAAAAAATCATTATAAAAATATGAACAAATTAGGTACAAAAGTAACAGAACTCAACATAATAAAGGCCATATATCAAATAAGCCAACAGCTAACATCATTCTGAATGGGGAAAAGCTAAAGCTTTCTGTCTAATATCTGAAAAAAAAACAAGGATGCCCATTTTCACTACTTTTACTGGAAGTCCTAATCAAAATGATCAGGAAAGAGAAAGAAATAAAGGGCCTCCAAATTGGAAAAGAAGCCAAACTGTCACTGCAAATGGTATGATCTGGTATACAGAAAGCCCCCAAAGACTCCAACAAATAACAACACTAATAAAAATTCTAATAAACAAATTCAGCAAAGTTTCAGGGTGCAAAATCAACACACAAAAATCAATAGTATGCTATAGGCCAATAGTGAATTACCTGAAATATAAATCAAGAGAAAAATACCATTCCCAACACCTACAAAAAATAAAATGCCCAGGAATAAATTTAACCAAGAGGCAAAAGAGTGCTCAAAAAAAAACTATAAAATGTAAAATGTTGATGAAAGAAATAAAGAGGACACAAAAAATGGAAAGAAATCATATATTCATGAATTAGGAGAATCAATATTGTTAAAATGTCCATACTGTATAAAATTACCTATATATTCAAAGTCATCTCTATCAAAATATTAATTACATTCTTTACCAAATTAGAGAAATCAATCCTAAAAGGTATATGGAAACACACACACACACACACACACACACACACACACACACAAAATTACCAAAATAATCTTAAGCAAAAATCACAAATCAGGAACCATTACACTACACATTTTGAAATATTCTACAAAGCTGCAAAAATTACAACATGGTACTGGCATAAAAAGGGACACGTAGTCCAATGGAACAGAATAGAGAGCCTGGAAGCAAATTCACATTGTCAAAATTGCATGGTGCCTATTAATATGAATAATTTTATGTTTTATGTACCCATTAAAAATGTTTTCAGGGCTGGGGATATAGCTCAGTTGGTAGAGTGCTTGCCTCCAAAGCACAAGCTCCTGGGTTCAATCCCCAGCACTACAAAAAAAAACATGTTTTCAAAAAGTACACTGATATCAACAGTCAACAGATTTTGCTTCATTTAATTTTTAGTTCTAATTTTTCTTTTTAAAAATTTGTTCTCATTAGTTATACATGACAGTAGAATGCATTTTGATACATCATACATAAATGGAGTATAACTTCTTATTCTTCTGGTTGTACATGATGTAGAATCACACTGGTCATGTAATCAAATATACACATAAGGTAATAAGGTCCCATTCATTCTACTACCATTCCTAACCCCACACTTGCTCCACTCCCTTCACTCCCCTCTGTGTAATCCAAAGTACCTCTAAGCTTCCCTAGCCCTCCCTTTTATTGTGAATTAGCATATATGTATCAGAGAAAAGAGTCAACCTTTGTTTCTTTGGGATTGGCTTATTTCACTTAGCATGATATTCTCCAGTTCCATCTGTTTACTGGCAAATGCCATAATTTTATTCTTCTTTAAGGCTGAGTAATATTCCATTATGTATATATACCACATTTTCTTTATCCATTCATCTGTTGAAGGGCACCTAGGTTGGTTCCATAGTTTAGCTATTGCGAAATGAGCTGCTATAAAAATTGGAGGTGGCTGTGTAACTGTAGTATGTTGATTTTAAGTCCATTGGGTATAATTGGGATAACTGGGTCAAATGGTGGTTCTCTATCAAGTTTTCTGAGTAATCTCCATACCACTTCCCATAGCGGTTGCACCAATTTGCAGTCCCACCAGCAAGGTATGAGGGTACCTTTCTCCCCACATCCTTGCCAACACTTATTGTTGCTTGTGTTCTTGATAACTGCTATTCCAGCCAAATGATTTTTATCAAAGATGCTAAGAATACACAGTGGAGAAAAAAAGACTTTTCAATAAATAGTGCTGGCAAAATTGGATATCTACATGCTGAAGAATTATACTATACCCCTATCTCCCATCTTATAAAGAAATCAACACAGAATAGATGAGGTCAAAATGTGAGACTGGCAACTATAAAAATACTAGAAGAAAACACAAAGAAATGGAATGAGCAAGGATTTTTTTTTACAAGAGCCCAAAAGCATAAGAAATACAAACAAAAATAAAACAAATGGATTACATCAAACTAAAAAGCTTCTGTATAACAAAAAAAAATCAACAGAGTGAATACACAACCTACAGAATGGGAGAAAATATCTGCAAACTATATATCTGATAAGGGGTTGATATTTAGTATAAATAAGGAACTCAATTTAATAGCAAAAAAAAAAACATCAAAAACTGGGCAAGCCAGATGTGCACCTGTAGTCCCAGCTACTCAGGAAACTAAAGCAGAAGGATCATGAATCATCAGGGAAACGCAAATCAAAACCACGATGAGATATTACTTCACCCCATTAAGAATGGTTATTGTATAAAAGACAAAAAAGATAATGTGAAGATGTGTAGAAAAGAACCCTTGCACACTATTAGTGGGAAAGTAAATTAGCACGTCATTTTGTAAACATCCAGCAATCCCACTCCTAGGTATATATTCAAAGGAAATGAAATCAGTATGTCAAGGAGATAAGTGTACTCTCATGTTCACTGCAGCGCTATTCATGATAGCCAAGAGGGAAATAACCTAAGTATCTATCATCTGATGAACAGATGAAGAACATGTGGTACATATGTAGACTGGAATGTTATTCAGTCATTAAAAGAATGAAATTTTCTCATTTTCAACCACATAGATGGAATTAGAGATCATTATGCTAAGTGAAATAAGCCAATCACAAAAAGACAAATATTGCATGATCTCACTCATATGTGGAATCTAAAAAGTAGCTGATCTCATAGAACTTGAGAGCAGAATGGTGGATTCCAGGATCTTGAGAGAATGGACTGGGAAGTGGATGGGGAAAGGTTAATCAATGGGTACTAAGTTACAGTTAGATAGAAGCAAGAAGTTCTAGTGTGCTATTGCACAGTAAGATAACTACAGATTAATAATAATGTACTTTATATTTCAAAAAGTTAGAAGAAGAGCAGAAGTGTAGCTAGTGGTAGAGCACATGCTTAGCAAACATGAAGCTCTGGGTCCAATCCCCAACACCAAACAAAAACAAAAACAAAGAACAAAAAGTTAGAAGAAAGGATTTTTAATGTTTTCACCATAAAGAAATGATAAATGTTTGAGGGGGAAGATATGTTTTCCCTGATTTAAATATTAAAAATAAATAAATTTTTTAAATTATACAATATATACATATATTGAAAGATCACATGGTACCCCACAAATAAGTATAATTTTGTTTTAGGTATTCATTAAATTATACATTTTTAAAAAGAATAATAATAGATCAATACTTCCTGTTTTGTTAATTAGCACACTGAAAATCACAAGAGGGATTTTGATGTAATTAATGACCTATTACTTAATATGACAAATGTCTGAAATGTTCTTTCCATGATAAAGTTACTCAAGAAATATGGACTGAAGATGATCTAAACATTACTCTCAAGAAGGTAGAAAAATAAGAGCAAATTGAAACAAAAAAGGTAGAGTTACAGGAAAAATAAGGGTAGAAATTATTAATATGGGAAGCAAACACTCAACACATTCTTTTTTTTATTTGTGAAATCATAAATTTACATAGGGTAATGTTGTTTGATTTATTCTGCCATTTTTTCCCTTCTCCCCCACCCCTCCCACCACTCCCCTCCCTCTATACAGTCCTTTCTTCCTCCATTCCTGCGCCCCTCCCTAAACCCAACTATAACCCCAACACAAACCCCTCCCACTCCCCATTATGTGTCATCATCCGCTTATTAGTGATATCATTCTTCCTTTGGTTTTTTGAGATTGGCTTGTCTCACTTAGCATGATATTCTCCAGTTTCATCCATTTGCCTGCAAATACCATAATTTTATCATTCTTTATGACTGAGTAATATTCCATTGTATATATATACCACAGTTTCTTTATCCATTCATCAATTGAAGGACATCTAGGTTGGTTCCACAAACTGGCTATTGTGAACTGAGCAGCTAGGAACATTGATGTGCCTGTATCTCTGTAATATGCTGGTTTTAAGTCCTTTGGGTATAGGCCAAGGAGTGGGATAGCTGGGTCAAATGGTGGTTCCATTCCAAGTTTTCTAAGGAGTCTCCACACTGCTTTCCAGAGTGGCTGCACTAATTTGCAGCCCCACCAGCAATGTATGAGTGTACCTTTCTCCCCACATCCTCGCCAACACCTGTTGTTGCTTGTATTCTTGATAATCGCCATTCTAATTGGGGTGAGATGGAATCTTAGGGTGGTTTTGATTTGCATTTCTCTTATTACTAGAGATGTTGAACATTTTTCCATATGTTTGTTGATTGCTTGTACATCTTCTTCTGTGAAGTGTCTATTCATTTCCTTAGCCCATTTGTCGATTGGATTATTTACATTCTTGGTGTAGAGTTTTTTGAGTTCTTTATAGATTCTGGAGATTAGTGCTCTATCTGAAGTATGATTGGCAAAGATTTTCTCCCACTCTGTAGGCTCTTTCTTCGCATTGCTGATAGTTTCCTTTGCTGAGAGAAAACTTTTTAGTTTGAATCTATCCAGTTATTCATTCTTGCTTTTATTTCTTGTGCTATGGGAGTCCTGTTAAGGAAGTCTGGTCCTAAGCCAACATGTTGAAGCTCTGGACCTACTTTTTCTTCTATTAGATGCAAGGTCTCTGGTCTGATTCCGAGATCCTTAATCCATTTTGAGTTTAGTTTCGTGCGTGGTGAGAGATATGGGTTTAGTTTCATTCTGTTGCATATGGATTTCCAATTCTCCGAGCACCATTTGTTGAAGAGGCTATCTTTTCTCCATTGCATATTTTTGGCCCCTTTGTCTAGTATGAGAAAATTGTATTTATTTGGGTTTGTGTCCGTGTCCTCTATTCTGTACCACTGATCCACCTTTCTATTTTGGTACCAATACCATGCCGTTTTTGTTACTATTGCTTTGTAGTAGAGTTGAAGATCTGGTATTGCGATACCCCCTGCTTCACTCTTTCTGCTAAGGATTGCTTTAGCTATTCTGGGTTTTTTATTCTTCCAGATGAATTTCATAATTGCTTGCTCTATTTCTGTAAGGTACATCATTGGGATTTTAATTGGAATTGCATTGAATCTGTATATCACTTTTGGTAGTATGGCCATTTTGACAATATTAATTCTTCCTATCCAAGAACATGGGAGATCTTTCCATCTTCTAAGGTTTTCTTTAATTTCTTTCTTTAGTGTTCTGTAGTTCTCATTGTAGAGGTCTTTCACCTCTTTTGTGAGATTGATTCCCAAGTATTTTATTTTTTTCAAAGCTATTGTGGATGGGGTAGTTTTCCTAATTTCTCTTTCTGAAGATTCATCGCTTATGTATAAAAATGCCTTAGATGTATATGCATTGATCTTATATCCCGCTACTTTACTGAATTCACTTATGAGATCTAACAGTTTTCTGGTGGAATTTCCTGCTTCCTCTAAGTATACAATCATATCATCAGCAAATAGGGATAGTTTGAGTTCTTCTTTTCCAATTCGTATCCCTTTAATTTCTTTGGTCTGTCTAATTGCTCTGGCTAGAGTTTCAAGGACGATATTGAATAGAAGTGGTGAAAGAGGGCATCCCTGCCTTGTTCCAGTTTTTAGAGGGAATGCTTTCAGTTTTTCACCATTTAGAATGATATTAGCCATGGGCTTAGCATAGATGGCCTTTACAATGTTAAGGAATGTTCCCACTATCCCTATTTTTTCTAGTGTTTTGAGCATGAAGGGGTGCTGTATTTTATCAAATGCTTTTTCTGCATCTATCGAAATAATCATGTGATTCTTGACTTTAAGTCTATTGATATGGTGAATGACATTTATTGATTCCTGATGTGGAACCAACCTTGCAACCCTGGGATGAAACCGACTTGATCATGTGCACTATCTTTTTAATATGTTTTTGTATGCGATTTGCTAAAATTTTGTTGAGAATTTTTGCATCGATGTTCATTAAGGATATTGGTCTGAAATTTTCTTTCCTCGATGTGTCTCTGTCTGGTTTAGGTATCAGGGTAATATTGGCTTCATAGAATGAGTTTGGGAGGGTTCCCTCCTCTTCTATTTTATGGAATACTTTGAGAAGTATTGGAATGAGCTTTTCTTTAAAGGTTTTATAGAACTCGGCTGAGAACCCATCTGGTCCTGGACTTTTCTTTGTTGGTAGGCTTTTGATGACTTCTTCTATTTCATTACTTGAAATTGGTCTATTTAAATTGTGTATGTTCTCCTCGTTCAGTTTAGGCAATTCATATGTCTCTAGAAACCTGTTGATGTCTTCGAAATTTTCTATTTTGTTGGAGTATAGATTTTCAAAATAGCTTCTAATTATGTTTTGTATTTCAGTCGTGTCTGTTGTGATATTTCCTTGTTCATTCCGAATTTTAGTGATTTGGGTTTTCTCTTGTCTTCTCTTTGTTAGTGTGGCTAAAGGTTTATCAATTTTGTTTATTTTTTCGAAGAACCAACTATTTATTTTGTCAATTTTTTGTATTGTTTCTTTTGTTTCAATTTCGTTGATTTCAGCTCTGAGTTTAACTATTTCCTGTCTTCTACTACTTTTGGTGTTGGTCAGTTCTTCTTTTTCTAGGGCTTTGAGCTGTAGTGTTAGGTCGTTTATTTGTTGAGTTTTACTTCTTTTATTAAATGCGCTCCATGAAATAAATCTTCCTCTAAGTACTGCTTTCATAGTATCCCAGAGATTTTGATATGATGTTTCTTTGTTCTCATTTACCTCTAAGAATTTTTTAATTTCCTTCCTAATATCTTCTGTTATCCATTCATCATATAATAGCATATTGTTTAATCTCCAGGTGTTGGAGTAGTTTCTGTTTTTTACTCTTTCATTTATTTCTAACTTCAATCCATTATGATCTGATAGAATACAAGGTAGCATCTCTATCTTTTTGTATTTGCTGACATTAGCTTTGTGGCATAATATATGGTCTGTTTTAGAGAAGGATCCATGTGCTGCTGAGAAGAAAGTGTATTCGCTCTTGGTTGGATGGTATATTCTATAAATGTCTGTTAAGTCTAAATTATTGATTGTGTTATTGAGATCTATGGTTTCTTTGTTCAATTTTGGTTTGGAAGATCTGTCCAGTGGTGAGAGAGGCGTGTTAAAATCACCTAGTATTATTGTGTTTTGGTCTATTTGGTTTCTAAAATTGAGAAGGATTTGTTTAACATACATGGATGAGCCACCGTTTGGGGCATAGATGTTTATGATTGTTATATCTTGCTGATTTATGCTTCCCTTAAGCAGTACGAAATGTCCTTCTTTATCCTTTCTGACTAACATTGGCTTGAAGTCCACATTATCTGAAATGAGGATGGATACTCCAGCTTTTTTGCTGAGTCCATGTGCATGGTATGTCTTTCCCCATCCTTTCACCTTTAGTCTATGGGTATCTCTTTCTATGAGGTGAGTCTCTTGCAGGCAACATATTGTTGGATCTTTCTTTTTAATCCAATCTGCCAGTCTATGTCTTTTGATTGATGAATTCAGGTCATTAACATTCAGGGTTATTATTGAGATATGATTTGTATTCCCAGTCATTTGGTTCATATTTAAAATTTTTGACACTTCTTGGTTCCTCCTTTATTTGACAGTTCCTTTAGGATAATTCCTCCCTTTGCTGATTTGCTTCTTTGTTTTTTATCTCTTCCTCATGAAATATTTTGCTGAGAATGTTCTGTAATGCTGGCTTTCTTTTTGTAAATTCTTTTAGCTTTTGTTTATCATGGAATGATTTAATTTCATCGTCAAATTTGAAGGTAAGTTTTGCTGGGTATAAGATTCTTGGTTGGCATCCATTTTCTTTCAGAGCTTGAAAAATGTTGTTCCAGGCCCTTCTAGCTTTTAGCGTCTGGATTGAAAAATCTGCTGATATCCATATTGGTTTCCCCCTGAATGTAATTTGGTTCTTTTCTCTTACAGCCTTTAAAATTCTGTCTTTATTTTGTATGTTTGGTATTTTCATTATAATTTGCCTTGGTGTGGGTCTGTTGTAATTTTGTGTATTTGGCGTCCTATAAGCCTCTTGTACTTGGTTTTCCATTTCATTCTTCAGATTTGGGAAATTTTCTAATATTATTTCATTGAATAGATTGTTCATTCCTTTGATTTGTTTCTCTAAGCCTTCCTCAATCCCAATAATTCTCAAATTTGGCCTTTTCATGATATCCCATAGTTCTTGCAGATTCTGTTCATGATTTCTTACCATCTTCTCTGTTTGTTCAACTTTGTTTTCGAGGTTAAATATTTTTTCTTCAATATCTGAAGTTCTGTCTTCCAGGTGTTCTATCCTATTGGTTATGCTTTCTATGGAGTTCTTAATTTGGTTTATTGTTTCCTTCATTTCAAGGATTTCTGTTTGGTTTTTTTTCAATATCTCTAACTCTTTATTGAAATGATCTTTTGCTTCCTGAATTTGCTCTGTTAACTGTCAATTGGTGCTATCATTCAATGCCTGCATTTGCTCTTTCATCTCATCATTTGCTTCCCTAATCATTTTAATTATGTACATTCTGAACTCCCTTTCTGTCATTTCTTCTGCCATGCTGTCGTTGGATTTTATTGATGTAACATCCAGATTTGTTTGGGGCATTTTCTTCCCTTGTTTTCTCATATTGTTCAGGAATCAGTGGGTCATTAAGATATTGCAGATTTCCTCTATCAACTTATAATGTCCCTGAAGATTGCTAGTATATCCCCTCTTATCCTTCAGTAGTCTGAAGTCTTGGAGGAAGTTGATAATGTGGAGCTCCACGAAGAAGCTGCCTCTCTAGGGTGGTGACCCTCAGGTGGGGTATATTCCCTGCTAGTGGGCAGAGGTGCCTCCACTTGTTGACCAATGGTCATCCAATGGGGAACTAGGCTGCGGGCTGAGGCAAGGCCTGTTTGTGCCTGTGTCTCTGGTTTTACTGTCCCTGTGGAAAAACTTCCGCTGGCAGGGAAGACTCACTCGGTGGGGACGTCTCGCTGGTCAGTTCCCCTCCTAGAGGTTCCCCTCAATCTACAACTACCACCTGGGCTGGGCTGTCTTCCTCTGCAACGTTCCCAGGGGCCCGGACCTACCTCCTGGGCCTGGGAGCCTCACCCTCCACAGGCGAGTCTCCTTAGGCTGCCTCTCCCAGAGAATCTGCCCGCAGTCCTGGAAACTTCGCTCCGCCCCTAGGCGTGTCTCTGTGCGGCTCTTCCAGCAAGAAGCCACCTAGCTCCTGGGACCCTGCTCTGCACCTAATCGCTTGGCTATGCGGCCCCTCCTCTGAGCCGCCACCTGGATCCCCGTACAATAGCTCCGATACCCAGAGACCCGCCACACACCACCTCCTTCGGACAGCGGCCCGGTTTCCGACGCAGTCACTAGGAGTCCAAGCAACTCACTTCGTGTCTCCTCCTCCCGCCAACTGCCTGTAGCCCTAGGCAGTCACTCTGAGTCCAAGTGACCCGCCCTGTTCCTCCTCCTCCTCCTCAGGGTAGCCCCCCAGGTGTTCAGGAGTGGTGGCTCCGAGACCAAGTGACCCACCGCGCTCCTCCTCCAGGCAGGCCACCGGTGTTCAGGAGCGGTCGCTTTCAGTCCAATCAACTCACCACTCACCTCCTCCTCTGACAACCGCCTGTGGCTCTGATGCAGTCACTCCTAGGTCAAGCAACCCGCCGCGCTTCTCCTCTTCCTCCGGGCAACCTCCTGGTGTTCAGGAGTGCTCGCTCTGAGTTCAAACAGCTCACCACGCAGCTCCTCCTCTGGCAACTGCCTGTGGCTCTGATGCAGTCACTCCCAGACCAAGCGACCCACCGCACTCCTCCTCCAGGCAGGCCACCGGTGTTCAGGAGCGGTCGTTCTGAGTTCAAACAACTCGCCACGCAGCTCCTCCTCTGGCAACCACCTGTAGCTCTGATGCAGTCACTCCTAGACCAAGCGACCCGCAGTGCTTCTCCTCTTCCACTGGGCAGCCCCCCGGTGTTCAGAAGCAGTCATTCTGAGTCCAAACAGCTCACCACGCAGCTCCTCCTCAGGCAGCCGCCCGGAGCCCCAGTGGTTGCTCTGAGTCCAAGCGCTGTGCTGAGCCGCCTCCTCTACAATGATCCCAGTTGTCCGTGTTTACCGCTCCTGTGGGGGGAGGGGCGTCTCGCCAAGCAACTCTACTTCACAAAGTTCCCTGCGTTCCGGGGCTACCGCCCCATCCGGAACACCTCCCAAATGGGAGAGACTCACCCGGCGGCTTTGAGTTGGTCCCAAGCCTCTCACTATCTCCTCTTTTGAATCTTGCATCCTGGAGCATCGTGAAATGCAGCCGCCCTCTAGTCCGCCATCTTGAAAACCTCTCAACACATTCTTTATAAATACTGTGAAAGAACTCACTATTAGTGGACATCAGCTTGCTCTACAGCTACAGAAATTAAGACATTATGGTAATGGCATAAAGGCAGACAAAGAGCAATAGAACAGAATTTAAAAGTCCAGAAAACAAACTCCTAAACATATAGAGACATTTAATTTATGACCAAGAAAATGGAAAATGAAACAAAATGAAACTTTATGACAAAGAAAAATGAAGTAAAACTCATGCTTAGAGTTTTAAATTAAAATTATATGAAAAAAGTAACTGAAAAATACTGAACTTATCTGAAACTGTCTAGATTACATTTTCTGCTAAAAAGCAAGTTCAAGATAAAGACAGTTCAAGATAAATTTCAGTCCCCACTCATGCCCAAGTTCATGGCCACTGAAAAGTTATACTTTATACACATGTAATCAAACATACATATATAATATTTGATTAGAATGGGGAAAATGGTGTATTTAAATATATATTCAGTCATATGCTTTGCCCTTTGTAATTAAAATCCTTCAGGAATTCTATTAAAAGTTGTTTACATTAAATATATTTTCAAATGTGTTTAGTTTACCAATTTATATCCAGGCAGGAATTTATGCTCCCCTATAGGATTTATTTTACTCTTTGTAGTAACTGATACTGCACAAAGAACAAAGGAAAGTGGGAGGAGAAATGCCTATTCACCTATATGGTACTGTGTATGAATATGAAATTCGGGCATAAGAGAATAAGTAAACAAGTTATAGTGAAAGAACGAAGGGACTCTTCCCTAAATGAAAATATAATCATCTCAAGTACTTATAATGCACTGCACAAATGTTTATTTATCATGAATATGTAAATACATATACCAGTTTAATTAAAATCAGATTATAAATCCAGTGCTTTGGATTTGAAATGTACTAAGTACTATTCTAGCTAAGTGTTTCTTAACCACATAAAATGCACAATGTGGCATACCAACTTGGGGGGAGTCATTTTCTTTTGTTTTTCAGAAAAATAAAAGTTATTTGGAAACATCTTGGGATGTTTTGAATCATACCTCATCTTTCACAATATTAATCCATAATATCTGAGGGATGTAGTTTGATGTTATGGGGGGAAAGTAAGAGCTCAGGACTTAAAAAGAACTGGATTCAAATCACATGTCTACCACTTAATAGTCATGTAGCTTTGGACAGGTCACTTAATGTCTATGAGCCTTAGTTTTCCCTTCTGTAAAATTGGAGAAACTGATACCTAACGTAACAGGATATTAGAAGGGGACTCGTGATACCTAAGGTATTAAAACTATAGATATCACAAAACGGATGTGAAATCAGACATTTTTTTCCACACCTTCAACTTCCATCAAGTTACTAAGGAAATGACCCATGATGCTTTTTAGTTAGATTTTACTGCATAACAAAAGAACTGCAAAACTTAGTGCTTAAAACTACAAGTATTATTTTTCATGCTTCTGTGAGTTACCTTGGCAGTTCTGGTTATGTCAGTCTTGGCTGGGGCTTGATGATCTTGAATGGCCTCACTCACATGTTTTGAGTATTGACTTAAATAAGTCAGATGGGATAATGGGGAAAGCTAGGCCATATGACTCTCATCGTTCAGCAGACTAGCCTAGGAGTATCCACTTAGTGGTAATCACAAGGTTCCCAAGAGTACTAAGAAAGGTCAAATCCTAATGCACAAATATTCTTTAAGTCTCCACTTGTATCACATTTACTGCTGACTCACTGGCCAAAACAAATCACATGGCTAAGTTCCCATAACTCAGGAATCCCTCAGCAAGATATGAGACATAAAAAGGGGTTTCAGAGAGAGACACATAAACTAATGGTACAGAACAGAAGACACAGAGATAAACCACACATCTACAGTCATCTGATCTTTGGCAAAGGTGTCAAAAAATACATTGAAGAAGACAGCCTTTGTCACAAATGGTGCTGGGAAAACTGGTTATCCCTGTGTAGAAGAATAAAACAACTTTATCCCTCACCCTGCACAAAAATCAACTCAAAATGGATCAAAGATCTAGGAATTAGACCAGAAACTCTGCAACTCTTAGAAGAAAATGTAGGGTCAACATTCCAACATATAAGCACAGGCAACAACTTTCTCAATAGAACCTGTAATGCACAGGAAATGATGTTGTTATTTAATGGGATGGCATCAAATTTAAAAGCTTCTTCACAGCAAAGGAAACAATTAGGAATGTGAAGAGAGAACCTACAGAATGGGAAAAAAATATTTGCTAGCTATACTTCTAACAGAGAATTAGTATCTAGAAATACAAAAAGAACTCAAAAAACTTTATATGAAAAACAACTCAATTAATAATTTAATTTACTTAATGAATTAAACAGATATTTCAAAAAATAAAAAATGCAAATGGCCAACAAATTTATGAAAAAACAGTCAATATCATTAGCAATCACAGAAATTTAAACAAAACAACCCTGAGGTTTAATCTCACACCAGTCAGAATTGCAGTCATCAAGAACATAATCATAAATGTTGGAGAGGATGTAGAGAAAAAGGAATACTTTTACACCGTTGGTGGGATTGTAAATTGTACAACTACTATGGAAATCAGTAAGGAGTTTACTCAAAAAAAGAAATGGGAATGGAACCACCATATGACCCAGCTATACCATTCCCCAATATTTATCCTAAACAATTAAAGTCATGATACCATAGTGATACATGCATATCCACGTTTACAGCAGCACAGTAGCCAAACTATGGAACTAGCCTAGGTGTCTATCAGTGGATTCATGGATAAAAAAAAAAGTAGTATATATACATGATGGAGTTTTATTCAGTCATAAAGAATAATGAAATTATACCATTTGCAGCAAAAATGGATAGCACTTGAGACCATTATTGTTAAATGAAATGAGCCAAACTCAGGTCAAAGTTGTATGTTTTCTCTCATATGTGGAAGTTAGAGAGTAAAAATTTTAAAAAGGAGGTGAAGATATCATGAAAATCAAATGGAAATCAGTAGAAAAAAGGGAGCAGGAGGTGGGAGGAGAGGAGTGAGGGAGGAAGTGCTGGGGAGTGATATTGGCCAAATTATACTGTGTGCATCTACAGATACATAACAACAAATCCCACCATCATGTACAACTACAAAGCACCAATAAAAATGTGAAAAGACAAAATAAAACATATAATAGTGAAAAGGGGGTTTTAGAACACAGTAACTGCCGCTAATCAGAGCTCAATAAATATATGCTGAATGGATTAACAACTGTATGAAGAAATTAAGGAGATGATACCATTAACCAAAATAGAAAATTTAGGAGAAGCAGGATAGAAGTTAAAACTTTGAGGTATACGTGAGACATTCAAGTAAAGATATTCAACTAGATACATAGTTCTGTTAAGTTATAAAATGATTTATTTTTTATTTTTTCATTTGTTTTAATTAGTCATACACAACAGTAGAATGCACTTTGATATATCACACATAGATAAAGTATAAAACCCTAGCCTCCGCCATTGTGAGTTAGCATCTACATATCAGAGAAAACATTTGGCATTTGGTTTTGGGGGATTGACTTATTTCACTTAGCATGATATTCTCCAGCTCCATTCATTTACTGGCAAATGCCATAATTTCATTCTTTAATGCTGAGTAATATTCCATCATATATATTTTTATTATATAACTTTTTTTATTCACTCATCTGTTGAAGGGTACCTAGGTTGGTTCCACAGTTTAGCTAATGTATATTTTAGAGATTTAGAATGAACTTTTTGAGTCTGTCCTTGGTCATTTTCCTTTAAAATATTACAGTTATCACTTCTATTGCAGTGGTCTTGATATAACAAATTTCTTCAAATCTTACAAGTGTTTTTCCCCATATTTTAACAGTTATACCCAGGTGTACATGTAACATGATAGCATTCCTTTATAAAATGCTGATATTAAATCAATATGGTGTCTCAAAAATAATGGCATCTTAAATTCAAGGAACTATGATAAACTGTAAAACCTTAACCTGCTGTGTCCAGGAAGAGATTTAACAAATTAGATAGGATCATTCTAAGTCCAGAATTCATCAAGGAATTTATTTTGATATTTTGTCAAGCCTGTTCTCTTTTCACTCTCACCCATCTCAGAAAAAGACACCACCATTCAGTCAATTGATAAATAAAACCTGACAGATGTTTTTGATTGATCTTTCTCCCTTACCTAGAATATCCAGTCCATTGCCATACCCTGATGAATCTACCTTAAAAATATGATTCAAACTCATCTCTACTGCCACCACTCTACATCAAGCAACCCTCATCATGACCTTAGATTTTGATAGTGTCCAAGTTGGTCTCCTTGCTTCCACTCTGGCCTTCCTCCTATCCACTTTCCACATAAAGTCAAAGGATATTTTGAATGTAAAATAACATGTCATTCTCCTACTTAAAACCCTTAAAACTCCCATTGCACTTAGAATGAATTTTAAAAAGACATCCATGGTCTTCCATGAATTTCAAGCCTTTAGTAACTTTTTAACCTCATCGTGCACCACTGTCCATTCCATTAAAACATGCCTTTTTTTCTAATTTTCTTAAAAAATTTTAAGTTCTTTCCTTCCTCTGACCTTTAATCTGTGCTATTCTCTCTGCATAGCCTACTCCTCTCCCATCTCCCCAGTTCATCCATACTTATCTCTTAATTTTTTGCTTAAGTATCCTACCTTCAGAGCAAATTTCCCTGACTCTCCAATTCAAATTAAATTAATATTTCTCCCCATTATTTTCTCTACCTTTTGTTTTTCCTTAAAGTACCAATATTTCTAATATGTATGTAACGTGTGTTTGTATGTAAATGTACATATATGTATTTGTGTAAAATGTTTATTTTTGTTTCCCCCACTTGACTGTGAATTCCATAAAGGCAAAATTTGTGCTTATCTTGTTCACTACGATATATTCAATGGTTCATGTAGTGCACAGAGTATAATATGCACTTAAATATTCCTTAAAGAATAAATAAATAATCCAAATATTCTCATACAAAGGAGACAATTCACTGGTCACACATATATTCAAAAGTATACAATAGTTTCCGACCAGAGAAACTATAAAATATGGTGTTCCAATGAATAATGGACAAAATTTGCAGGTCCTACAAACAGAAAAAGAAACCATTCCCAGTTTAAAGATTATAGCAGCAGGCATAATATATTGGCAAGAAGCCAAACTTTGAATTTCCTTAGCTATATGAAAATTTAAAATTCTAAATCTGTGGAAAGATGGAGCATTTTCCACAAATACCAAGGACTCTAATACAAGTGACTCTCTAGGACTGACAGATTATGTAGTAAGAATAGCAAAAAAAAAAAAAAAAAAAAAAAACCCAGAAAAAGACCACAGGAATCCAGGCATAGGGAAGGCTGCTGGTTGTCATCCAATGTCCACTCTACTCTTCTATGTCATTAATTTTTATGCTAATTATGAATTCCAAAAAAAAGGCTGAATTTTCAAGTCTTTGTTGCTGCTGTGTATGATCAAGTGCTGAAGTTCTGACCAACAGAATGTGGGAAAGTGGTTAGGTCTACCCTTAAAAGGGGGAGGTCATATTTTTCTTTCCTGTCTCCTACCACTTCTTCATACTGCTGTCTCAATCATAAATATTGTGACCTGCCATCCTAAGGTACATATACAAGAACAGAGGAGGTAGAATGGAACAAGCTGATAGAAAAGGACACTCCTTTACAACCTTTTGGAGCAGAGTTATCATACCACTACTACCTAAAAGAGAAATAAATTTCTATCGTGTTTAAGTCATCGTAAATTTACACTGCTGTTACAGGCAATAAAAGGGACATCCTAACTAACAGAGTGGGTCACACATGAAGAAAAATCCAGATTTTAGGTGACCAGAGAAATCCAGATCTTAGGCGACCAGAGACCATTGTTTTATTTACTCCTAGGAAAGAGTGCTCTTCTGTTCCTCAATCTGGGAACTGTAAATATCAAACCCCACTTCACTTAATTTATCATGGTTTCATATAATTACATGATATTAGTTATATGTTAAGATGTTTATGGTTCCCATTAAATCAAATGTATTCTATCATTCTTTTATATTCTTCTTAAGATTAATGTCTAGAGACCATATGGCATTGTTATAAATGAGTTTTCTAATTGACCCTACTTGGCAATGGCAATGAAAATTTGGGGGCTGAGAATAGGCAAAACCAAATAAGAAGTTTATTCACACATATACTAAGTCCACAACTTCTTCCTCCATCCTGATTTATGCACTCTTTACAAAATGTTGTTTTAGCCAAGCTTTCAGGCTGGATGTATTATTATAATGTTATAATATTATGGAACTACATTTAAGGTTATTCTACATGGGTTTGTTGAATATTCTATTTGCCCTCCATTGTCTTCCTCTCTTCCTTGTACCCTGTCCTTCATGGTTGCATCAAGTTACTCCTTATCCCATGGCTTCTGGTTGGGTTTGACCAATAAGATTAATAGGCAGGGGACTGGAAGATAGAACAAAACAAAACTTGAATATTTATTCCCCCAGCTTCTTCCCTGTCTGATCATAGTTTAGCAGTGCCTGTTTTCCTCTATTAAAGCCACCTTTTCTGCAAGTTGCCTTCTCCTACCGCTACAGCAGAGTTTCTCAAACTACAATGTGCATACAAACAAACTGGGATTTTGCTACAAATGCAGGTTCTACTTCAATAGACTTGCAATATGGCCTAAGTTCTCAGGTGATGCTGATGCTATAACAAGAGGACCACTCAGTAGCAGCAATAATTGACAATACTCAGCAAGCTATGGTAAGAGCTTCCTCCCCCTAAGGCCTAGGGATGAAAATGTATCCCAGCTATTGCTAGCCATGGGGTCATTCACCACACCTTATTGTTTCTCTCAACCATGCAACCCTGTTTGTAAGTAATCTTTTCACTTAATTCCATTCTATTGCCTTTAGAGTGTGCCATACAATGGACAAAGATAGTTATACACAAGAATATATACATGAAAGGCTACGTGGAAGATTATAAACTTGTGCTTTGCCAACTTTGGGTTGGGTGTTAGGTGGTATTACTAATAATAAAATATCTTACATATTTAAAATAAATATTGACTGTGAAACTGATTATAAATGAGAACTTCTGTACCATTCTTTTCAACTTTCCAGCCCTAAATTATTTCTTTCAGTAAGCCCCTAAATTATTTGAGTAATTCCTAGGAAACAGAAAAGTGTTATACCCTTGGGTATTTAGGAAATCTTTCCCAGTGTCTTGGAAGCAACATTTTTACCAGAAAACAAAATCATCAAGACTGATAGAATTCAAGCTCTTGGAAGAAATCCATTCATTGGTGTACTGGTAAATATTTATAACAACTTGCTTAGGAGGTAGGGGAATTAGGAGGTCCTGACTTGGTGGTATAAATAACCCCACCATGGTAGATTCAAACCACCAACAGTTTAAACAACTGACTCACAAAATTAAACTAGAGGCTGTCGTAAACCAGTGCAAGACGGCTCTGGCACACCATTAAATCTATCACTAGGTCACACCTAAAGCCACATATCATTATTAAGAATATTTATCAGATCAGTACATTTACTTTTTATTTTTTGATACCACGGATTGAACCCAGGGGCACTTAACCACTGAGCCCATCCCCAGCCCTTCTGACATTTTATTTTGAGACAGGGTTTTGCTAAGTTGCCAAGGCTGGCTTTGAACTTGCAATCCTCCTGCTTTAACCTCCCCAGCCACTGGGATTAGACACATGCACCACCATGCATGGATACATTTACTTTTGAGTGAGGCAAAAGCTCATATTTTGTGATAAAGTATGTTGCCCACCTGTCACAAGTTGAGAATTCAGTGAAAGTATGACGTATACCTGGAGATTAACTTTCTGCTAACCAGATATAGAAGGTTGAATGGGTACTTGGTTATTATGTCCTTTTTAAATGATAAAAATCTAATTCAATGTTTCTCAAAGTGTGTACCTTTGATCACTTGGCCCTGAACAATCTGGGCAGCATGTTAAAATTTCAGGCAAAACTTCCAATTAGCTCAAACAGAATCCTCAAAAATACATCCAGGAATCTATGTCTTGAATGAGTTCCCTAGACAACTTGTTTATACACTAAAAGTCAAGAACATGTGTTTCCAGTCCTCAGTACTCTGTTTCCCTGAAAGTAAATTAGACTAACGTTTACAGGCAGCTATCATAGAAAAGGGGTATATACTGTGAATCAGCAGAGACTACAACGACACCATGCTTCTGTCCCCACAGTGTTTCACACTGGGCTCACTTCCTAATTGCCACAGCCTCAAGAGGGTGGTGGCTTCCAACCTGTAAACAGCAAAAAACCACAATCAGCCTCTGCTCTGAGAAATTATACAAATTTACAACAGGGTACTCCCTTCATGATTCTTAGTTTAAAATAAAAAGTCAACTCCCTGAATAGGATTCCAATAGTCCAAGAAATAATATCAAGAATCCACAAATGGTATTGCATCAAATTATAAAGCTTCTGCACAGCAAAGGAAACAATTAACAGAGTGAAAAGACAGACTATCAAATGGGAGAAAATCTTTGCAAACTATTCTTTGTTTAGTACCAAGGATTGCTTAACCACTGAGTCATATCCCCAGACCCTTTTATTTTGAGACAGGGTCTCAAATTGCTTAGGGCACTGCTAAGTTGCTGAGGCTGTTTTCAGGCTGAGGCTAACTTGTGATCCTCCTGCTTCAGCCTCCCAAGCCACTGGGATTACAGGTATGTGCCACTGTGCCTGGTTGCCAGTTACTCATCTGATATAGGACTAATATACAGAATATATAAAGAACTCAGGCTGGAGAGATAGCTCAGTTGGTAGAGTGCTTGCCTTGTAAGCACAAGGCCCTGGGTTCGATCCCCAGCACAGCAAAAAAAAAAAAAAAAAAAAAAAAAAAAAAAAAAAAAAAAAAAAAAAAAAAACTCCATACCAAAAACACTCTTTCAATAAACATGCCAATGGACTGAACGGACACTTCTCAAAAGAAGTAAAATGACCAACAATTATATTTAAAAATGTTCAACATCCCTAGCCATCAGTGAAATGAAAATCAAAATTACACTGAGATTCTATATCACTTCGGTCAGAATGACTATCATCAAAAATACAAATAACAATAAATGGTGGTGAGGATGTAGGGGAAAAGGAACCCTTATATCCTGTTAGTGGGACTTTAAATTAGTATGGTCACTAAGAAAATCAGTATGGAAGTTCTTAAAAAAATTAAAAATAGAACTACCATATGATTCAGAGATACCACTCCTTAGTATTTATTCAAAAGAACTAAAGTCAGCATACTTTAGAGACACACACATATCCATTTTATCACAGCAAAATTCACAATAGCCAGGTTATAGAATCAGGCTAGCTATCCATCAATAAATGAGTGGATAAAGAAAATGTGATATACATACACAATGAATTTTTATTGATGACATAAATAAAAATAAAATTATTTCATTTGTAGGAAAATGGGTAAAACTGAAGAGAATCATGTTAAAGCTAAGTGAGCCAGATGCAGAAAAAGAAGTATCACGTTTTATCATATACATAGAATCAAGGAGGGGAGGACATCACCAAAGTAAGGGAGACCAAAAGGATAGAAGAAGAGGAGTAGGAGGAGAGAGGAGCAAATGGAAAGGGGAAGTACTGGGGCCTGAAATTAATCAAATGATGTTATATGCATGTATCAATATTCCATAATGAATCCCACCATTCTATATAATTAATATGCACCAATAAAAAATAAATAGAAAGTCAGCAAACAGAGTTCATAAGGGATTTTGCAAACATTCTTGCTTGAATCAAGTATTAAAATATAATCACAAGCCGGGCACGGTGGTGCATGCCTATAATCTCAGCAATTTGGGAGACTGAAGCAAGAGGATCACAACTTCAAAGCCAGCCTCAGCAATTGAGTGAGGCCCTAAGCAACTTACCAAGACCTTGTCTAAAAATAAAAAACAGGGCTGGGGATATAGCTCAGTTGGTAGAGTACTTGCCTCACATGCACAAGGTCCTGAGTTTGATCACCAGCACCACAAAAAAATAAAAAACAAAAAGGGCTGGGGATGTGGCTCAGTGGTTAAGCATCTCTGGGTTCAATCCCTGGTAACAAAAAGAAAAAAAACACAGCCAGTAATATTCACTATGAATCACTCTATTGCTAAACAAAGAAACAAACAAATATCTCTGGATGGAATCAATCAGTTTAACAGACTCTAACAAATATGTGGTTCCTAAACCAGCAACAAAGCATTTTCTAGGAACCTGTTAGAAATAAAAATCTTGGGCCCCATCCAAAATCTAGTGAATAAGAATCTATATTTTTTATCAAGACCAAGAGGTGATTCATATGTATATTAAAGTTTGAGAAGTCTTGTCTTAAGAATATATCTGCTTATGAGAGTCTTTAAGTCTTGTTTCTTCCATTTTCCTTAAAAATATCTGCAACCTCTAGCATAAATGTTATTTAACACTTGGATTATACACCTTATATCTTCATTGCAGTGTGCAGTAAATCCTTAAAAAATTTCTGATCAATGTTTTCAATGACTTATAAATGGGATATAGTCAAATTATACATAATTAATCTCTCCTTACAGAATTCTTCATAAATTTGCCTCAGGTTTTTCATTCCTTTTATCTTTTTCAAAGGCAAGTTCATAAAATTTAGGACAGTTATGCAGAACAAAATTTTTCTCCACAGGATTTCTCAAACCAAATGAAATAGGTTTATAAGTTTTATAAGAATATTTATATATACCCATTAAAAGCTATACTCCTACTGCACTCAACACTCAATGAAATCAATCACACTTATTTAATCATAAAATTCAAGAAGCTTTTGCTAAAGACTAATGAAATCAAATTCTGCCACCCTCTCAAATTAAAATGATGACAAGAAATTGCATTGATATAAACTGCTAACTACAGCAACTTAAGAGAAACAATTTCTAAACTGCAAATGGTTATATTATTAATGAAAAATAGGCAAAATAAAATCTGTGGGGCTAATTATAAGCTATTTTATTTTTTATTAGTGCATTATAGCTATACATAATATTAGGGTTCATTGTGACATATTATAACATCCATGGAACATAATTTGCTGCAATACATTCTTCAGTACTTTCAGTACTTTCCTTTCCCTGCCCTCCTCCCTCCCTGTTTCCCTTCCTCTACTGGTCTTCTATTTATTTATTCCTTTTTAAAATCTGTAATATATATATATATGGCATGCACCTGTAGTCCCAGCTACTCGGGAGGCTGAGGTGGGAGGATCGCTTGAGTCCAGGAGTTCTGGGCTGTAGTGCGCTATGCCGATCAGGTGTCCGCAATAAGTTTGGCATCAATAGGGTGACCTCCCGGGAGCAGGGGGGGCCACCAGGTTGCCTAAGGAGGGGTAAAACAGCCGGAAACAGAGCAGGTCAATCAGGTCCTCCTGAAGGAATCCCTTGTCCAAATTAATAAAAATAGGGGAAATGTTGGGAGAAATCCTAGTTCTTGGCTCGCAGCAGTTAATGTCACAAGTGTGTAAACTTGCAGAGAGGAGCATTCCGCTTTTCCTACCTAGGAAAGTAAACAAGTGCCCCAAGTTGACCTAGTGTTACCAAGGGAACCTGTATAGGAGGCTGGTGGTCTGATCCCCCGTGGCACATTGTGATTGGGCAAGAGACTTACAAAATGTATAGCTGTTCCCCCAATAAACGAGTTTGCAGGCTGCTCGCCACAAGCCTGCTTCCACCCAACTCCCAGAGTCTGGGGGTCTTGACTCCATGGCCCTTACCTGCGCCTGAGGAGCCTGGCAGCCCTACACATATATACATATAGAATAATTTGGTCGATTTCATTCCACCATTCCTCTCTTTCCCCATCCCTTCTCCCTTCCTGTCAACCCCCTTCCTCTGTTCTTCTGATCTCCCTTCTATTTTTGTAGGATTCCCACATCCCTCTTTTCCCTCTTATTCAGGCCTACCTTCTGCATAACTGAAGAAATACTTGTTTTGCTTTTAACTTTCTATATTAAATTGATATCCAGCACCTGATTAAATTTACCATGGCTATTTAATTCAGTTCATGCACTGTTTTAGGCTTGTTCAGAAAGGAAAGCAACATGCATAAAAACATAAATATTTTAGAATGAATTTTAATTACTTGAGTTTTCCCTATGCATTAATATTGTTATTGTAAGCATTTGCAGTTTTTTTCAGGTTCAGAAATTTCTCAACTTATAATAAAATTTTCTTCATCAACTACATTTTTAAATGGCCTTGATAGAAACACCAAAGCATTGTGTACTTCTTGGTTGTGTACAACAGTAAAACTACAGCTTTCCTTTTGGATATATGGTCTATGATGACCAGAATTTTTCATACAGTTTAGTTCGCATCACTTGGTATCTATTCATAGACTCAACCCCTGCACTCTGAGTCCTTATAATCCCTGTTCATTAATTTATGGAATTTAAAGATATTCAACATCATTAGTCATTAAAGAAAGTTTGATCAAAACCACAATGAGACATTACTTCATACCCATAAAGGCTATAATCAAAGAAATAAACTATACCAAGTATTGATAAAAATGTTGAGAGGGCTGGGGAGATAGCTCAGCTGGTAGAGTGCTTGCCTTGCAAGCACAAGGCCCTGAGTTCGATCCCCAGTACCGCAAAAAAAGAAAAAACTGTTGAGAAACTGGAACCCTCATACAATGCAGTTCAATTTCATTCTGAGGTGTGACCAAAAAAACTGACAACAAGCAAACAACTAATTGTACATAGATAATCATAACAGCATTATTAACAATATCTAAAGACAGGAAACAACCCAAATGTCTATATACTGATGAATGAATAAAGAAAATGTGGTGTATCTACACAAAGGGATATTATTCAGCCATAAAAAGAAATGAAATACTGTTAGAAGAAAACAGGGGAAATACTTAAAAATGTATGAAAAGGCAATGACTTCATGAATAGGACTCCAATAGCTCAGTTAATAATAGCAAGAATCCAAAAAATAATAATAGCAAGAATCCACAAATGTGACTGTATCAAATTAAAAGGCTTCTGCACAGCAAAGGAAAAAAATTGACAGAGTGAAGACACAGTCTACAGAATGGGAGGAAAATCTTTGCAACTACTCTTCTAACAGAAGACTAATATACAAAATATATAAAGAATTCAAAAAAAACTTAACACCAAAAATAAACCCCAAATAACCTAGTCAATAAATTAGCAAGTAAACTGAGGAGACACTTCTCAATAAAAGTACAAATGTCCAGCAATTACATGAAAACATGTTCAACATTTTTAGCCAGGAAATATGTAAATCAAAATTACAGTGAGATACCATCTCACTCCAGTCAGAATTGTTATTATCAAGAATACAAAAAATAAGGGGAAAGGGGGTAATCCCCTGAAAATAGAAGGGAAATCAGTGGAGTAAAGGAAAGGGAGGGGAGAAGGAGAGAAGGGATGGGAAAAGGGAGGAACTGCAGAGTGGAAATGACCAAATTATGCTATGTACATAATTTGGTCAGTTTCACTGTGGCATATTCATATATGTGCATCTCTAAAGCACCAATTTTAAAAAGTAATAAATAAATAGAAGGAAAACTAGTAGAGTGGAAGAAGAAAAACAGGAGGAGTGAGACAGGGAAAGTACTAGGAACTGAAATGGAGCAAATTATATTCCATGCATGTTATGATTGTCAAAATGAACCCCAATATTATATATGATTATAATGTTCTTAATAAAAGCATCCTTTAGAAAGAATAAAAGAAAGATTAGTGGAGTAGACAAAGAGGAATGAAGGGAAGGGAGGTCAGATGGGATAGGGAAAGACAGTGGAATGAATCTAACCTAACTTTCCTATGTACATATATGACTATGCCACAGTGAATCGCACCATCAGTGCATCCAGAAGAAATTAATTTTTAAAAAAACTAAAAGTAAACAGCAGAAAGTTTAGTAGAGTAGAAGGAATAGAACAGGGGGTGGGAGGATGGGGAGGAAGGGAACGTACGGAGGACTGAATTAGAACAAATTATATTCCATGCTTTTATAATTATGTCAAAATGAATTATATTGTCATGTATAACTAAAAAGAACCAATGAAAGAAAAATCTGAAAAATTTTTAAAGTTTTTTAAAAGAACACAGAAACAATAAATTCTGGCAAAGATATGGGGTGCTGGGAAAAAAATCTTTATACATTGTTGTTGGAAATGTAAATTAGTACAGCTACTATGGAAATCAGTATGGAAGTTCCTCAAAAAACTAAAAATAGAAATACCATATGATCTACCTATACCACTCCTGGGTATATACCCAAAGGAATTAAGGTTAGTGTACTATAGAGATACCTGCATATCCATGTTTATCACAGCACAATTCATGATAGCCAAGATATAAAATCAACCTATATGCTCATGAATGGGTGAATGAACAAAGAAAATGCAGTAAATACACACAATGGAACACTATTCAGTCATAAAGAAGCATGAAATCTTGTCATTTGCAAGAAAAATTGATGGAACTGGAGATAATCGAGTTAAATGAAATAAGTCAGACTCAGAAAGATAAGTTATCACATTTTTTTGTCATATGTAGAAGGGAGACTATTAGAGAAAGATATAGAGGGCAGAGAAAGGGCATGGGAGGGTAATGGGGCATGGATATGACCAAAGTATGTTATATGCATGTACAAATATGCCATGATGAATCCCATTACTTTGTATAATTAATTGCGCTAATAAAAAAGAAATGAAGTGCTGATGCATATGCAACGTGAATGAACCTTGGAAATATGCTATCTGAAGGATACCAACATAAAAAGTCACATACTGTAAATTTCCATTTATGTGAAACACCCACCCACATAAACCACAGACATGGAAAAAAGATTAATTGTTGCTAGGAGCTGGTAGGAAGTAGAATAAGGCATAAATGCTTAATGGATATGGAGTTTCCTCTTAGGTTGATTAAAATGTCTTAGAACTGGAATAGAGTTGATATGTGAGATGAATGCACAAGATTGTGATTTTACTTAATGCCACTGAACTATATATACACTTTGAAATGGATAATGGTCAATTTTATTTTATATGAATTTTACCTCAATTAAAAACATTAGGCTGGGGCCAAGATGGCGGACTAGAGGGCGGCTGCATTTCACGCTGCTCCAGGACGCAAGATTCAAAAGAGGAGATAGTGAGAGACTTGGGACCAACTCAAAGCCACCGGGTGAGTCTCTCCTGTTGGGGAGGCGTCCCGGATGGGGCGGTAGCCCCGGAACGCAGGGAATTTGTGAAGTGGAGTTGCTCGGCGAGACGCCCCTCCCCCCGCTGGAGCGGTAAACACGGACAACTGGGATCATCGTAGAGGAGGCGGCTCAGCACAGCGCTTGGACTCGAGCAGCCGCTGGGGCTCCGGGTGACTGCCTGGGGAGGAGCTGCGTGGCGAGCTGTTTGGACCCAGAGTGACCGCTTCCGAACACCGGGGGGTTTCCCGGAGGAGGAGGAGAGGCCCGGCGGGTTGCTTGGGTCTAGGAGTGACTGCATCAGAGCCACGGGCGGTTGCCAGAGGAGGAGCTGCGTGGTGAGCTGTTTGAACTCAGAGTGGGCGCTCCTGAGCGCCGGGGGACTGCCCGGAGGAAGAGGAGGAGCGCGGCGGGATGCTTGGTCTGGGAGTGACTGCATCAGAACCACAGGCGGCTGCCAGAAGAGGAGCTGCGTGGTAAACTGTTTGAACCCAGAGCGAGCGCTCCTGAGTGTCGGGAGGTTGCCCGGAGGAGGAGGAGGAGCGCGTCGTGTTGCTTGACCTAGGAGTGACTGCATCAGAGCCACAGGCAGTTGCCAGAGGAGGAGCTGCGTGGTGAGCTGTTTGAACTCAGAGCGAGCACTCCTGAACACCAGGAGGTTGCCCGGAGGAAGAGGAGAAGCGCGGCGGGTTGCTTGACCTAGGAGTGACTGCATCAGAGCCACAGGCGGTTGTCAGAGGAGGAGGTGAGTGGTGAGTTGATTGGACTGAAAGCGACCGCTCCTGAACACCGGTGGCCTGCCTGGAGGAGGAGCGCGGTGGGTCACTTGGTCTCGGAGCCACCGCTCCTGAACACCTGGGGGGCTACCCTGAGGAGGAGGAGGAGGAACAGGGCGGGTCACTTGGACTCAGAGTGACTGCCTAGGGCTACAGGCAGTTGGCGGGAGGAGGAGACACGAAGTGAGTTGCTTGGACTCCTAGTGACTGCGTCAGAAACCGGGCCGCTGTCCGAAGGAGGTGGTGTGTGGCGGGTCTCTGGGTATCGGAGCTATTGTACGGGGATCCAGGTGGCGGCTCAGAGGAGGGGCCGCATAGCCAAGCGATTAGGTGCAGAGCAGGGTCCCAGGAGCTAGGTGGCTTCTTGCTGGAAGAGCCGCACAGAGACACGCCTAGGGGCGGAGCGAAGTTTCCAGGGCGGCGGGCAGATTCTCTGGGAGAGGCAGCCTAAGGAGACTCGCCTGCGAAGGGTGAGGCTCCCAGGCCCAGGACGTAGGTCCGGGCCCCTGGGATCGTTGCAGAAGAAGACAGCCCAGCCCAGGTGGTAGTTGTAGATTGAGGGGAACCTCTAGGAGGGCAACTGACTAGCGAGACGTCCCCACCGAGTGACTCTTCCCGGCCGGGGGAGGTTTTCCCACAGGGACGGTAAAGTCAGAGACATAGGCACAAACAGGCCTTGCCTCAGCCCACAGTCTACTTCCCCATTGGATGACCATTGGTCAACAAGTGGAGGCACCTCCGCCCACTAGCAGGGAATATACGCCACCTGAGGGTTACCACACCTAGAGAGGCAGCTTCTTCGTGGAGCTCTGCATTATCAACCTCCTCCAAGACTTCAGGCTACTGAAGGATAAGAGGGGATATACTAGCAATCTTCAGGGACATTATAAGTCGATAGAGGAAATCTGCAATATCTTAATGACCCACTGATCCCTGAACAATATGAGAAAACAAGGGAAGAAAATGCCCCAAACAAATCTAGATGTTACATCAATAAAATCCAACGACAGCATGGCAGAAGAAATGACAGAAAGGGAGTTCAGAATGTACATAATTAAAATGATTAGGGAAGCAAACGATGAGATGAAAGAGCAAATGCAGGCATTGAACGATCGCACCAATCGACAGTTAACAGAGCAAATTCAGGAAGCAAAAGATCATTTCAATAAAGAGTTAGAGATATTGAAAAAAAACCAAACAGAAATCCTTGAAATGAAGGAAACAATAAACCAAATTAAGAACTCCATAGAAAGCATAACCAATAGGATAGAACAGCTGGAAGACAGAACTTCAGATATTGAAGACAAAATATTTAACCTCGAAAACAAAGTTGAACAAACAGAGAAGACGGTGAGAAATCATGAACAGAATCTCCAAGAACTATGGGATATCATGAAAAGGCCAAATTTGAGAATTATTGGGATTGAGGAAGGCTTAGAGAAACAAACCAAAGGAATGAACAATCTATTTGAAGAAATAATATCAGAAAATTTCCCAAATCTGAAGAATGAAATGGAAAATCAAGTCCAAGAGGCTTATAGGACTCCAAATACACAAAATTACAACAGACCCACACCAAGGCACATTATAATGAAAATACCTAACATACAAAATAAAGACAGAATTTTAAAGGCTGTGAGAGAAAAGAACCAAATTACATTCAGGGGGAAGCCAATATGGATATCAGCAGATTTTTCAATCCAGACCCTAAAAGCTAGAAGGGCCTGGAACAACATTTTTCAAGCTCTGAAAGAAAATGGATGCCAACCAAGAATCTTATACCCAGCAAAACTTACCTTCAAATTTGACGATGAAATAAGATCATTCCACGATAAACAAAAGCTAAAAGAATTTACAAAAAGAAAGCCAGCATTACAGAACATTCTCAGCAAAATATTTCATGAGGAAGAGATAAAAAACAAAGAAGCAAATCAGCAAAGGGAGGAATTATCCTAAAGGAACTGTCAAATAAAGGAGGAACCAAGATGTGTCAAAAATTTTAAATATGAACCAAATGACTGGGAATACAAATCATATCTCAATAATAACCCTGAATGTTAATGGCCTGAATTCATCAATCAAAAGACATAGACTGGCAGATTGGATTAAACAGAAAGATTCAACAATATGTTGCCTGCAAGAGACTCACCTCATAGAAAGAGATACCCATAGACTAAAGGTGAAAGGATGGGGAAAAACATACCATGCACATGGGCTCAGCAAAAAAGCTGGAGTATCCATCCTCATTTCAGATAATGTGGACTTCAAGCCAATGTTAGTTAGAAGGGATAAAGAAGGACATTTCATACTGCTTAAGGGAAGCATAAATCAGCAAGATATAACAATCATAAACATCTATGCCCCAAACAGTGGCTCATCCATGTATGTTAAACAAATCCTTCTCAATTTTAGAAACCAAATAGACCATAACACAATAATACTAGGTGATTTTAACACGCCTCTTTCACCACTGGACAGATCTTCCAAACCAAAATTGAACAAAGAAACCATAGATCTCAATAACACAATCAATAATTTAGACTTAACAGACATTTATAGAATATACCATCCAACCAAGAGCGAATACACTTTCTTCTCAGCAGCACATGGATCCTTCTCTAAAATAGACCATATATTATGCCACAAAGCTAATGTCAGTAAATACAAGAAGATAGAGACACTACCTTGTATTCTATCAGATCATAATGGATTGAAGTTACAAATTAATGAAAGAGTAAAAAACAGAAACTACTCCAACACCTGGAGATTAAACAATATGCTACTATATGATGAATGGATAACAGAAGATATTAGGAAGGAAATTAAAAAATTCTTAGAGGTAAACGAGAACAAAGAAACAACATATCAAAATCTCTGGGACACTATGAAAGCGGTACTTAGAGGAAGATTTATTTCATGGAGCGCATTTAATAAAAGAAGTAAAACTCAAAAAATAAATGACCTAACACTACAACTCAAAGCCCTAGAAAAAGAAGAACAGACCAACACCAAAAGTAGTAGAAGACAGGAAATAGTTAAACTGAGAGCTGAAATCAACGAAATTGAAACGAAAGAAACAATACAAAAAATTGACAAAATAAATAGTTGGTTCTTCGAAAAAATAAACAAAATTGATAAACCTTTAGCCACACTAACAAAGAGAAGACGAGAGAAAACCCAAATCACTAAAATTCGGAATGAACAAGGAAATATCACAACAGACACGACCGAAATACAAAACATAATTAGAAGCTATTTTGAAAATCTATACTCCAACAAAATAGAAAATTTCGAAGACATCAACAGGTTTCTAGAGACATATGAATTGCCTAAACTGAACGAGGAGAACATACACAATTTAAATAGACCAATTTCAAGTAATGAAATAGAAGAAGTCATCAAAAGACTACCAACAAAGAAAAGTCCAGGACCAGATGGGCTCTCAGCCGAGTTCTACAAAACTTTTAAAGAAGAACTCATTCCAATACTTCTCAAAGTATTCCAGAAAATAGAAGAGGAGGGAACCCTCCCAAACTCATTCTATGAAGTCAATATCACCCTGATATCTAAACCAGACAGAGACACATCGAGGAAAGAAAATTTCAGACCAATATCCTTAATGAACATCGACGCAAAAATTCTAAACAAAATTTTAGCAAATCGCATACAAAAACATATTAAAAAGATAGTGCACCATGATCAAGTGGGTTTCATCCCAGGGATGCAAGGTTGGTTCAACATCAGAAAATCAATAAATGTCATTCACCATATCAATAGACTTAAAGTCAAGAATCACATGATTATTTCGATAGATGCAGAAAAAGCATTTGATAAAATACAGCACCCCTTCATGCTCAAAACGCTAGAAAAAATAGGGATAGTGGGAACATTCCTTAACATTGTAAAGGCCATCTACGCTAAACCCATTGCTAATATCATTCTAAATGGTGAAAAACTGAAAGCATTCCCTCTAAAAACTGGAACAAGGCAGGGATGCCCTCTTTCACCACTTCTATTCAATATCGTCCTTGAAACTCTAGCCAGAGCAATTAGACCAAAGAAATTAAAGGGATACGAATAGGAAAAGAAGAACTCAAACTATCCCTATTTGCTGATGATATGATGGTATACTTAGAGGAACCAGGAAATTCCACCAGAAAACTTTTAGATCTCATAAGTGAATTCAGTAAAGTAGCGGGATATAAGATCAATGCACATAAATCGAAGGCATTTTTATATATAAGCGATGAATCTTCAGAAAGAGAAATTAGGAAAACTACCCCATTCACAATAGCTTCAAAAAAAATAAAGTATTTGGGAATCAATCTCACAAAAGAGGTGAAAGACCTCTACAATGAGAACTACAGAACACTAAAGAAAGAAATTCAAGAAAACCTTAGAAGATGGAAAGATCTCCCATGTTCTTGGATAGGAAGAATTAATATTGTCAAAATGGCCATACTACCAAAAGTGCTATACAGATTCAATTCAATTCCAATTAAAATCCCAATGATGTACCTTACAGAAATAGAGCAAGCAATTATGAAATTCATCTGGAAGAATAAAAAACCCAGAATAGCTAAAGCAATCCTTGGCAGAAAGAGTGAAGCAGGGGGTATCGCAATACCAGATCTTCAACTCTACTACAAAGCAATAGTAACAAAAACGGCATGGTATTGGTAGCAAAATACCAGGTAGATCAATGGTACAGAATAGAGGACATGGACACAAACCCAAATAAATACAATTTTCTCATACTAGACAAAGGGGCCAAAAATATGCAATGGAGAAAAGATAGCCTCTTCAACAAATGGTGTTGGGAGAATTGGAAATCCATATGCAACAGAATGAAACTAAACCCATATCTCTCACCATGCACGAAACTCAACTCAAAATGGATTAAGGATCTCGGAATCAGACCAGAGACCTTGCATCTTATAGAAGAAAAAGTAGGTCCAGAGCTTCAACATCTTGGCTTAGGACCAGACTTCCTCAACAGGACTCCCATAGCACAAGAAATAAAAGCAAGAATTAATAACTGGGATAGATTCAAACTAAAAAGCTTTCTCTCAGCAAAGGAAACTATCAGCAATGCAAAGAAAGAGCCTACAGAGTGGGAGAAAATCTTTGCCAATCATACTTCAGATAGAGCGCTAATCTCCAGAATCTATAAAGAACTCAAAAAACTCTACACCAAGAATGTAAATAATCCAATCGACAAATGGGCTAAGGAAATGAATAGACACTTCACAGAAGAAGATATACAAGCAATCAACAAACATATGGAAAAATGTTCAACATCTCTAGTAATAAGAGAAATGCAAATCAAAACCACCCTAAGATTCCATCTCACCCCAATTAGAATGGCGATTATCAAGAATACAACCAACAACAGGTGTTGGCGAGGATGTGGGGAGAAAGGTACACTCTTACATTGCTGGTGGGGCTGCAAATTAGTGCAGCCACTCTGGAAAGCAGTGTGGAGATTCCTTAGAAAACTTGGAATGGAACCACCATTTGACCCAGCTATCCCACTCCTTGGCCTATACCCAAAGGACTTAAAATCAGCATATTACAGAGATACAGCCACATCAATGTTCATAGCTGCTCAGTTCACAATAGCCAGATTGTGGAACCAACCTAGATGTCCTTCAATTGAAGAATGTATAAAGAAACTGTGGTATATATATACAATGGAATATTACTCAGCCATAAAGAACGATAAAATTATGGCATTTGCAGGCAAATGGATGAAACTGGAGAATATCATGCTAAGTGAGATAAGCCAATCTCAAAAAACCAAAGGAAGAATGATATCGCTAATAAGTGGATGATGACACATAATGGGGGGTGGGAAGGGTTAGTGTTGGGGTTGGAGTTGGGTTTAGGGAGGGGGGCAGGAATGGAGGAAGGAAGGACTGTATAGATGGAGGGGAAGGGTGGGGGGGGGAAGGGAAAAAATGGCAGAATGAATCAAACAACATTACCCTATGTAGATTTATGATTACACAAATGGTATGCCTTTACGCCATGTACAGACAGAGAAACAACATGTATCCCATTTGTTTACAATTTTATAATAAAAAAAAAAAGAACAGATTGCTGAAATTCAAATCCCAGATGAAACTGACCAGCTAATTTGTACATATTACTTAAATATTATTATTTAAATAAAGTCTCTGTCCCTCAAAAAAAAAACATTAAAAACACAAAAGCATATATATATATATGAATCTAATCATACAAAGTTAAGATACACACAGACACACACACACACACACACACACACACACACCTGACTGCAAGTAAAAAGTTGGGAAATCTGACTAAGGTTGGATCAATATCAATATCAATATCCTGGTTGTGATACAGTAGTATAGTTTTACAAAATGATACCACTGGGAAAAATAGGATAAAGGATACATGGGACCTCTTCAAATTATTACTTACAACTGTATATGAATTCATAATTATCTCATTAAAATTTTATTTAAAAGATGTTACTTGAATTAAATTTTTTTTGTTCTTTTTTTTAACTTTCTTTTTCCTTTTTTTTTATTGTAAACAAATGGGATACATGTTGTTTCTCTGTTTGTACATGGCGTAAAGGCATACCATTTGTGTAATCATAAATTTACATAGGGTAATGTTGTTTGATTCATTCTATTATTTTTTTCCCTTCCCCCCCACCCCTCCCACCCCTCTTTTCCCTCTATACAGTCCTTCCTTCCTCCATTCTTGCCCCCCTCCCTAACCCTAACTCTAACCCTAACACTAACCCCTCCCACCCCCCATTATGTGTCATCATCCGCTTATCAGCTAGATCATTCGTCCTTTGGTTTTTTGAGATTGGCTTATCTCACTTAGCATGATATTCTCCAGTTTCATCCATTTGCCTGCAAATGCCATAATTTTGTCATTCTTTATGGCTGAGTAATATTCCATTGTATATATATACCACAGTTTCTTTATCCATTCTTCAATTGAAGGACATCTAGGTTGGTTCCACACTCTGACTATTGTGAACTGAGCAGCTATGAACATTGATGTGGCTGTATCTCTGTAATATGCTGATTTTAAGTCCTTTGAGTATAGGCCAAGGAGTGGGATAGCTGGGTCAAATGGTGGTTCCATTCCAAGTTTTCTAAGGAGTCTCCACACTGCTTTCCAGAGTGGCTGCACTAATTTGCAGTCCCACCAGCAATATATGAGTGTACCTTTCTCCCCACATCCTCGCCAACACCTGTTGTTGCTTGTATTCTTGATAATCGCCATTCTAATTGGGGTGAGATGGAATCTTAGGGTGGTTTTGATTTGCATTTCTCTTATTACTAGAGATGTTGAACATTTTTCCATATGTTTGTTGATTGCTTGTACATCTTCTTCTGTGAAGTGTCTATTCATTTCCTTAGCCCATTCGTCAATTGGATTATTTGCATTCTTGGTGTAGAGTTTTTTGAGTTCTTTATAGATTCTGGAGATTAGTGCTCTATCTGAAGTATGATTGGCAAAGATTTTCTCCCACTCTGTAGGCTCTTTCTTCGCATTGCTGATAGTTTCCTTTGCTGAGAGAAAGCTTTTTAGTTTGAATCTATCCCAGTTATTAATTCTTGCTTTTATTTCTTGTGCTATGGGAGTCCTGTTGAGGAGTCTGGTCCTAAGCCAACATGTTGAAGCTCTGGACCTACTTTTTCTTCTATAAGATGCAAGGTCTCTGGTCTGATTCCGAGATCCTTAATCCATTTTGAGTTTAGTTTCGTGCGTGGTGAGAGATATGGGTTTAGTTTCATTCTGTTGCATATGGATTTCCAATTCTCCCAACACCATTTGTTGAAGAGGCTATCTTTTCTCCATTGCATATTTTTGGCCCCTTTGTCTAGTATGAGAAAATTGTATTTATTTGGGTTTGTGTCCATGTCCTCTATTCTGTACCATTGATCTACCTGGTATTTTGCTACCAATACCATGCCGTTTTTGTTACTATTGCTTTGTAGTAGAGTTGAAGATCTGGTATTGTGATACCCCCTGCTTCACTCTTTCTGCCAAGGATTGCTTTAGCTATTCTGGGTTTTTTATTCTTCCAGATGAATTTCATAATTGCTTGCTCTATTTCTGTAAGGAACATCATTGGGATTTTAATTGGAATTGCATTGAATCTGTATAGCACTTTTGGTAGAGGTCTTTCATCTCTTTTGTGAGATTGATTCCCAAGTATTTTATTTTTTTCGATGCTATTGTGAATGGGGTAGTTTTCCTAATTTCTCTTTCTGAAGATTCATCACTTATGTATAAAAATGCCTTAGATTTATGTGCACTACTTTACTGAATTCACTAATGAGATCTAAAAGTTTTCTGGTTCCTCTAAGTATACAATCATATCATCAGCAAATAGGGATAGTTTGAGTTCTTCTTTTCCTATTCGTATCCCTTTAATTTCTTTGGTTTGTCTAATTGCTCTGGCTAGAGTTTTGAGGATGAAACCGACTTGATCATGGTGCACTATCTTTTTAATGTGTTTTTCTAATTTTAAAAGATCTTATTTGGGATGTGATTCCAGAGAGCAACAGAAGGTGAGTGGAGAAATGGATAAATTATTAAACTCTACCACCTTGGGGTCCCACAGTGAACTGTTGAGTTCACTTGTTGGGGAAACTTTGACACACTGTACAGAACATATGCCTCATTATTTTCCTATCAAAGAGGAGAGAGATTTGCTGTCTGACTCTCTATCTATAAATAACTGAAGGCTGTTCCCAGAGTAGGGGAATTTGAGGCTTTGTGGAACCCTGTCAGGCCTGAAATGCAGATGCTGAAAGTTGGAAGTTCCCTGAGCACACTGAAGTGGTAAGGCCTGAGGATTGTAGATATGACACAAACAAGATGAGCTGCAAAACTGTTTGAGGAAGCCCTTGTGGTTAATGTCAATCACACCCCAAAATCCCACCTAACTAGTAAGGCAGACAAAAAAAACTTTGAACGTATGAAATCAATCATTATCAAGTCATTTGTTTAACTTCATAAAGTATCATATTGAAGAATCTCTGGAGTCATTCACATAAATATACATAGACAGATATCTAGTGGTATTTTATCACTGTGGGGCTCCCCTAGAAAACAGCTCTTTACTCATTTACATCCTTTAATCCTGACCCTGTTTGGAGATATATGTTTGTAATTAGGTTACCCTCTGTTAAACCACGAACCATCATAGTAAATGATCTGTATGATATTCTGCTTGACAAAACTAATGAAGAGTTTACAGGGAATAGTCCAAAAGTAGATAAAATCTTGTTTTAAAACGTTTATTTTTGTTATTATTCCATTGCCAAATGATCTCCTCCAAATATTCTTTGTAATTTCAAGTTTTATTTCAACACAAACAAGTTCTGGGTGCACTGGACCCGGAGAAATATGGGGAGAAAGGGTTAATATAAGACTCATGTTTTCCTACAAGTTTTTATCTAACACAAGCCAAAAGTCAACAGGAACCAGGTCTGGGACTGGTATTTTCTTGCTCTTTGAACTATTTGAACAGAGAAACTATTTTATTAAGAAAAAAATGTATTAGCACTATCAGTAATAGATTTAAACCCAACTGTGTTTTACGCTTTCCAAAGGAAGAAGTTTTTCAGATATATTTTTTTATTCTTTCAGAATTGTTTTCCTAATTTTAGTGAAGTGAGCATTTTATCAACACGACTGTAAAGGTACAAAATGTAGTCCTGTGCTGCCATCTAGTGGAATTGCACAGAAACTTTCACTTTAATTCATTCTACCTCATTATTTTCATTTTTCTTCTCGGTTATATGAATTTGTCATTGTGAAAGTAAAACATGTTTACATTGGATCCAAAATGTGTAAAATACAAGGATCAAGCGTAAGGGGCAAGGAAGAAAAAGAAGGAAAGTCTTTTGAAGACATCATTGCATTTTTCCCCAATTAAAACAAAAACAATTTTGATGGTCAGTCATAAACTACTCAAAGGGAAATGTTACAGATCTTATGCGACCTAAATTTATGTTCAGTAGACTTTATTCTCATGTAAATATGCATGACATCTGCATTCTCAGCTTGCTCCTATTCTATATACTGTCATATTATATTGGTAGACTTTTGTTCTACTGTACTTATATCATGTAGAAGATGTCAAATATGCCTGGTCATATTAACTACAAGGTTCTCAAACATGGCAAAGGAGTCATCTGGAACAAGAGAACTAGGAAACAACATTATACATGTTCCATATGGACACTGACAGAAGGACCAATGTGAAGCAGACACTATGTTCCACAGCACTGATTATATTGCTTTGGTTGCATGATAATTATTGCAGAGTGTAGTTAGGTATAAGTTCCTATGTCTTAGTACTCAGTCATACAGATGGGCTTCCAACCTAAAGCATATGTGATTGTTTACCTGAGAACTTTTCATCTAAGATTTCTGCCCTGAGTTGGGCATGGTGGTGCACGACTGTAATCCCAGAAGCTTGGGAGGCTGAGGCAGGAGGATCACAAGTTCAAAGTCAGACTCAGCAACTTTTCACTAAGTAACTCAGTGAGACCCTGTGTCTAAATGAAATATAAAAAAGGACTGGGGATGTGGCTGTGGCTCAGTGGTCAAGTGCTCCTGGGTTCAACCCCTGGTACCAAAAAAAAAAAGTTTCTGCCCTGAGCTCAAATTATAAAATAAGATTCTACTGGAGAATGTATGTATTGTGAAATGGGTATTTAGTCATATTTCTGGTGCCAGAATTTTCCTCCCCAATCATCATGCTCCCCTTGAATCTGGCTGCAGAATATGTGTGGCATCTACCATATCATGGGAGTTGGGCAAAGGTATGTACAGTACTGAGGAGACAGACCCTCAGATAAGAACAGTTTTATAATGTTTTTCTTAATATTCCAATACTACAAAATCTCCTCTTGGGTCCTCCTCCTTGTCAGTCCTCCCATCATCAGGAAACACTGTAAACAAACACAGCAAGGTATATCCCTGGTGCCATCCTCACCAGAGCCCTATCCTCTTTGGCACTCTACAATGGACACCACATCCAAACAGATCGAACTGAACTTACATAATAACACCAAGTATCATTAAGTTTAAATATCTATAAAAATAACTGAGAAATTTAAAGATATATTTTAGTACAGAATAACAGAAAGGACAAAGGCAACCACATGAAAGTCATTATCTCAATGCATTGAACCTGCAGACTTGTATGTCTTGAGGATATGATATTAGCTACGGGAGAGAGGGCAGCACTAATAAGTCTCTAATCCACTCAAAATTTGGTTAGAACATTGAACCCTTATGTGATCAATAGTAAAGCTACCTGAGGAAGAAAAGGCTAGTCATTGATCAACATTCACACTCCCCTTTTCTTATAGAATTGGAAGATTTACCTGAGCAAATGACCAGGACCCTATGAAGACTAAAGACCTTGACTTCTTACATTTGTTCCTCCACCTAAGGGCGAGCCACGGTGGTGAGCAATCCCTCTTCATATGAATAAAGAGAACCATCTAAGGAGGCAGGTTGGCAAGACAGCAGCCCAATACTAGCCCTGGTGTTCCCACACAGAATTTTACATTTATAAATGAATAACTAGAAAGGTTAGAATAGAAAACTGAAAGAAATAGAAAAGGTCAAAAGAGAAAATATAAATGGAGACATCATCTTCACACTGGTAAGAATTGGCAAAGGAGGAATCTAAGAGGAGGAATTTAAAAATGGATCCTTAGCCAGGTGTGGTGGTGCATGCCTGTAATCCCAGTGGCTCAGGAGGCTGAGGCAGGAGGGTCATGAGTTCAAAGCCAGTCTCAGCAAAAGTGAGGTGCTGAGCAACTCAGTGAGACCCTGTCTCTAAATAAGATACAAAATAGGGCTGGGGATGTGGCTCAGTGGTTGAGTGTCCCTGAGTTCAATCCCTGGTTACCTGCCCCCTGCCCCCCGCAAAAAAGATGGATCCTTAATGAACACCAAAAACTTGAGAAAATCATAAAGGGAAGAGTCAGAACAACAGGATGAACAATAGAGGAGTATGAAAGTCATGGGGTAGAGGGAACATCAGTCATAGTTAAGAGGGAAAGACCTTAGAAAGGATCCATAAATGTGTCCATCTGTGGAATGTTAATGAGACTACTCCTTGCAACTATTGACCTTTTCACAATCCTCCATTGTGCCCAGATCATCCTTATATGATTCATCAATTCCTTCTTTATTTAACTTGTACCATCCTAGAACATCTCCCACTCCTAGACATACTGGCCACTCCAAGAATACATTAGAAATTATCACCTCATATTCACAATCAATACTATCATGCTCTTCCTAGACAGGAAAAAAACAGATCCCTGTTCTTTCCCCATCATCTGCTGAGATGATTGTGTATTTTTATACTTCATTCTGTTAATGAGGTGGGTCAAATTAATAATTTACATATCTAAACAAAATTTTAAATCATCCTTGCATCCCAGGAATCACTTCCAGTTGGCCATCCTTCTTTCCTTCCTTCCTTCCTTCCTTCCTTCCTTCCTTCCTTCCTTCCTTCCTTCCTTCTTTCCTTCCTTCCTTCCTTCCTTCCTTCCTTCCTTCCTTCCTTCCTTCATTCTTTCTTTCTTTCTTTCTTTCTACCCAGGGGCCTTAACCACCCAGCTACATCCTAAACCTTTTTTTAAATATACTTTATTTAGAGACAGGGTTTTGTTGAGTTGCTTAGGGCCTCGCTAAGTTGCTGAGGCTGGCTTTGAACTCGAAATCCTCTGCCTCCCTTCCAAGCTGCTGGGATTACAGATGTATGCCACTACATCCAGCAATATGATCATTTTCTAATGTGCTATTTAATTTAGCTTGTTAGTATTTTCATGTTCATCAGGGACATTGGCCTATAATTTTCTTTTCTTGTAGTTTCTTTGTATGCATTTGTTATCAGGGTGATGCTGGCCCCAGAGAAAGAATTTAGAAGTGCTCTTCCTTCTTCAATTTTTTTTTAAAGAGGAGGAAAGATTTATTTGGGGGCTCACTATTTCAGAGGTCTCAGTCCATAGACAGCAGGCTCTATTCCTTGGGGCTCAAGGTGACGCCAAACATCATGGTGAAAGAATATGGGGTAGGGAAGCAGCTCACATGGTGAACAGGAAACAGTCCTTCTTCAATTTTTTAAGAGTTTGAGAAGAATTGGTGTTAATTCTTTACATGTTTGATAAAGAACTTTCTTATGTACATATATGAACATAGCACAGTGAATCCCAACATCAAATATATCCACAAGACACTAATTTTAAAACACTAGAGGGGAAGGGTGAGGGGCCAGGGGTAGGGCTCTGGACTGAATTAAAGGAAATTATATTCCATGCTTTTGTGATTATGTCAAAATGTACCCTAATGTTATATATAACTAAAAAGGATCGATTAAAAATGTTTCATAAAGCTGGATGCACAGGTGCTTGCCTGTAATTTCAGCTACTGGGGAGGTTGAGGCAAGAGGATCCCAAGTTTGAGTCTAGCCTGGGTAACGTAGTGAGACTCCATCTTAAATAAATGTTGGCGGAATGCACCAGCAAAGCCATCTGGTCATGTGCTTTTATTTTGTGGAGGTTTTTGAACACTGACTTTCTACTTTCACGAGTTCAACATTGTAAGATTCCACATATAAGTGAAGTCCTATAGTATTAGTCTTTCTGTGCCCGACTTATTTTACTTAACAATTTCCTCCAGGTTCAACCATGAGTGAAAAATGACAGAATTTCCTTCTTTGATGGCTAACTAGCATTGCACATTTTTGCCATCCATTCACCCACAGAGAGACACTTAGGTTGATTCCAGATCTTGGCTATTGTAAAAATACTGCTGCAATGAACATGAGAGTACAGATATCTCCTTGACATACTGACTTCAGTTCCTTTGATTATACACCACCAAATAGTGAGACTGCTTGTATCACATGATAGTTCTATTTTAATTTTTCAACGGCCCTCCCTTCTGTTTTCCATAATGGCTTTTTTAACCATTTTTATTAGAGCATTATAATTACACATAGTACTTGGGTTCATTTTGACAAAATAATACATGCAAGGAATTTTATTTCAATCCCCATTCCCCCTCCTTTTCCTCCTATCCTCTCTCCCCCTATTCTCCTTCCTCTACTCTATTGATCTTCCTTTCACTAATTTATTTATTTTTGATTGGTATTTTCTACATATACATAAAGGAGAAATTCCCTTTGGTACATTTATATATGTATTTAAAATGATTTTGTTAGACTCATCCTATACTTCTTCCCCTTTCCCTTATATCCTCCCTCCTTCTTGTTCTCCTTCTACTCCACTGATCTTCCTTGTATCTTTATGATATCCCATCCCCTCTCCCACTGGCTCCTTTCCCTTATTTTGCTGTAGCTTCCACATAAAGAGAAAACATTCAACTCTTGATTTTTCTGAGTCTGGCTTATTTCACTTAGAATGATTTTCTCCATTTTCATCCATTTACTGGCAATGCAATTATTTCATTCTTCTTTCTGACTAACTAAAACCACATTGTGTATATGTGCCACATTTTCTTGATCTATTCATCTATTGATGGGCATCTGGGTTGATTCCATAATTTGGCTATTGTGAATTGTGCCATTATGGTGGCAACATTGAAGTGACTATGTTGCTATAGTATGCTGATTTTAGTTCTTTTGAATAAATACCAAGGAGTGGGATAGCTAGATCATATGGTAGTTCCATTCCTAATTTTCTGAGGAATCTCAACACTACTTTCCAGAGTGGTTGTACTAATTTGCAGTCCTACCATCAATATATAAGTGTACCTTTTTCCTGACATCCTCACTAGCATTTATTATTATCAATGTTCTTGATAATTTACCATGATGGTTTTTAACTTACATTTCTACCAACACAGTGTGAAAGGATTTCCTTTTCTCCACAACCTAGCCAACGCTTGCTATCTTTTGTCTTTTTCATAACAACCATTCTAACAAAATAATACATGCAAGGAATTTTATTTCAATCCTCATTCCCCCTCCTTTTCCTCCCCTCCTCTCTCCCCCTGTGATATTTTATAATGGTTTGAATTTGCATTTCTCTGATAATAAGTGATTTTGAGTGTCTTTTTCCTATATCTATTGTCTATTTATTTGTCTTCTTTTGAGAAATTTCTATTCAGATCTTTTGTCTGTTTTTAATTGTTTTGTTTTTTCTTCCTATTGAGTTGTTTGAACTCATTACATATTTAAGACATTAACACCTTATCAGATGTTAGTTTGTAAATATTTCCCCCATTCTGTAGGTTATCTTTTCACTCCATATATTTTTCCCTTGTCAGTACAGAAGCTTTTAAGTTTCATGTAATCCCATTTGCCTGATTTTGCTTTTGTTACCTACACTTTCAGGTTCATATCCAAAAAAAATTTTTGCCAAGGTCAATTTCATGGAGCTTTCCCCCTATTTTTTTTTCTCTAGTAGTTTTGTAGTTTCAGGTTGTACATTTAAGTATTTGACCCATTTTGCATGGATTTTTTTCATACAATGTGAGATAAGGGCCTAATTTCATTCCCAAGGTGCATGAGGCCTTCCTTGGAACATACGGATGGCCATCACACAACCAGATATATCTACTCCTTTCCCTCTAGAACAACTGGCAGGATGCCCTTATCTGCTAGTCAAGGAGAAAATCTCTATAGTATCACTGAAATTTTGCCTAATCTTATCCTTAATTTCCCTTCATTTCTGCTCACTGGAGGAACAGACCTTCCACATCTGTGTATAACTGACTAACTTTGATCAGCACAGAGCATATTTTCCTGTGGTCAAGGATAATGGACAGTTTATTTCAATTTCCTGATGGCATAGATGGGTGTGCAGTAAATACAAAAGATTTTTCTTAGATTTATGGTTAACTATATTCTTTATTCATGTCTAACTCAAAATACCTATGCAACTCAGTAGGAGCCTCAAGGCCAAATATGAAGGATCAGATGAATCCATGTCACCAAAGACTATGGTAATGAAATCTGTTAGAGTGTGCCAGAATTTGAAGACTGAGATGTCTTCTATTCTGTAGCTCTATTCTCAGGGTAGAGAGACAAATAAAAATACTTATAATCCCAAAAACCATAGAGAGAAAGAGAAACTGACCCAGGTCAATCATTTATAAAAGGGTAGGAAACAGCCTGGGAGTAATTACTCCCATGCCTGTGCGTTCTAGAAAGAATACAAAGACTTCTGCCAAGCCCAAAAGACCTTCCCTCAAATTTTGCTCTAAGTATCATATATGGATATGTCCAAGTCAACAGGACAAAAATGTAGAGGCAACTAACTGCATCTGGATAAAACCAGGTCATTCCTCCTCCTTGGACACTCATAAGTCTATTCTTCTATTGTGGAGGAAGCTTAAGCCATTTATCACCTGTGATATGTTTCTCTGTAGAACTGGAACATGGTTGACATCAAGTCACCAATACAACTTGGATAGAGGTTAAAGCCTGCTGTCCCAGATAAAGTCTGGGATATCACTTCTACCTTAAGCCTGTTTTTCTTAAAAGAAGAAAAATCTGTGAAGAAAGGTAGAATTTTTACTTGTTCAACTGGAAACCCACAATGGATTATGAGATGCAGAATGGGTTAGTTGAAAGAAGATAAAACTTTTAAAAGTTTCACTCATAATTCTGACTTGAAAGGACACAGAAACTAGTGTCTGACTCATATAAGAATAAAATCTGAGGCTGGAGTTTCCCCTTCCACAAGTGAAAACGGGTTTTCCTGGAGAGCTAACTATACTTCCATTACCTGTAGGAAAATGGATTGTATTCTCCATGTGGACATGTTAACTCTGGGAAAGATATTATAGTGGGATTTTTTTCCACCCTGAAAATGGAGGGACAAAGATTACTTTGCCTCAAGGAAATAACAGAGAGTTTCAGAAAGCTTGTTTCATATCCCCAGGTGTTTGTGAATCACAGGATTTAGTGTCTGATTCCCAAGGAAAATCAAGGATCTGGAGATGGACCTCCCCTGCTGGAAGGTACAATAAGAAATCTAACTTGGGAATAAATTGCACTTTCATCACAGGTAGAATAAGAATTGTGTTTTCCAATATTCCATGTGAATGCTACAATGTAAGTGGACTGAGCTTGTATCAACATGAAAACAACCAAGAGGAGCCCTTAGAAAGACAGAGAACACAACAGAGGAATGTCTTCTGAAATCAGAGCTAGGATTGTTAGTGGCCAAAGTAAAGGCACATTCCTGTAAGCCTTCCGCAGACAGGATGTTAGACACCTGCCCTCTCAAGGAAGACAGTGGCAAAGTCTCCAAAGGCCAACACTGTAAATACCAAATACTCCTATGCTCTAAAGTGAATTATTAGGCCAACTTGCATAAAAATGTAACCAAACGGATTTTGCTGACATTAACCAATCACCCACTAAAAAGATATAAGTGTTATGAAGAAGATGAAGGACAAGTTTTTATAGAGTTCTGTGGCCATTATTGTAACAGAAATAGGCATGGTTTCCTCGTCACGTATCACTGACAAGAATCTTTAAAAAACTTAACTGAAGCCTAGAAGGTTGCGGTATACAAAATAAGTATCTGACTCCCATCACTAAAATCAAGAGGCTGGGGTTAAAAGCACCCCCAAATAAGGTTTCATAAGAGTATATCCTTGATGGAACAATGATTACAGAAGCAAGAACAATGATTTACAGAAGCAAGATCTTTGATTCCGAGGCTTGCTATTTGGACCCTGCAGGGAAAAGGTAGCCTGAGAATAACTTAAAAGGGATTTCAATCCTGACTAACTCTTTCTATGATGTATGCATAGTTCAAAACTCACATTGTACCTCATAAACAAATATTTGTCAATTTAAAAAATGTTAAAGAATGTAGGATGGTAAAAACATGAGTAGAGGAAACAATGAACTTTGCCTCAAGGAAATAACAGAGAGTTTCAGAAAGACTGTTTCATATCCCCAGGTGTTTGTGAATCACAGGATTTAGTGTCTGATTCCCAAGGAATATGAAGGATCTGGAGATGGACCTCCCCTGCTAGAAGGTACAATAAGAAATCTAACTTGGGAATAGACTAGCTTAAAAGTAATCAGCACTTCACCACATGCAGATGAAGGTCTGTGTTTTCCATGGTTGACATGGGAACCTAAAGTGTGCTCAGATTCTCTTAAAAGAAATGCCAAGGAGAAGTGCTTGGAGATGTGGATGGCCATAAAAGTAGTACGAGTCCCATCAATGTAGGGCTGAAGGGGACTCTAGTGATTGGTCATATTAAAGACAATGGATGAGGAAGGAGTCAGAATTCAGAAACTTCCTTCAGAAACTCAAAACTCTGCCTATTAGAGTATCAGCTTGTGATCTCCTCCTTTCACAACCTCAAAACTTCATGATAGATGTACCAACCTAGCAAGGTTGTGCCCTTATGTACCTCTACTTCTCCTCTATGGACTACACCAAGTGTAGAGGAGATAAAGAAAGGAAAGACAAAAAGAAGTCAACTATGTCCATTACATTTGCACAGTATTTGCCAGATTAAGAACTCAATCAGGCACTAGCTTAGAGTAAGCAGAAATTTCCTAGTATTCAGGAGGTCAGGGGTTTAATTGTCGTGGTAGAATGGACTCCTGACTGCTTAGAGGGTACCTCAAAATATTACCAAGTTGACCAGACAGCAAAGGAATCATCTAGAGAATTCCTACAAATGCGAAAAAAAGAATTTTTCATTACTAAGTAGAATAAGGATTTTTTTTCTGCCTGTCAAGAAAGCTCAACAAAGTTGGTAAACTCCTGTTCTGAAAGCAAGTGCTCTTTGGATCTTTCAGAAAAGGGTCCTTTTCACTCCAACAATTGTGAGATAACAGTAGAAAAATGTATCTCAACAAAGACATCATGTTGCACAAATTTAGACAAATAACTTCTGAAATAGCTGCTTCATCTGTGAAACAGGAGAACATTCTGTCTTATTTTGGAGCTATGACACTCATATGAGAGCTGAGAACACAAAAACTTGAGGAATATCCATTGAACAGAAAAATATCATGTCAAAACCAATAGAGGGCTGGGGTTGTGGCTCAGAGGTAGAGTGCTTGCCTAGCATGTGTGAGGCACTGGGTTCAATTCTCAGCACCACATATAAATAAATTAATAAAATAAAGGTCCATCAACAACTAAAAAAATTCTAAAAAACAATATAAAAATCAGGTAATTTCAAGAAAACATGTCGGAATTCAAAGACAATAGGAGAGTGGAAGCACCAGGAATTTCTCTTTCCACTGCAACAAATATTGAGCTGCAGGAAGTGTCTGAAGCAACTCTTTATTTTAAAGTTCTGAAGTCTAATTGAACACTTGCAACATCTAAAGAAGTTCCTGATGAAAAGGGGGGCTGGAAATTTTGGGTGAATTTAAGATCCGGGGCTTTACAAGTCCCCCAGTGTAGAGGGATCTGAGGAATTCTGTCTGATTCACTTAGCAAGAGAAGTTTGCACTTAGCACTGTCCCTGCCAGAACAAAACTATGGGTTTACCTTCACAGGGAACTGCATTTCCACCTTGGCTGGAAAATAGCATACTTTGTCAAAGAAATGTAGAACTTAAGAAAGCCAGGGCACTGGGCATTTTCCCTGCCTGCATGAGAGAGAAACAAAGACTCTTAATCTTTGAATTCAAACAAATGACAATGAACTTCAGAAAGTTTCTTGAATGTCCCCAAGAGTTCTAGACTAGAGCTAAGTGGTCTTCTATTCTGAAGTTCTATACTTAAGTGGATATGAGACAGAATCCCCATAATTACAAAGAATCTGGAGGGGATGAGAAAACTGCTTCATAAGGATAAGGGATGGAATTCCTGACTCATGTTCAAAATTTTAAAAGTTTCATGTTCAAAATTTTAAAAAGTTTCATTCAAGTTCCCTAGAGTCAGAGTGACACAGGTCTGGTTTCTGTCTAACATACACACGGTTTTTGTCTCAGGTATTTAGAAAAATTGAAGCTGAAGCTGATCCTGCCAGCATGTACAAAAGGAAGCTGGCTGACTTTGGAGTGAGTAGCACTTCTACCTCTTGCAAAAAAAAAATTATGATACCCATAGAGAACTAAAAGAAAGAGAGTGTGGTAGGTTTTTTCTCTAGCAACTTAGGGAGGGACATATCCCCACATCAAGCAAATGACTAAGAGTTTCAAAAAGCTTGTCTTCATGTTCCCTGGTATTTGAAAACCACAGGAACTAGTGTCTTACTCATAAAAATGAAGACAAGAACTTGGGGTTAGAGCTTTCCTGGTCAGAAATTCTAGGAAGAGGGCTGGCCTGGGAATAAACTGCACTTTACCCATATGTGGAAAAACTAGCTGTTTTCTAAGAAAGACATGTGAATGCTATAATGGCTATATGGCTGGAGACTGTATTAAAGGAAAATAGTCAAAATGATCACCCTAGAGGGACATAGAGAGTCCCACAGAAGGGTGGCCCAAAGTCCTAGAAGTTAAAAAAAATAGTCCAGTAGGTATATTGAAAGTCAGAATTGTTTTTAAGAAGTTGGATACTTTTTAATTTTTTTTAGTTGTCAATGGACCTTTATTTTATTCACGTATTTATATGTGGTACTGAGAATCAAACCCAGTGCCTCACACATGCTAGGCAAGTGCTCTACCACTGAGCCACAACCCCAGCTCAAAAGTCAGAAGTTTGAAGTGTCTCAAGAAAACTGAATATGAGATCAACAGTTCAGGAGTCCTTCCATATGGTAGAGCCCTAAACTCCCATTAAAATTTCCCCTACAATGCAGAAGGGTTTGACCTTCTCCCTCTATCTCCTCAGTACTAGTCCTCTTCTAAAGAGATAAGAAAGACAAAGTAGTGAAAAGAGAATAATGGAAGAAAGAAAGGTAAAAGGGGGCAGACTAGATCCATCCCATGTGCACATGTATGCACCCCATATACAGGATTAAAAACCTCATGAAGTTTGAGTTGGATGCATAGAAAGTTCTCAATGTTAAGAAGAAAGGTTTTAAATTACTATACCATATGTGTTTCTACTTCCTTGCAAGTAACCGAAGTATCTTTAGGGTTTTAAAAGTATCCAGACAATTATAGGACATTCCCGAGTTTTCCAGCCAAACATGGAATGAACCAACTGCAAAGCAATTTTTGAACATTTTGCCCTCATGAAAACAAGCTCAAGTGGGATCCAAGATGGCGGCCTAGAGGGAGACTGCACCTCCGGTCGCTCCACAACCCAGGAGTTAAGAAGGGGAGGCATTGAGAGACTCGGACTGAAGTGGAGCCACGGGTGAGTCTGCCCACTGGGTAAAGCTCGGCCCGGGTGGCAGGCCCAGATAGAGGTGGCTTATCGGAGCCGGGCAGGGCAGCTAGAGTCATCCACAGGCAGTCCTGCGCACTCCGGCGGTGGGCCCCGCCCACACAGCCAGCTTCTCCAGGTTCTCGGAACGGAACTGGCCCGCTAGTGAGAGCCTGTCTGAACAGAGCAGGCTCCGAGTCCCGGAGCCCCTGCAGTGCAGTGTACTCCTGCAAAGAACCAGCGGAGAGCCTCGATCTGCAGTCAGCCTCAGGGATAAGGGCAGGGCAGCCGGAGACCTCTTCAGGCGGCTCTGCCCACTCCGGCTGCGGGCTCTCTTCACGGGGCGATCCAAGATGGCGGCCTAGAGGGAGACTGCACCTCCGGTCGCTCCACAACCCAGGAGTTAAGAAGGGGAGGCATTGAGAGACTCGGACTGAAGTGGAGCCACGGGTGAGTCTGCCCACTGGGTAAAGCTCGGCCCGGGTGGCAGGCCCAGATAGAGGTGGCTTATCGGAGCCGGGCAGGGCAGCTTGAGTCTTCCCAAGGTAGTCTTCCACACTCCGGCAGTGGGCTCTTCCCACACGGCCAGCTGCACGGTGCAGGCCCACAGTGAGAGCATTTCCGCACAGAGCCAGTTCCAAAACGTGGAACCAGTAGGGGGCTAGGGGCAGTATTCTTCGAATGAGCTGCTTTATCAGACTCCTCCAAGACATCAGGCTACTGAAGGCTGGGAGGTGATACACTGGAAATCTACTGGGACACTATAAGCCAATAGTGGAAAACTGCAATATCTCAGGGTCCCACTGACAACTGACCATTATGAGAAAACAAGGGAAGAAAATGTCCCAAACAAACCTAGATACTACATCAATAAAACCCAATGACAGCACAGCAGAAGAAATGTCAGAAAGGGAGTTCAGAATGTACGTAATTAAAACGATCCGGGAAGCTAATGAGGAGATGAAAGAGCAAATGCAGGCATTGAAGGAGGAGATGAAAGAGCAAATGCAGGCATTAAATGATAGCACCAATCAACAGTTAAAAGACCAAATACGGGAAGCAAGAGATCATTTCAATAAAGAGTTAGAGATACTGAAAAAAAACCAAACTGAAATCCTTGAAATGAAGGAAACAATAAACCAAGTTAAAAACTCCATAGAAAGCATAACCAATAGGATAGAACACCTGGAAGACAGAACCTCAGACATTGAAGACAAAATATTTAACCTTGAAAACAAAGTGGAACAAACAGAGAAGATGGTAAGAAATCATGAACAGAATCTCCAAGAACTATGGGATATCATGAAAAGGCCAAATTTGAGAATTATTGGGATTGAGGAAGGCTTAGAGAAACAAACCAAAGGAATGAACAATCTATTCAATGAAATAATAACAGAAAATTTCCCAAATCTGAAGAACGAAATGGAAAACCAAGTACAAGAGGCTTATAGAACTCCAAACATACAAAATTACAACAGACCCACACCAAGGCACATTATTATGAAAATACCTAACATACAAAATAAAGACAGAATTTTAAAGGCCGTGAGAGAAAAGAATCAAATTACATTCAGAGGGAAACCAATAAGAATATCAGCAGATTTTTCAATCCAGACCCTAAAAGCTAGAAGGGCCTGGAACAACATATACCAAGCCCTGAAAGAAAATGGATGCCAACCAAGAATCTTATACCCAGCAAAACTTACCTTCAAATTTGACGATGAAATAAGATCCTTCCATGATAAACAAAAGCTAAAGGAATTTACAAAAAGAAAGCCAGCATTACAGAACATTCTCAGCAAAATATTCCATGAGGAAGAGATGAAAAACAACGATGCAAATCAGCAACAGGAGGCGCTAGCCTAAAGGAATAGCCAAATAAAGGAGAAACCAAATCATGTCAAAAACAAATATGAGTCAATTGACTGGGAATACAAATCATATCACAATAATAACCCTGAATGTTAATGGCCTGAATTCATCAATCAAAAGACACAGACTGGCAGATTGGATTAAAAAGAAAAATCCAACAATATGCTGCCTGCAAGAGACTCATCTCATAGAAAGAGACACCCATAGACTAAAGGTGAAAGGATGGGGAAAAACATACCATGCACACGGACACAGCAAAAAAGCTGGAGTATCCATCCTCATCTCAGATAATGTGGACTTCAAACCAAAACTAGTCAGAAGGGATAAAGAAGGACATTACATGCTGCTTAAGGGAAGCATAAATCAGCAAGACATAACAATCATAAATATCTATGCCCCGAACATTGGCTCATCCACGTACGTCAAACAAATCCTTCTCAATTCCAGAAACCAAATAGACCACAACACAATAATACTAGGCGATTTTAACACACCTCTCTCACCACTGGATAGATCGTCCAAACAAAAATTGAATAAAGAAACTATAGATCTCAACAACACAATCAGCAATTTAGACTTAACGGACATATATAGAATATACCATCCAACACAGAATGAATACACTTTCTTCTCAGCAGCACATGGATCCTTCTCTAAAATAGACCATATTTTATGCCACAAAGCTACTGTTAGTAAATACAAGAAGATAGAGATACTACCTTGTACTCTATCAGATCATAATGGATTGAAATTAGAAATAAATGACAGAATAAAAAACAGAAACTTCTCCAATACCTGGAGACTAAATAATACACTATTATATGATGAATGATAACAGAAGACATCAGGAGGGAAATAAAAAAATTCTTAGAAGTAAACGAGAACAAAGACACATCATATCAAAATCTCTGGGACACTATGAAAGCAGTACTTAGAGGAAGATTTATTTCATGGGGTGCATTCAAAAAAAGAAGTAGAAATCGACAAATAAACGAGTTAACACTACAGCTCAAAGCACTAGAAAAAGAAGAGCAGACCAATACCAAAAGTAGTAGAAGACAGGAAATAGTTAAAATCAGAGCCGAAATCAACGAAATCGAAACAAAAGAAACAATCGGAAAAATTAATAAAATAAATAGTTGGTTCTTTGAAAAAATAAATAAAATTTATAAACCCTTAGCCACACTAACAAAGAGAAAGAGGGAGAAAACTCAAATTACTAAAATTCGGAATGAACAAGGAAACATCACAACAGACACGAGTGAAATACAAAACATAATTAGAAGCTATTTCGAAAATCTATACTCCAACAAAACAGAAAACCTTGAAGACATCAACAAATTTCTAGAGACATATGAACTACCTAAACTGAACGAGGAGGACATACACAACTTAAATAAACCAATTTCAAGCAATGAAATAGAAGAGGTCATCAAAAGCCTACCAACAAAGAAAAGTCCAGGACCAGATGGGTTCTCAGCCAAGTTCTACAAAACCTTTAAAGAAGAGCTCATTCCAATACTCCTCAAACTATTCCATGAAATAGAAGAGGAGGGAACCCTACCAAACTCGTTCTATGAAGCCAATATCACCCTGATACCTAAACCAGACAGAGACACATCAAGGAAAGAAAATTTCAGACCAATATCCTTAATGAACATCGATGCAAAAATTCTCAACAAAATTTTAGCAAATCGCATACAAATATATATTAAAAAGATAGTGCACCACGATCAAGTGGGTTTTATCCCAGGGATGCAAGGTTGGTTCAACATTCGGAAATCAATAAATGTCATTCACCATATCAACAGACTTAAAGTTAAGAATCACATGATTATTTCAATAGATGCAGAAAAAGCATTTGATAAAATACAGCATCCCTTCATGCTCAAAACACTAGAAAAAATTGGGGTAATGGGAACATTCCTAAACATTATAAAGGCCATCTATGCTAAGCCCATGGCTAATATCATTCTAAATGGTGAAAAACTGAAAGCGTTCCCCCTAAAAACTGGAACAAGGCAGGGATGCCCTCTTTCACCGCTTCTATTCAACATCGTCCTTGAGACTCTAGCCAGAGCAATCAGACAAACCAAAGAAATTAAAGGGATACGAATAGGAAAAGAAGAACTCAAACTATCCCTGTTCGCTGATGACATGATTATATATTTAGAGGAACCTGGAAATTCCACCAGAAAACTTTTAGAACTCATAAGTGAATTCAGTAAAGTAGCAGGTTACAAGATCAATGCTCATAAATCCAATGCATTTTTATACATAAGTGATGAATCTTCAGAAAGAGAAATTAGGAAAACTACCCCATTCACAATAGCATCGAAGAAAATAAAATACTTGGGAATCAATCTCACAAAAGAGGTGAAAGACCTCTACAATGAGAACTACAGAACACTAAAGAAAGAAATTCAAGAAAACCTTAGAAGATGGAAAGATCTCCCATGTTCCTGGATAGGCAGAATTAATATCGTCAAAATGGCTATACTACCTAAAGTTCTATACAGATTCAATGCAATTCCAATTAAAATCCCAATGATGTACCTTGCAGAAATAGAGCAAGCAATTATGAAATTCATCTGGAAGAATAAAAAACCTAGAATAGCTAAAGCAATCCTCAGTAGCAAGAGCGAAGCAGGGGGTATTGCAATACCAGATCTTCAACTCTACTACAAAGCAATAGTAACAAAAACGGCATGGTATTGGTACCAAAATAGACAGGTAGATCAATGGTACAGAATAGAGGACATGGACACAAACCCAAATAAATACAATTTTCTCATACTAGACAAAGGTTCCAACAATATGCAATGGAGAAAAGATAGCCTCTTCAACAAATGGTGCTGGGAAAACTGGAAAACTATATGCAATAGAATGAAACTAAACCCCTATCTCTCACCCTACACAAAACTCAACTCAAAATGGATCAAGGACCTCGGAATCAGACCAGAGACCCTGCATCTTATAGAAGAAAAAGTAGGTCCAAATCTTCAACTTGTTGGCTCAGGATCAGATTTCCTTAACAGGACTCCCATAGCACAAGAAATAAAAGCAAGAATAAACAACTGGGATAGATTCAAACTAAAAAGCTTTCTGTCAGCAAAGGAAACTATCAGAAATGTGAAGAGAGAGCCTACAGAGTGGGAGAATATCTTTGCCAACCATACCTCAGATAGAGCGCTAATTTCCAGAATCTATAAAGAACTCAAAAAACTCTACACGAAGAATACAAATAATCCAATCAACAAATGGGCTAAGGAAATGAACAGACACTTCACAGAAGAAGATGTACAAGTAATCACCAGATATATGAAAAAATGTTCAACATCCCTAGTAATAAGGGAAATGCAAATCAAAACTACCCTAAGATTTCATCTCACCCCAATTAGAATGGCGATTATCAAGAATACAAGCAACAATAGGTGTTGGCGAGGATGTGGTGAAAAAGGAACACTCATACATTGCTGGTGGGGTTGCAAATTAGTGCAACCACTCTGGAAAGCAGTGTGGAGATTCCTCAGAAAGCTTGGAATGGAAACACCATTTGACCCAGCTATCCCACTCCTTGGCCTATACCCAAAGGACTTAAAAGCAGCATACTACAGAGATACAGCCACATCAATGTTCATTGCTGCTCAATTCACCATAGCCAGATTGTGGAACCAACCTAGATGTCCTTCGGTTGATGAATGGATAAAGAAACTGTGGCATATTTATACAATGGAATATTACTCCGCAATGAAGAATGATAAAATTATGGCATTTGTAGGCAAATGGTCGAAATTGGAGAATATCATGCTAAGTGAGATAAGCCAATCTCAAAAAACCAAAGGACGAATGATCTCGCTGATAAGCGGATGAGGACATATAATGGGGGGTGGGACGGGCTAGCATTAGGTTTAGGGTTAGGTTTAGAGTTAGGCTAAGGAGAGCAGTAAGAATGAAGGAAAGAAGGACTGTGTAGAGGGAAAAGAGGGGTGGGAGGGGTGGGAGGGGTGGGAGGGGTGGGGGGGAGGGGAAAAATATAATAAACATCATTACCCTATGTAAACGTAAAAAAAATAAATAAATAAATAAATAAAAAGAAAGAAAAAAGAAAACAAGCTCAACAATAATACAACTGCAGACACAATGGACAAATGTCCATTAAAATAAGCTCCAGAGGAAATGGACAGCCAAGCATCAGAATGAGGGGTGCAGGAGAGCACTCCATTCTGGACTAATTGAGAGCCCAAGGCAAGACATTATGACTAATGGGGACTTCACAGCTATGTACAAGGCTAAGGTGCTGAGGTTTTTCTTACATGACCCCAAGAATATGAAATACAGCTCCTCCCTGAGAAAACCAACTAGGCCAAAGATACATCCTTGAAAGGCAGGGGGAAACTTCACACTGGAGGTAATAGAATATTAAAAGCACCTCCAAGAAGAAGAAGGTGCTACAAACCTGGAAACCAAAGGAAGTCTCACACAGTGAGTTCTTCATGCACTCTGCCATCTTACAGAATGGCAGGATGAAGTAGTACTGCTTCATACACATTATGCCTCCCTCCCCTCATCCCATTGTCTTCCTGGATTTCTAACAATTTCTTCCAATTCTCTCTTCTCTCCTTCCCCCTTTTCCTTCCTTTACTTCTGCCTAGGTTGAGTGAAATCTACAAAGAATTTAGTGGTTCTCACACTGATAACAGGACTCTAATCATTCAAGGATAAGCTACTATGGGTGGCTAGCTAGAATACTCATGGAATCCATTTCCACATCCTCATTTCACATATGTGTGAATTACTAAATTATATCTATTTAAAAATGACAGTGGAACACATCTAGATTCTCCTTTGTTCCATTTTTTATTTTTCTTTATTCGAGCTTTATATTTATGCATAATAGTTGGGTTTTCTCCCTTCGTTTTGATTAAAACTTCTCCCATTTTGACGAAGAGTCTAGTCTACTTTTTCCAAAATCATATTGTGATCTTAATACCACCATTAAAAGGAAGGGACAAATTTTACATCCCCTTTCATTTAAGTAAATGACAAGAGGCTTCAGAAGGTTTGCTTCACATCCCTGGGAATTTGTAAAACACAGGGTAATGTCTAACTGTCACAAGTAAAGTTAAGAACTTGGCCTAGAGCTTCCCCTGCTAGAATGTAATAAGAGAGCTAGCTTGGGAATGAAGTGCTAATGTACCACAAGCAGAATAAGTATTGTGTGTGCTTTCCAATGTACACAAATAGGTGTTATGATGATGAGTGACCTGAAATTGTATTAAATGAAAGCACCAAAGAGCTCTAAGAAAGGAGAGGGCACAACAAAGAGATGATTCACAAAATCTAAGAAGGCAGGAAACGTTTTTGTGCAATCAAGGAAGAGCATAACCTGGCAAGCCTGAAGTTAACAGGATTTTGAACACATATCTTCTCAGGGAAGAGACTTTGTAAAGGCTCCAAATGCCTGGACAATAAATGCCAGAATACTCCCAAATCATAAAGTAAGGTGCTAGATCATCTTGTACATAGATGGAACCAAATGTATTCTTTTAGAATTTGAACACTTCCTATCACAGAGTTATAAAAGAATTTATGTGCAAGAAGGCAGAAAGACTTTGGGGAAAGAACTATCTATTGAGCATTTTATCCTCCTCCTTACTACAAATTAAGAGCTTCAGAAAACTTGACTGATTCACAAAAAGGTTGAAAGACATAAGAACTCGTGTCTGTCTGACTCAAACCAGTAAAATCAAGAAGCTGGGGGCAAAAGTGTCCATGAAGAAGGGAGAGTAACAGTATACCTTTGACTGTACAGCAATGCCAACCTTTATAAAAGCAAGATCTTTCATTTGCAGACTTGATATATGGATCCTGGTACAAATAGTAGCCTGAGAATAACTTAAAAGGGATATCAATCAAGAGAACTAGTTGGAGAAGCAAATGACTCCAAAAGAGGTGAAAGCCATAAAAAGTTTAGGAACTAAGTGGGAATCTAGTGATCAGTCAGATAAGAGGCAATTGATGCAACAAGGATATGAAGTCTAAAGCCCCTACAGAAAAATGAAAATGTTCCCATGAGAGACTGTATTCATTATTTTCTCCACATCTAACAGTTCAAGTTCCACATTCCAATCTAGCCAACTATGCAGATGTTATGGTTTAGATAGGAAACATTCCCCAGTACCTGCTGGAGAAATGCTACATTTAGAACAAAATGACTTTCGTAATAATTTATTGTACTGGGAGTTGAGCATCATTGTTCAATTCTCTTCAGACTTTTCCTTAAGAAGTCAAGTTATCTTATCCAGGCATTGTGGCACATACCTACAATCCCAGCTACTTGGGAAGCAGAAGAAGGAAGATTGTAAATTTTAGGCCAGTCTGGATAGCTTAGCAAAACTCTGTCTTAAAAAAAAAAAGTAAAAAGAGCTGGGGATATAGCTCACTGGTAGAGTACTTGCCCAACATGCACAAGGCCCTGGGTTCAATCCCTAGGACTGCAAAGAAAAAAAAAAAGAGTTCAAGTTATCTTCCCATGGCACCTACTGCCTGAGCATGACATGGCTAGTGAACTTCCAAGTCCCAGGAAGTTCCTAAATGCCAGGTATATTTTACTATGAATATGATACCATTATCTAATTGATTGTGGTGACTCTAAATATAAGATGCACTTGAACTACAGTGGGTCCTTGTGAAGAATTCCCTAATTTGATGTACAACTGGCCAGAGTCAGAAGTAGGTCTGTGGAGATTGTTGGAAAATTTCTAAGATATGTCCCTGTACAAACTAGATGCCTTTTGAGTAATCTGAAGTTTTAGGCTAAACAGGATCTTTATGTGGAAAAAGAAAAACATTCAGTACTGAACAAACTCATCATATGCAATGGATATTTTGGTTTTGTGGAAGCTTTTAGGCTACCACTTTTCTTAAACAAATTTGTCAATGGTTTCTAAGCATCAGCCCACATGTTTTCCAAGAACTATACTTTGAAGCTGGCTGTTCATTCTTTTTGGTTAACCTTCAAGCTCTGATTACTCATCTTTTGGCTGCTTACACGGAACAAATGGTATGGTGTCCTGAACACTTCCAATCAGGATAATGTCACCTATAAAATGGTAGCAAAAGGCTCTGGTGGGATTTCAATCTTTTCCATGTCTCAGTCTAAAACAATGGTGAAAAATCAAGACAGATTTAAGGTCACCAAAAGGCACTATGTTTAATATGTGTTGTAATCCAAGTCCTATGAAGTCAAATAGTCTCTGATCGTAAGGACATGATGGGATCTCAAGATAACATTAGTTTATCCATGACTGAGCAACAGGTTCCCCATCCAGTCTCAGTAACCATTACAATATATGGAAGTGCAGGAGCAAGGAGGACTAGTGCAGCAATGAGACCAAGGTAATCACTGTGAGGAATAAAATACTATTGGGGGCGATCCAAGATGGCATACTAGAGGGTGACTGCTTCTCATGTCACTCCAGAACCCAGGATTCAAGAAGGGGAGGCATTGAGAGACTGGACCAACATAGAGCCACGGGGTGAGTCTCTCCCACCGGGTGAAGCTCGGCCTGGGCGGCAGGCCCGAACAGGGGCAGCTTCTCGGAGCAGGGCAGGGCAGCTAGAGTCTTCCCCAGACAGCCTTGCTCCCTCCAGCGACAGGCCAGGTCCACAGCCAGGTTCTCAGAGCAGGCCTGCCCAGTGAGAGCTTTTCCGCACAGAGCCAACCCCAAGCCCTGAACTCAGCAGCGGCCCCGGCCCGCAGGCGGCTTCTGGGACCAAGGCAGGACAGGGAGAAGCTTTCCCCGAGCAGCTTGGCTCCCTCAGGCGAGGGCAGGCCCTGTCTATAGCCAGCTTCTAAGAGCAGGCCTGCCCAGTGAGAGGATTTCCACGCAGAACCACCCCCAGTCCTGGATCCAGTAGCGGGCTAGGGGCAGTTTTCTTCAGAAGCACTGCATTATCAAGTTCCTCCAAGACTTCAGGCTACTGAAGGCTGGGAGGTGATATACTGGAAATCTACAGGGAAACTATAAGCCAATAGAGGAAATCTACAATATCTCAGAGTCCCACAGCTATCTGACCATTATGAGAAAATAAGGGAAGAAAATGTCCCAAACAAACCTAGATACTATATCAATAAAACCCAATGACAGCACAGCAGAAGAAATGTCAGAAAGGGAGTTCAGAATGTACATAATTAAAACAATCAGGGAAGCAAATGAGGAGATGAAAGAGCAAATGCAGGCATTGAGGAGGAGATGAAAGAGCAAATGCAGGCATTAAATGATCACACCAATCAACAGTTAAAAGACCAAATACGGGAAGCAAGAGATCATTTCAATAAAGAGTTAGAGATACTGAAAAAAAAAAACAAACTGAAATCCTTGAAATGAAGGAAACAACAAACCAAGTTAAAAACTCCATAGAAAGCATAACCAATAGGATAGAAAACCTGGAAGACAGAACCTCAGACACTGAAGACAAAATATTTAATCTTGAAAACAAAACTGAACAAGCAGAAAAGATGGTAAGAAATCATGAACAGAATCTACAAGAATTATGGGATATTATGAAAAGGCCAAATTTAAGAATTATTGGGATTGAGGAAGGCTTAGAGAAACAAACCCAAGGACTAAACAATCTATTCAGAGGGGGCCAAGATGGCGGACTAGAGGGCGGCTGCATTTCACGCTGCTCCAGGACGCAAGATTCAAAAGAGGAGATAGTGAGAGACTTGGGACCAACTCAAAGCTGCCGGGTGAGTCTCTCCTGTTGGGGAGGCATCCCGGATGGGGCGGTAGCCCCGGAACGCAGGGAATTTGTGAAGTGGAGTTGCTCGGCGAGACGCCCCGCCCCCCGCTGGAGCGGTAAACACGGACAACTGGGATCATCATAGAGGAGGCGGCTCAACACAGCGCTTGGACTCGGAGCAACCACTGGGGCTCCGGGCGGCTGCCTGGGGAGGAGCTGCGTGGCGAGCTGTTTGGACCCAGAACAACCGCTTCTGAAACCTGGGGGGTTGCCCAGAGGAAGAGGAGGAGCACGGCGGGTCGCTTGGTCTAGGAGTGACTGCATCAGAGCCACAGGTGGTTGCCAGAGGAGGAGCTGCGTGGTGAGCTGTTTGAACTGAGAGTGGGCGCTCCTGAGCGCCGGGGGACTGCCCGGAGGAATTGGAGGAGCACGGTGGGACGCTTGGTCTGGGAGTGACTGCATCAGAACCACAGGCGGTTGCCACAGGAGGAGCTGCGTGGTGAACTGTTTGAACTCAAAGCGAGTGCTCCTGAGTGCCGGGAGGTTGCCCGGAGGAGGAGGAGGAGCGCAGCATGTTGCTTGACCTGGGAGTGACTGCATCAGAGCCGCGGGCAGTTGCCGGAGGAGGAGCTGCGTGACGAGCTGTTTGAACTCGGAGCAGCTGCTCCAGAACACTGGTGGCCTGCCTGGAGGAGGAGAGCAGTGGGACGCTTAGTCTGGGAGTGACTGCATCAGAACCACAGGCGGTTGCCAGAGGAGGAGGCGAGTGGTGAGTTGATTGGACTAAAAGAGACCGCTCCTGAACACCGGTGGCCTGCCTGGAGGAGGAGCGTGGTGAGTCACCTGGTCTCGGAGCCACCGCTCCTGAACACCCGGGGGGCTACCCCAAGGAGGAGGAGGAGGAACAGGGCGGGTCACTTGGACTTGGAGTGACTGCCTAGGGCTACGGGTGGTTGGCGGGAGGAGGAGACCCGAAGTGAGTTGTTTGGACTCCTAGTGACTGCGTCGGAAGCCGGGGGGCTGTCCGGAGGAGGAGGTGTGTGGCGGGTCTCTGGGTCTCGGAGCTGTTGTGCGGGGCTCCAGGTGGTGGCTCAGAGGAGGGGCTGCATAGCCAGGCGATTGGTGCACAGCAGGGTCCCAGGAGCTAGGTGGCTTCTTGCTGGAAGAGCCGCACAGAGACACGCCTAGGGGCTGAGCGAAGTTTCCAGGGCGGCGGGCAGATTCTCTGGGAGAGGCAGCCTAAGGAGACTCGCCTGCGAAGGGTGAAGCTCCCTGGCCCAGGACGTGGGTCCGGGCCCATGGGATCGTTGCAGAGGAAGACAGCCCAGCCCAGGTGGTAGTTGTAGATTGAGGGGAACCTCTAGGAGGGCAACTGACCAGCAAGACGTCCCCACTGAGTGACTCTTCCCGGCCGGGGGAGGTTTTCCCACAGGGACGGTAAAGCCAGAGACATAGGCACAAACAGGCCTTGCCTCAGCCCTCAGTCTAGTTCCCCATTGGATGACCATTGGTCAACAAGTGGAGGCACCTCTGCCCACTAGCAGGGAATATACGCCACCTGAGGGTCACCACCCCTAGAGAGGCAGCTTCTTCGTGGAGCCTATACCCAAAGGACTTAAAATCAGCATATTACAGAGATACAGCCACATCAATGTTCATAGCTGCTCAGTTCACAATAGCCAGATTGTGGAACCAACCTAGATGTCTTTCAATTGATGAATGGATAAAGAAAATGTGGTATATATATACAATGGAATATTACTCAGCCATAAAGAACGATAAAATTATGGCATTTGCAGGCAAATGGATGAAACTGGAGAATATCATGCTAAGTGAGATAAGCCAATCTCAAAAAACCAAAGGAAGAATGATATCGCTAATAAGTGGATGATGACACATAATGGGGGGTGGGAAGGGTTAGTGTTGGGGTTGGAGTTGGGTTTAGGGAGGGGGCGGGAATGGAGGAAGGAAGGACTGTATAGATGGAGGGGAAGGGTGGGAGGGGAGGGGGGGAAGGGAAAAAATGGCAGAATGAATCAAACAACATTACCCTATGTAAATTTATGATTACACAAATAGTATGCCTTTACACCATGTACAAACAGAGAAACAACATGTATCCCATTTGTTTACAATAAAAAAAAAAAACAATCTATTCAATGAAATAATATCAGAAAATTTCCCAAATCTGAACAATGAAATGGAAAACCAGGTACAAGAGGCTTACAGGACTCCAAATATGCAAAATTACAACAGACCCACACCAAGGCACATTATTATAAAAATACCTAACATACAAAATAAAGACAGAATTTTAAAGGCTGTGAGAGAAAAGAACCAAATTACATTCAGGGGGAAACCAATACAGATATCAGCAGATTTTTCAATCCAGACCCTAAAAGCTAGAAGGGCCTGGAACAACATTTTTCAAGCTCTGAAAGAAAATGGATGCCAACCAAGAGTCTTATACCCAGCAAAACTTACCTTCAAATTTGACGATGAAATAAAATCCTTCCATGATAAAAAAAAAGCTAAAAGAATTTACAAAAAGAAAGCCAGCATTACAGAACATTCTCAGCAAAATATTCCATGAGGAAGAGATAAAAAACAAAGAAGCAAATCAGCAAAGGGAGGAATTATCCTAAAGGAACTGTCAAATAAAGGAGGAACCAAGGTGTGTCAAAAATAAATAAATAAATAACATTTTAAAAATGAACCAAATGACCGGGAATACAAATCATATCTCAATAATAACCCTGAATGTTAATGGCCTGAACTCATCAATCAAAAGACACAGACTGGCAGATTGGATTAAAAAGAAAAAATCCAACAATATGCTGCCTGCAAGAGACTCATCACATACAAAGAGATACCCACAGACTAAAGTGAAAGGATGGGAAAAAACATACCATGCACATGGACTCAGCAAAAAAGCTGGAGTATCCATCCTCATTTCAGATAATGTGGACTTCAAGCCAAAACTAGTCAGAAGGGATAAAGAAGGACATTGCATACTACTTAAGGGAAGCATAAATCAGCAAGACATAACAATCATAAATATCTATGCCTCGAACATTGGCTCATCCATGTACATCACACATATCCTTCTCAATTCCAGAAATCAAATAGACCACAACATAATAATGCTAGGTGATTTTAACACACCTCTCTCATCACTGGATAGATCTTCCAAACAAAAGTTGAATAAAGAAACCATAGATCTCAATAACACAATCAACAATTTAGACTTAACAGACATATATAGAATATACCATCCAACAAAGAACGAATACACTTTCTTCTCAGCAGCACATTGATCCTTCTCTAAAATAGAACATATTTTATGCCACAAAGCTACTGTTAGCAAATACAAGAAGATAGAGATACTACCTTGTATTCTATCAGATCATAATGGATTGAAATTAGAAATAAATGACAGAATAAAAAACAGAAACTTCTCCAATACCTGGAGATTAAATAATACACTATTATACAATGAATGGATAACAGAACATATCAGGAGGGAAATAAAAAAATTCTTAGAAGTAAACGAGAACAAAGACACATCATATCAAAATCTCTGGGACACTAAGAAAGCAGTACTTAGAGGAACATTTATTTCATGGGGTGCATTCAACAAAAGAAGTAAAAATCAACAAATAAATGACTTAACACTACAGCTCAAAGCCCTAGAAAAAGAAGAGCAGACCAACACCAAAAGTAGTAGAAGACAGGAAATAGTTAAACTCAGAGCTGAAATCAATGAAATTGAAACAAAAGAAACAATCGGAGAAATTAACAAAATAAATAGTTGATTCTTTGAAAAAATAAACAAAATTGATAAACCCTTAGCCACACTAACAAAGAGAAGGAGAGAGAAAACTCAAATTAATAAAATTGGGAATGAACAAGGAAATATCACTACAGACATGAGTGAAATACAAAACATAATTAGAAGCTATTTTGAAAATCTATACTCCAACAAAACAGAAAACCTCGAAGACATCAACAAGTTTCCAGAGACATATGAATTACCTTAACTGAACCAGGAGGGCATACACAACTTAAATAAATCAATTTCAAGCAATGAAATAGAAGAGGTCATCAAAAGCCTACCAACAAAGAAAAGTCCAGAACCAGATGGGTTCTCAGCCGAGTTCTACAAAACCTTTAAAGAAGAGCTCATTCCAATACTCCTCAAAGTATTCCATGAAATAGAAGAGGAGGGAACCCTCCCAAACTCATTCTATGAAGCCAATATCACCCTGATACCTAAACCAGACAGAGACACATCGAGGAAAGAAAATTTCAGACCAATATCCTTAATGAACATCGACGCAAAAATTCTCAACAAAATTTTAGCACATCGCATCCAAAAATATATTAAAAAGATAGTGCACCACAATCAAGTGGGTTTTATCCCAGGGATGGTTCAACATCCGGAAATCAATAAATGTCATTCACCATATCAACAGACTTAAAGTCAAAAATCACATGATTATTTCAATAGATGCAGAAAAAGCATTCGATAAAATACAGCATCCCTTCTTGCTCAAAACACTAGAAAAAATGGGGTAGTGGGAATATTCCTTAACATTATAAAGGCCATCTACGCTAAGCCCATGGCCAATATCATTCCAAATGATGAAAAACTGAAAGCTTTCCCCCTAAAAACTGGAACAAGGCAAGGATGCCCTCTTTCACCACTTCTATTCAACATCATCCTTGAGACTCTATCCAGAGCAATTAGACAAACCAAAGAAATTAAAGGGATACGAATAGGAAAAGAAGAACTCAAACTATCCCTATTCGCTGATGACATGATTATATATTTAGAGGAACCTGGAAAGTCCACCAGAAAACTTTTAGAACTCATAAGTGAATTCAGTAAAGTAGCAGGTTACAAGATCAATGCTCATAAATCCCATGCATTTTTATACATAAGTGATGAATCTTCAGAAAGAGAAGTTAGGAAAACTACCCCATTCACAATAGCCTCAAAAAAAATAAAATACTTGGGAATCAATCTCAGAAAAGAGGTGAAAGACCTCTACAATGAGAACTATAGAACACTAAAGAAAGAAATTAAAGAAAACCTTAGAAGATGGAAAGATCTCCCATGTTCTTGGATAGGAAGAATAAATATTGTCAAAATGGCCATACTACCAAAAGTGCTATACAGATTCAATGCAATTCCAATTAAAATCCCAATGATGTACCTTTCAGAAATAGAGCAAGCAATCATGAAATTCATCTGGAAGAATAAGAAATCCAGAATAGCTAAAACAATCCTTCGCAGGAAGAATGAAGCAGGGGGTATCGCAATACCAGAACTTCAACTCTATTACAAAGCAATAGTAACAAAAACGACATGGTATTGGTAGCAAAATAGCCAGGTAGATCAATGGTACAGAATAGAGGACATGGACACAAACACAAATAAATACAATTTTCTCATATTAGACAAAGGGGCCAAAAATATGCAATGGAGAAAAGATAGCCTCTTCAACAAATGGTGCTGGGAAAACTGGAAATCCATATGCAACAGAATGAAATTAAACTCCTATCTCTCACCCTGCACAAAACTCAACTCAAAATGGATTAAGGACCTCGGAATCAGACTAGACACCCTGCAGATTATAGAAGAAAAAGTAGGTCCAGATCTTCAACATGTCGGCTTAGGACCAGACTTCCTCAACAGGACTCCCATAGCACAAGAAATAAAAGCAAGAATATAACTGGGATAGATTCAAACTAAAAAGCTTTCTCTCAGCAAAGAAAACTATCAGAAATGCGAAGAGGAGCCTACAGAGCGGGAGAAAATCTTTGCCACTCATACTTCAGATAGAGGGCTAATTTCCAGACTATGTAAAGAACTCAAAAACTCTACACCAAGAATACAAATAATCCAATCAACAAATGAGCTAAGGAAATGAGCAGACACTTCACAGAAGATCTACAAGCAATCAACAGATATATGAAAAAATGTTCAACATCTCTAGTAATAAGAGAAATGCAAATCAAAACTACCCTAAGATTCCATCTCACCCCAATTAGAATGGCAATTATCAAGAACACAAGCAACAATAGGTGTTGGCGAGGATGTGGGGAAAAAAGTACACTCATACATTGCTGGTGGGGTTGCAAATTAGTGCAGCCACTCTGGAAAACAGTGTGGAGATTCCTCAGAAAGCTTGGAATGGACCCACCATTTAACCCAGCTATCCCACTCCTTGGCCTATGCCCTAACGACTTAAAATCAGCATACTACAGAGATACAGCCACATCAATGTTCATAGCTGCTCAATTCACAATAGCCAGATTGTGGAACCAACGTAGATGCCCTTCAATTGATGAATGGATAAAGAAACTGTGATATATATATATATATATATATATATATATATATACACACACACACACACACACACACACGCACAATGGAATATTACTCAGCCATAAAGAATGACAAAATTATGGCATTTGCAGGCAAATGGATGAAACTGGAGAATATCATGCTAAGTGAGATAAGCCAATCTCAAAAAACCAAAGGATGAATGATCTCGCTGATAAGCGGATGAGGACATATAATGGGGGGTGGGAGGGGTTAGCGTTAGGGTTAGTGTTAGGGTTAGAGTTAGGGTTAGGGAGGGGGCAAGAATGGAGGAAGGAAGGACTGTATAGAGGGAAAAGAGGGGTGGGAGGGGTGGGGGGAAGGGAAAAAATAACAGAATGAATCAAACAACATTACCCTATGTAAATTTATGATTACACAAATGGTATGCCTTGACTCCATGTACAAATAGAGAAACAACATGTATCCCATTTGTTTACAATAAAAAAATACTATTGGCATTTTTCACCAGTCACCTCTTGGTTCTATGGGGGGACAGAATCTCTTTCTTTTTTTTTTTTCCCCTCTCCTCTGTAGTGAGATACCATCTCTATCTTTCAAAGCTCAGGACAAAATCTCTTTAAGCATGTCTGTCACCATTAATTTGTTGATTGATATAGGGACCTCCTTTTATCCCCTGCTCCCAACCTGGTATCCTTCCCTGGTTTACTGATATCTCATGCCTGGGCTAGGGAAACCTGGGGGACACATGCTTGTCCACTAGTCCCACTCCCACTGTTCTAGTCATGGTATTTTCCCATTGGGACTATCCTTTACAATCAAGAGAATAATTACACATACTTAAAACACCTCCTTCTATAATATACTAGAAGTACCCATTACAATTTGCATATATATTCATCCCATGTTACATGAGTATTGGTTCCATGTACAACCACCTCACAAATAAAGTTTTGCATTTTCCATGTGGACTGGTAGACCTTGAAGAAGTGAATGTAGAAAACGTGTTCTCTGGCTAAGGGTCTAGTTCAGTGGTTAAGTTCTTGCCTAACGTGCACAAAGTCCTAAGTTAGACCCCCAGAACTGCAATAAAAAAGAAAAGAAAAAGAAAAGTATTCTCCACACTGAAAAGCTAGGGATACATATTACTTTACCCTTGCTTCAAGCAAATAATCAAGGGCTGGGGATATAGCTCAATTTGTAGACTGCTTGCCTTGCAAGCACAAAACCCTGGGTTCAAATCCCCAGCACCACAGTCAAAAAAAAAAAAAAAAAAAAAAAAAAAAAAACAAGCAAATAATCAAGCATCAAAAAGCTTGTCTTATGTCCTGAGCAATTAATGTCTGGCACACACAGTAGACTATGTACCTTTGGTTCAAGTTGGATCCATATGAAAAGGAAAAGTAAGAGGGCAAGATTAAATGTAAACTGCATCTTAAACAACATTGAGAAGAAAGTAGTTTTCCAAAGGCTGTCCCTGATCCCTTCTTTTCTCCTCCTGGCTGTCACAAGCTGAGCAGTTTTCTTCTGCCATGCCCTTCCACCATGATGTTCTGCCTCATCTCAGGCCTGAAGAAATGGAGTCAACTGACCCTGGACTGAGACCTCTGAAACCATGAGCCAAAATAAACTTTTCCTCCTCTAAGTTGCTTGTGTCAGATATTTTGGATGTGGTCATGAAAACCTAACACCAGGAGCCTACTACAACATCACTGCTGGCTTATATAAAGAAGAAATTTCAACATAAACATATGTACAGGGAGAATTCCATATAAACATGAAAATAGTCATTTACAAACCAAGGAGAAAACCAGGAAAAGATTCTCCTTCATAGCACTCACAAGGAACCATCCTTGGGCTGGGGAGATAGCTCAGTTGGTAGAGTGCTTGCCTTGCAAGCACAAGGCCCTGGGTTCGAACCCCAGCACCGCAAAAAAAAAAAAAAAAAAAAAAAAAAAAAAACCATCCCTGCCAACACCTTTATTTCTAACTCTAGAACTATGACAAAATAAATTTCTATATATTAAGCCACCCAACTTCTGGTACTTCATTAGGGCACCATTAGGAAACTAATGTAGAATCCAAAGGCCAAGAAAAAATGACCACTATGCTCAGATTCTAAAATGAGGTTCTAAGTCACCTTATAAATTAATGGATCCAAACAGATTCTACAGGTATGAGTACATCACACACCACAGATATATAAGTTAGGGTAGAAAGAAATAATTTTGAGGGGAGTTGACAGTATGTTATATACTTTTCTTCTTAGAACTGAACCTAGGTCTCCTCAAACTCCCCAACATTATCACTTAAATGGATGATACTCACCAGGAAAATGCCATTTTTGGACCCCAAACTGACTTCCTTCAAGCTTGTGCTCCACTGGGGGTTGAACATTGATGTTCACTTGTACTTTATGATTTTTATGATTTTATGCATCATTTAAATAGATTTTATTTTAAAAATAAAACAAAACTTGCTTTAAAAAATAACATAATATTTTTAAAAGTGGCCAGAAGCATAGCAAGATATTCACTCAAGTGGATCTAAAATTTTTAAATTAACACGTGATAATTTTACAAATTTATGGGTGTCATTTCCATATCTGCATATATCATGGTTTGATTATTTCTACTCTCCCTTCTACTTTCTCTTACCCTCCATTAACTCCCACTCCCTTGGGTCCCCTTACCCTTTCCTAATAATCCCTTTTGTATTTTGGGGTCATCTATTTCTTAATTAGTTTCCATATATGAGAAAAAACATGATACTTTTCTTTCTGTGTCTGGAATATTTTAACATGACATCCCCCAGTTCCATCCATTTTCCCATGAGTGATAGGATTTCATTCTTCTTTATGGCTGAATAATATTCATTGTATATATGTACCATATTTTTTTAATCTGTGTGAGGAACACTTAGGCTGGTTTCATATCTTGGTTACTGAGGATAGTGCCACAGAAAACATGGGTATGCAGGTATCTCTTTTCTATGCTGACTCCATTCTCTTTAGGTATATACCCAGAAATGATAAAGCTAAATCATATGGTAGTTCTACTTTTAGTTTTTGAGGAAACTGCATACTGTTTTCCACAGCAGTTATACTAGTTTACGTTCCTACCAAAAGTGTTTAAGTATTCCTTTTACTCTATGTCCTTATTAGCATTTGTAATTTTTTGTTTTTAGTTTTTTGAGGGGAGATGGTTTTTGTTGTGGTGGTTGTATTTTGGGGGGCTTTTTTTCTCTTTTTTATTGTTTCTTTTTAATTATACATAACATTAAGATTCATTTTGACATAATTATAAAAGCATTGAATATAATTTGTTCTAATTCAGTCTCCAGTACTTTTCCTTTCCCTCTCCTCCTCCTTTCTCCCATCCCTTCCCTCTACTCTACTAATTTTTTTTTTGTGGGTATAGGCAGTTAACCATGGAGTCACATCTGCAGCGCTATTTTATATTTTATCTAGACATAGGGTCTCACCAAGTTGTTTAGTGCCTCGCTTTTGCTGAGGCTGGTTTTGAACTCGAGATCCTCCTGCCTCAGCCTTCCGAGCCATTGAGATAACAGGTATGTGCCACTGTGCCCAGCTATTCTACTGATCTTTATGCTAATTACTTATAGTTTTTTTTAATTAGTGTCTCATAGATATACATGATGGTAAGATTCATTGTAGTATATTCATATATGTACATAGGAAAGTTAAGGCAGATTCATTCCACTGTCTTTCCCTATCCCATCCCTCCTCCAATCACTTCATTCCCCTTCCCCTACTCCACTGGTCTTTCATCTATTTTTTATCCACCCCTTCTTATTTTGGATTAGGTTCCACATATCATGTTTTGTTGCATTGTCTACCCAAATAGCCATAGTCCTAATCTGAATAGGATATGTCTGGTCAGCTAGTTGATGCCACTGAATTTCATTCTCAATCAGTTCATATCCATGCATATCAAAAGGGGCAGTTTATAACACCTTACTGCATAGTCAGAGATAAGATCATCTGGGCTTTCCAACTCCAGGACCCTGTCCAGGACCACTGTTACCCTGTGGGAACTTTCTACAAGTCTGTAAAAAATATAAGGAGGTACATTTGGGAGATGTTTTCCAGAGCAAGTATCATATCCCCTAACTCTTCCCATTGAGCATTATTCCTTTTTATATGGTTATAACTAAGCAGTTTTCTTTATGATTGTATAGATTCCACAGCCTACTGTAATAGGCCTATAAACCATCTGTCTTCTACTCTTCATATGTATCCATTTCAAGAACCTGGGTTTACTAATATCACCAAGAAGACTGAAGGCTGGGGGTATAGCTCAATGGTATAACATGCTTAGCATGTACAAGGCCCTGGGTTCATTATCCAGCAGAGAGAGAGAAGAAGGCAGCCACTGAACACTTTTTCATTTCTGTAACCAGAATACCCAACAAGAACAATTTGAAGGAGTTTTCAAAAAGTTTATTTTGGCTCATGGTTTCAGTATTCAGTCCATGGTCAGTCAGCTCGATTGCTCTGGGCCTGAGGTGAAACAGAACACGAAGACAGAAGGACATGGAGGAGGGAAGCTGCTCAGGTCATAGCAGCCAGGAAACAGAGCAGAGGACAAAATATATAATTCCCAAGGCATACCCCCAAGTGACCTACTTCCTCCAGTCATACCCTATTTACCTATAGTTATCACCAAGTGCAGTAGTTCTTTCAAATTTTTAATCAATCAAATGTATCAATACACTGATTAGGTTATAGCTGCTATAATCTAATCCTTTTATCTTCTGCATTAACACGGGAGCTTTAAGGGGATACCTCATATTAAGACCATAATACTCTGAAAAACCATTAACACCTAATCTTACTCCTTGAATATACCATTTACAAATTGGTATGTAGAGCAATATTCACTTTATTGGTGTTCTCATTTGGGACACATCTGTAATAGGAAAGCCAGTATTTAACACCTACTCTTGGCTTATTACTCTCTCAAAGTTCACCAACACCCACAGAAAAGTCAGTAATAGTCTCTCAAATGTGGCATAACAGGTAGTACTTTCAGACTAGTGCCACAAAAATTCTAAATATGTCATTGACTACTGTCCACATCTGTTTACCACAAGTTCCAGTCTACATAAATGTCAGTCACTAACAATTTAGAAGTTAAATGGGTTGCACAGAGCCTCCAGTCTATGCAATAGACTCAGTGACAAGAATGATATCTGGAAGGACAAAGTACAAGAAGGTATACTTGCAATATGGCACAGAGAGTACAAAGTATTGTTGAATTTGTCACGAACCAAAAGTGGCTATTGTAGAATGAAATAGTCTTTTTAAGCATTTCTGCCTCCACTTCTTCCTTAATCAGTGTACTGCACGTTCTGGAATTCTACTCTGCTTTACTGATACCACATGGCTGGACTGGGGAATCCTAGTGGGCTTCCGGTTATCCATTCATCCCATTACTGCTGTTCTAAACATGGCATTTTCCCATAGGGAACATCCCTTACAACCAGGTGAATAATACATCCTTAACACAACTCTTCCAATAGTACATTCAGCAGTTACAATATCTTGCCTGAAAAGGCTCAGAAACATACATCAATTAGTATCCAATGTGAGGTTTATTTCCAAATCCAAAGTAAAATATTGGCTGTGACCACAGGGGATTCTAACCTGCACAGTGACTTGTGCTGTAGGATCTTGAAGCCATAAAACAGTTTAGTACCTTTGAGTGTCATCATGTGTGATAGAAAGGTAGTGTTGAAGGCATTAAGTCAATTACCTTCAGAATAGTCCAAACCTCAGTAACAGGTACTAGGTCTTCCACATCCCTCACCTGCCATTAGTAAAGCAGATAATGTTACTTGGCTTGGAACATGGGGCCTATCATAGACAACTGGTTGATCACCACTCTTGTCCTCCAGCACAACTGGCAGAGCGCCCTCAATTTTTAGTCAGGTTGCCAAGCACATACATTTTCACTGAGCATTTAGCCAAACTTCCTACTTATTATATGAACAAATTTCAATACTTTTCTCCATAACTGTCTGTCCTTTTTCACCAGTTAACCAATGAGATCTGTTACTGCCTCCAGTATCCTACACTGTATGGCTAATTGACTTGCAGATTCATGCCTGTATTACTCCAAAAAGGCATTGTGCCTTTATCAGCTTCCAGAACAGATAGTTAAAAATCCCATAAAAACTCTCTCTCAAGGCTGAGGCAGGAGGAAATTAGTTCAAGGCCATCCTCGGCAACTTAGAAAAGCATTGAACAACTTAGCAAGACCCTGCTCAAAATAAAAAAATAAAAAGGGCTGGGGATATAGCTTAGTGGCAAAGTACCCCTTAGTTCAATCCTCAGTACCCCCAAAAAAATCCCATAAAATTAATCTCTCCAAACCAGGTAGGGCAAAGTCCCATTTAGTTTTGCCTTTAGATTAAAAGAAACAGGCAAACCTCCCAGTAGCCTTGTGAGAGGAACAAGGTTTCTCTAGGAAATATAAAATTCTTTAGTTTATAAAATACAGGAGTAGTTCTTGGCACACAACATTCAACATGTGAGCTCACACACATTATTTTAAAGCAAATGGAAGTTAAACCCTAAATTTTGTTGGAGATTATATGTGTCTCTCACTGATGGATATCCAAGGACAGAGAGACTGACACCTTCAACTTCTCAATCAATAAGAAACATTATACAATGAAACTGGATATAAGAGAACTTTTTTCTCTGAAACTAGAGGAAAATTCACATTTTAAACATATAATATATATAATACCAATACACATTATTACATAGCAAATACAATGAATCAGGTCACAGGATCTTTATAAGGAAATCTCTTATAATTCTGTATCTTTTCCCTAATGTTCTCTTAGCTACATTTAGTTACTTGTTACAGAAACATAATCCACAGATATTTTTACAAACACTATAACACCAACTTCCAGGATACCATTCATTATCCTTATCTGGAAGGCTAAGTTTGCACATTCACTTGGCCACACCCTAGGCATAAAAAATGCATATACATCAATAACTAGGCATCAAATTTCTAGGTAATTTTAATCCTACCCCTTATTACTTACCTTTCCTAAGTATTTTACTAAAGATAGTACACAATAACAGATCCTAGAGAATTTATCTTACCCCTAACTTGGCCAACACATCCTGGAAGAGTTTGAAAAATGGGAGAAGCATTATGACAATCCCAGCCTGTAAACAAAGGATATGATACACAAATTCAGGGAACCTTAGCTCTGACAATATGGCCCTTGCTGCCCTTCTAGTTCTTGGGAAACCTTTATGTCTCTGACTTGCCCTTTTCTGTTCTACCAGATCGGTGTGTCTCTTCTCATCCAAATGAGCTAGCCCATGCAATCCCACCTGCTAAATATCTCATTTGCCTTATGCATCCTAACATGGAACAAGCCACTCTTTAGTGTCAGGACCCTATCCCTGTTCTAACCCATGAATAGGAGACAGTATGTGCTAGCTGATACTACTAACCAGAAATCTGGCCAGCATGACCTCTCTCTAATAAAAGGGCATCATACATTTATTGGTCACATGTTCAAGACCAAATTTGTTATCTTTTGCATAGGCATATGCAAGTTAGGGGATATGTCCCAACTCGTGGTTCTATCAAAAATATAAACCACCACATTTACAATTAGATGCTTTTAATGTTAAAAAGACAGCATTAACTGAATTAGAGTAAATTATATTCTATTCTTTTATAAATATGCCAAAATGAATCATGATGTTATATATAACTGAAAAAAATCAATTAAAAAAGAAAAAACAGCACTGAAAAAAGGAACAAGTCAAAACTGCCCCTGTGATCCTATGCCACACACCAAAGAAACACAATAAGAAAAGTAATAAAAATTACTTCAATATAGTTTGTAGAACACTCTCTTGTAGAGAAAACACTTCTAGACTTCAACTTAGTAGTTTTCTATTCACAGATATATAATCAAGTGAGGCCATATCTCAATAGACCCTGAAGGATGAGAAAACAGCTTCATTAGGAGGAAGGTTGAAAGAACTGATCCATAGTTTATATATATATATATATATATATATATATATATATATATATGTATATATATATATATTCATAGCAGCATTATGCATAATGCCAAAAGTGGAACCAAATGCCCATTAGTTAATTAATGGATAAAGGAAATGCTTATATAATAGAATATTATTCACCCATAAAAAGAGTGGTGGATTGGCACATATCGCAACATAGATGGCCTCTGAAAACAATTATGCTAGATGAAAGATGCCACTTGCAAATGATGACATGTTGCACAATCCATGTACAGAAAATGTCTACAATAGGCAATATCATAGAGTCAGAAAATAAATTAGTGGTTGTGAGATAATGGGGAAAAGGGGACTGAGAGTGACTGCTGAGTGGAATGGGGTACCATTTCTTGGGTGACAAATATGCTGGAACAAGACAGTGGTAATTATCATATAATCCTGTGATTACACTAAAAACCACAGAGTTGTATGATTTAAAATGGTGAATATTATGTATGTGAATTTTGAAAAACTGCAAAATCATGCCAGGTGTGATGGCTCATAGCTATAATCCCAGTGACTTGGGAGGCTGAGGCAGGAGTATGGCAAATTCAAAGTCAGCCTTGGCAACTTCGTGCAACCATTTCTCAAAATAAATTTCAACAAAAATTAAAGCTAGGCCAGATTGTGGAACCAACCTAGATGTCCTTCAATTGATAAATGGATAAAGAAACTGTGGTATATATATACAATGGAATATTACTCAGCCATAAAGAATGATAAAATTATGGCATTTGCAGGCAAATGGATGAAATTGGAGAATATCATGCTAAGTGAGATAAGCCAATCTCAAAAGCCAAAGGACAAATGATATCGCTAATAAGTGGATGATGACACATAATGGGGGGTGGGAGGGGTTAGTGTTAGGGTTAGAGTTAGGGTTAGGGAGGGGGGCAAGAATGGAGGAAGGAAGGACTGTATAGAGGGAAAAGAGGGGTGGGAGGGGTGGGGGGAAGGGAAAAAATAACAGAATGAATCAAACAACATTACCCTATGTAAATTTATTATTACACAAATGGTATGCCTTGACTCCATATACAAATAGAGAAACAACATGTATCCATTTGTTTACAATAAAAAATAAATAAATAAATAAATAATAAAAAATAAAATAAATTTAAAAAATTAAGGCTAGGAATGTAGTTCAATGGTAGAGAACCCATGGGTCTAATCCCCAGGTACCACAAAACCTGTGAAACAAAATAATAACATTTATCAAACTCAAAGTTTGTGTGAGTCATGAATTCAGGAATAAACTCACACAGTGCATCTCATGAAGTCAGAGTCAAGATATCAACCAGGGATGTGCTCATCTGAAATCACTGCTGATGGAAAATCTGCTTCCAAAGTTGTACCATCACAAGACTGGCAGCATAATGTTGGTAGATTTTGCAAAATCTCAGATTCCTCCCACAGGAATGTCTCTGGAAGCTGCTAGACTGTCCTCACAATTTGGTGGTCGATTTCCCCCAGAATGACTAACTCCAGTGAAAGACGGACACTATCCTCTTTTTATGACCTAGCTTAAGAAGTCAGAAAACATTATTACCACTGTATATATTCATTAGAAGTAAGTTCACAAGTCCAGCTTACAATCTAAGGTAAGGCATCACATTTATCCTGACATTTTAATTTGATCACATGAGAAAGGCACTATTATCTCTCATCTACAGACGAATAAACTGAGGTTTAGAGAGATCAAATACATTTCCAAAAGTCATAGGGTCAACAGGTGCATGAGCTCTTATTTACTGATTGATTAACTTTTACTTTTTGCAGTGCTAGGGATTAAACCCAGGGCTTTGCACATACTAAGCAAGCACTCTACCACTGAGCTACCCTGCCAGCCTCTAAGGTTCATTTTTTAACCTACAAACAGTGGCCCCAAAACTGTGCTCTTACCCTCCATCAGTGATCTATCTATCGTTCCTTCCATGCTTCTGTCCTTCTTACTTATTTACTTCCTCCCTTCCTATTGAACTACTACATCCCCAGTTCTATTTTATAATTTTTTTTGAGAAAAGGCCTCTCTAAGTTATCCAGGCTAGCCTCAAACTTGTGATCCTCCTGCCCTCAGCCTCCCAAATCCCTGGGATTACAGGCATGTGCCACTGCATGTGGTTTCAATGGTATTTCTTAACCAGACATGCCCTTGTGTAAAACCAAAGATACATGTGCCCCAAAGGACCTCAGTCCATGGGGCTGAGATCCAAGCATATGAAAGGAATTTAAGCTTCCTGAATATTGCTGAGGTATATCCTAGATTTAGAACTGTCCCCCTGAGCCACATGATTTTGTATTACTAATACAGACAACTGACTGCTTGATGATATATACCTTGAGGACAGAGACCCCATTTCAAGTTTCCTTGAGGAAGCTATAGTGACAGTGCAATGTCTACCTGAAGGAGGTAGGCACTCTGGAAGGATTAATGAGAGAAGGATCATAAGCAACTGCCACCCAGAGTGGCTGTTGCTAGGAGTTTCCAAGGGAACAGAAGGATGCATAGGGTGTGCCTGGGGAAATGGCCAACCTGGTCACTTTCTCCAGTAGGCAAGAGATTCACTGGGGTCCACCTAAAGTCAGTGACTACTGCAGACAGAGCCATCTCAATCTAGCCCAGAGTAAAAAGGGTATCAGAAATGTTCAACATTTTTTCATATATTTGTTGATCACTTAAATATCTTCTTCTGTGAAGTGTCTGCTCAGTTTCTTAGCCCATCTATTGATTGGGTTAATATTTTGGGTGTAAAGTATTTTGACTTCTTTATGAATTATGGAGAGTACTGCTCTATCTGAAATGCATGTGGTATACCCAAAGGACTTAAAATCAGCACACTACAGTGACGCAGCCACATCAATGTTCATAGCAGCTCAATTCACAATAACTAAACTATGGAACCAACCTAGATGCCCTTCAATAGAGGAATGGATAAAGAAACTGTGGGATATATACACAATGGAATATTATGCAGCCATAAAGAAGAATAAAATTATGGCATTTGCAGGTAAATGGATGGAGTTGGAGAATACCATGCTAAGTGAAATAAGTCAATCTCAAAAAGCCAAAGGCCAAATGTTTTCTCTAATAAGTGGGTGCTAATACATAACAGGAGGGGGAGAGGGTAAGGGAAGAATGGAAGAATGTTGGATTGTGTAGAGAAAAATGAGGGGTGGGGAGGGGCAGGGGGAAGGAAAGAAACTGGAATGAGACAAACATCATTACCCTATGTACATGTATGATTACACAAATGGTGTGACTCTACATCATGTACAACCAAGAGAAATGAAAAGTTGTACACAGTTTGTGTACAATAAATCAAAATAAAATAAAGGGTATCAGGAAATAATGTCTAGTACAAGTTTTGGTCTCTCTCAGTCCCAAGTGGACCCTTGTTTGGGAGTGATTTGAGGAGCCCCATCATATCTAAATAATATCAAAGAGCTTCAAAATTAACGCTAAAAACCGGCCCCTTCTACTGCTGTATGTTCCATGGAAACCATGCAGGCACTCTACTGAAGCCTCTGTACAAAGATGTGTGCAGAACAATTCATTTGGGACTTAAAACTCAGGGGGAAAGATTTTATCAGCAATGCTTCTGCCTAAAGTCTTTTTGGCCCCTTGGCTGCGAGGGGTGCCAAAGCACTGGGTCCCCCAGAAAAAGACACTAGACTGGTAAAGTGGTCCTTCTTACACTACCAACAGATGTAAGTTGTTGACTGCTCAGATGAAGTATTCTTTCAGGCCTGAGATTGGTGTTTGATTGCCATTTGAACAGACTACTTTATTGAGACAAATATTATCAGTACTTTCTTCTACAGGTTTGAACCCAGTATGTTTACCCTCTCCAAGGGTGAATTTCAGATATTTCACTTTTCCAGAATTGTTTTTCTAATTTTAGAGATATGAGCTTATTATAAATAATTCAGTTACTGTGAAAGGACAAAATGTAACCTTTTGCTACCATCTAGTGGAACTAGTAAGCTTTACACTTTTTTCTCTAACAGTGATTCTATTTCAGTCATCACCAGAAAACACCCCTAACAAAAACAGCAAGAGATGTTCCTGATGTTCATCTCGACCAGAGTCCTATCCTCTTTTATATCTTGTGATGGACACCACCTCCAGATCCTTTGAACTGAGTTTACAATAACCACAATTAGCATAATGTTTATGTATCCATAAAAATAATTGCAGTATTTAAAATTATTAGTAGATGACAGAAAGACCAAAAGGAGCTACAAGAAACCCAGAATTGCAATGTGATGTTCTTTCAGACTTCTCTGTTCTGAAGACATGAGGTCAACCAATGGAGAGAAAGTAGTTCCAATAATTCTCTAATCCACTCCAAATCTGGCTATAATTCTAAGCTGATATGTGAGGAAAAGAAAGCTAGTTATTGATCAACATTCATATTCCTCTTCTTTTACACAATTGAAAAATTACCTAAGCAAATGCCAAGCCCCCTGATATAGACCTTAGTATCTTGCCCTTGACCCTCCTCCTAGACATGGTGGTAAGCAATCCCTGACTGTATGGAAAAAGGGAATAGTCTCAGATGGCAGAGAAACAAGTTAGCTGCCCTCTATCAGTCCTAATCATCCCAACCAGAATTTTTCATGGCAGAGAAATTATTTGTTACATAGGACACTGGCAGAATAGAAGAGGGTAAAAGAGGACATATGGATGGAGACATCATCTTCACACTGGCAAAGGCAGGAGCTGAGATGAGAAGGAGTTTTAAGACAGATCTTTGGAAAATACCAGAACTTAGAGAACAGGAGGAAAAAGACTATTCATAGAGGGAAAAGTCAAAATAACTGGATGTGCAACAAAGGAACCTAAAAGTCATGGCGACAGAAGGACCATCAATCCTATTGAAAAGAAGGCGGCCTAGGAAAAAGATACATGGACCTGTACAACTGTGGAGTTGGCAGTATAACCAACTTCCTACGACTGTTTTTTTTACAATCCTCTCACTGTCTTACACACAGTGTGCCCAGATCATTCTTACATGGCTTACTGATTCCTTCCTCACATAACTTGTACCATTCTAAAATATCTCCCACCCTCAAGCATGTGGCCACACCAGGAAAACTGCATTATCATTTCATATTCACCATAATCATCACTATGATCCATATTTGCCCACAGCCAACAAACATGACTAACTAGATAAGAATTAATCAGGTTAGAGTCTCTTTGTAATATGAAAATTTATTGTCCAAAGGTGAGCATGGGGAGAAAGATGTAGGAGAATTATATAGTATGGGTCTGTACAGCTAATCTGACCCTCCTTTTCTCTGACTCTAAACTCCTAATGAAATGCTGGATTTAAATGGGAGTAGACTTCTGGATAAATGCCATATTAAGAACTCAAATAAGTTTCTTATGTGCCTGTATCACTGGGAACTGAGCACTGGTTTCCACTTTTTCATTTCAGTTTCTTTAAGATCACCCTTCAATGGCATCTTCTATCTATAGAGATATGGGGCATGAACAGTCCAGTAAACAGCCCATGTAACTTCCCCAATGCTGGATACACTTTGTTGTCAGGATACGCCCACTATATGATTCAATGTGGTCAGTGAATCCAAATATACTACACAGTACAACTAAAAATCCTTGCATAGAATTCACCCATCATAGGATAGGTTTGGCAATGCCATAATCAGAAAATAAATCTACTTTTCATCAATACTCCTGAGAGGATGGCATGGTACAATTCATCTTCTATGCACAGGAGCAAGCAATAAACTTCTAGCTATGCTATCTATTTCCTCTCTACTTGACTGTGCAGATGGCATGTTGGGCACAATTGTCAGGCTTCCTTGGACCCATGTCCTAGAATCACTAGGTATTATTTGGAGGCTAAGTCCCAAATTATAGAGACATTACCATACCTTGTTGTATACAGTCTACCCAAATGGCCATAGTCTTAACCTGGGCAATGCACATATGGTAAGCCTATTGATTCTACCCTTTTTCAGCACTCAAGAGGTCTTTATCCATGTACATCCATACAGTGCACAAACAAAAGTTGCTGATCTTATGTAAATGAATGATCATATTTTCCTATACCACAATTAGGAAGTCATGTTTGCCACTATAGAGACTGACACTAGTCATCTAGTCATTTCACTGCCAGGCATAAATCCATATTATCAGCCTATAGGTGCCTGCCCAGCAGTCAGTCAAAATGTAACAAGGTACATTAGGAGCTATTTTCCATGGAAAGCAATACATCCCAGAATCCACCTCAAATTCCATCTTCTATGCATAAGAGCAAGAAGTGTCATCTGGGATCCTACATCTTCCACTGCTGCTCACTTAGCTGATATATTCAAGAAAGGTATGCAGGCATCCTGAAGAACCTGGGCATAGTGAAGCCAAAAGAAGATAGAAGTGCTGACATAGTCCCTGTATCTAAGACATCCTCATCTAGAGTGGTACACAACTGTTTATCCTGTACTTCTGATATTGCAAGGTTTATATTTTCAATTAAAACTGGATGACTTGGGCTGGGGCTGGGGCTCAGAGGTAGAGTGCTTGCCTCATGTGTGTGAGGCACTGGGTTCAATTCTCAGCACTGCATATAAATAAATAAATAAAATTAAGGTCCATCAGCAACTTTAAAAAAAAATTTAAAAACTGGATGACTCTTGAGCAATACCCACTTTGCAAGACAAAGAGCAATGTGAAAGCAGATCTTGGCAATGGGTTCCACGTCTCTCCATCTTCCTCCTGTTATAAGCATGGTAGTCTTAGCCAGACTGACATGGAATGTGGGTCAGTCATTGGGCAACTGGGTGATTTCCACACCTTCCCCTCCAGCAAAACTGGCAAAGATCCCTTATCTGCTAGCTGGGGATGCAAGCCTCTATACTCTTGTACTTTTGCTCAAAATGCATATATGATGTACATGTATCTTACTATGTTGTACATTCTGGCCTCTAACTCAAACTCCTCCTGCATTAGCCTCCAGCTGAGATTACAGACATGTACCACCATGCCTGGTTTAAACCTGCACTTTAACATCACCTTCAATCCTGCTCCTTGTCAGAATGGTCCTCGGTGCTTAATTGATCAACTCTGATCAGGAGGGATTATTTTATCTATGGACATGACCACCAATCAAAATAAGCAAACTCAACATCCCAGTGACACAGAAAGGAGGGCAAAAACAAACGAGTGCTTTTCTTGGATGAATGGGTTTCTCCTCCTTTGAAACGCCTACTCAAATCAGAAGAGCTCTCAGGGACAAAGGTCAAAAATATGTCCTTGTCACCAAAGACTTTAGCAACATGATCTGTGACTATACATCAATATTTTAGACACTATCGTGTTTTCTATTCAGCAGCTCTATTCTGGGGAGAGGGAACAGAAAAAAGTCCTGTGTTTCAAAGAAGGCCATAGAGTAGAAGGGAAAGTGTTTCATGACAACCTTTCAAAGGGAGAGTGGGACATGGTCTCTGAGGAATCTTTCACAGACCTTACATCCACTCTCGTTCCAGAATGTTATGTAGGAATTTTGCAGTGCTCAGACGACCTATGCTATAAGATTGTCCCTGTATGGCCTATACGGATGTGTGCAAAGTCACCAAGAAAAATTCATATGCAACACTCTACAAATGGATAATACCAGGACTTTCTCCACTGAGGACACCCATAAGTCAAAAGATCTTCCATTGTAGAGGAATCTGGTGCTGTCTGTCAGTCACCATGTATTTCCCTGCAAAACTCTTACTTGTATGACTGGAGACTCACAATGGACTTGGGGATGAGAAATGGATATAAGTATAACAGGTTCAATAAGGTTCACTCATGGCCCAAAGTTAGAAGGATATAAAGACTCATGTATGTATCTGACTGGAGTTGTGGCTCAGTTGTGGCTAACACTTGCCTAGCATGTGTGAGGCACTGGATTCAATCCTCAGCATCACATAAAAAATAAATAAATAAAATAAAATAAAGTTATAAAAATCCTCTTTAAAAGAGTAATTTTTAAAAAAAGACTCATATATGAAAAGGATCAAAGACTGGAACTATTCCCAGCAGAATATACAAAAGAGAGCTGACCAGGTAGTGAACTGTACTTCTGCATCCTACAGAAAGAGGTTTTATGTTCTCCATGTGGATCCTGAGAAAATGAATGATAACACAAAGCAATAATAATTACAACAGTGTGGTACTGGTATTAAAATAGACATAAAGACAAATGGAACAAAATAAAGATCCTAGAAATAAATGTACACATATAAGGTCAACTAATCTTCAACAAATGTGTCAAGAGTACACAATGGGGCAAGGATAGTCCATCTAATAAGCGGTGTTGAGAAAACTGGATATACACACACAAAGAATGAAATAGATCCTCATCTTATATAATACACAAAAACTGACACAAAATAAATGTAAGACCCAAATCCATAAAACTTCTAGAAGAAAACATAGGGGGAAAACTACTTGAACTTGGTTTTGGAAGTGGTTTTTAGGATACGACACCAAAAGCACAGGCAACAAAAGCAATAAAAAAAAGTGACACTACATCTAACTATAAAAGGTCTTGCACAACAAGGGAAACATTCAACAAAATGATATTGTAACTCCCAGAATGTGAGAAAATATTTGCAAACCACGTCTTATAAGGGGTTAATATCCAAAATACATAAGGAACTACTACAACTTAACAGCAGAAAAACTCTTGAATTATAAAACAGTGCGACTCTACTTCACGTACAACCAGAGAAATGGAAAGTTGTACACCATTTGTGTACAATAAATCAAAAAATAAATAAATAAAGCAAAAAATGGGAAAAAAGACCTAACAAACATTTTTTTAAAAGAAGACATATGAAAGACATATGAAAAGGTGCTCAGCATCTTTAATCATCATGAAAATGAAAATCAATATCAAAAAATCACAATGATATATCACTTCATACTTATTAGGATAGCTGATAACAAAGAGTCAAAAGTTAACAAATGTTGTCAATGACAAGGAAAAAAGGGAACCTTTGTACACTGTTGGTGAGAATGTAAACTGGTACAGCTATTATGGAAAATAGTATATAAGTTCCTCAAAAAATCAAAAGTAGAACTACCATCTAATTCAGCAATCCCACTTCTGGTTATATATCCAAAGAAACTGAAAAACAAAATAACAAAAAAAATTAAAAAAACAAAGGAATTGAAATCAGGATCACAAAAAGAGAGTTACATTTTCAAGTCCACAGAAGCATTATTCATAATAGCTAAAATATGAAAATAACCTAAGTATTCATCTATGGATGAATGGATAAAGAAAATGTAATGCAAATATACAATGGAAAATTCAGCCTTAAAAAAAAAGAAATCCTAGCATTTGCAACAACATGAATGACATTATGCTAAGTGAAAGAAGCCAGATACAGAAAGACAAATACTGCGTGATCTCACTTATACATGGAATCTAAAAAAGTTGTCTCATAGAAACATAGTAGAAGGATGGCTACCAGAGGCTTGATGCAGGGAGAAGAAGGTATTGTTGGTCTAAAGGTACAAACTTTCAGTCAGACAAAATGAATAATTTCTGGAGATTAATGTATAGCATGGTGACAAAAGGTAACGGTAACAATATTGTACCATATACTTGTCATTTGCTAAGAAGATAGATCTTAAATCTTTTCAATATACACACACAGGTAACTGTAAAGGTAGTAGATATGCTATTTGGATCTATCATGATCATTTCAAAACATAACATATATTGAAACATCAAGTTGTACCACTTAAATATATACAGTTTTATATGTCAATGAAAACTCAACAAAGCTGCTTTCTAAAGTTTGTCTTATATCCCATGGAATTAGCAAAAAGCAGGAATTAATAGCAGTCTTACACAAATGAAGAGGGGGCTGGAATGCCCATGCAAGCAAATACTAACTTGAGAGTGAACTGCACATCTACCACATGCACAAGAAAGAACTGTGTTTTCTAATGTTCAAAGGTGGAGGTTATAATGTTGAGTAACTGTATTAAAATCATAGCACTCAAGAGCAACCCCTGCAAAGAAAACAAGCATGACAAAGAGACGAGTCACAAAATCCTAGTGTAAAACAAATGGGAAGTCCCACACATGCCCTCTCAGGAAAAGAGATTTTTCAGAGGCTTTGTCATGAATTGAATTATGTTCTCTTATATGTGGAATCTAAAATTTACATGTGAATTACCAACACCCAGTATCTTAGAATGTTACCTTATTTGTAGATAGGAACTTTACATAAATAATCAAGTTAAAATGAAGACATTAGGGTGGTCCTGTTCCAATATGATTAATGTCCTTATAAGAGGAAATTTGGACACAAATACAAAGAGAGAATGCCATGTTAACAGGAAGGTAGCCATCTATAAGCCAGAAAGGGGCCTGGAACAGATTCTTCTCTCATAGCCCTCAGAAGAAACCTACTCTGCCAACACATTGATTTCTGACTTCTAGGCACCAAAACTGGACAAATTTCTGTCATTTAAACCACTGAGTTTGTGGAATTTTATTACAGCAGCCTTATCAGACAAATACGGGCTTTGAAGGTTAAGACAACAAATGTCAAATACTGCCATAATTTAAAATGAGGTGCTAGGATACCTTGCAAAAAAAATGGAAATAAGGATATGCCAGCATTATTACTTATATGTGATAAGTGAAAAAAGTGGAACTCTTAAACAGGGAAGTGTGGTTACTAGGGTGGAATTAATCAAAAAGATGTTGGTCAAGGGGACAAACTTTCAGTTATAAGATGAATAAATGATGAATAAGTTCTGGGGAGCTAAAGTACAGCAAGGTGTCTGTAGTTAATAATAATGTATTGTATATTTGAAATTTGCTAACAGGGTAGATCTTAAGTGTTCTTGCTAAAAAAAGAAGTGACCACATAAGGTAATGGAGATGTGAATTAGTTTGTGGTAATAATGTATATCAAATCATCACATTGTATACTTTATTTACATTTTTTATTTATCAATCATAACTCAATGATGGTCAATTTTTTAAAGAAAGAAGTGGTTCTCTGACTTGTGTCAGAACTCTAATATAACAAAGAAATTGTGATATTTAATGTCAGAAGCTATGCTAAAGTTTCACATTTATCATTCATTTCAGTTTCATATATAGCAAGGTTATGAAATATCTCTCATAGACATTTGAAAAAGATGAGCCTCAGAGAGAATAAATATCCATCCTAATCACACAGGTATAATAAATAGCAGGCATCTACTGTGAGTAAGAATAAATTTTTCAATATTTAGGAATTGGGGACTGTATTATTCTAGATTGAATTCCTTTTTTGTCATATGCATAATTTTTTCTTTTTTCTTTTTATTGGTTCTTTTTAGTTATACATAACATCAGGGTTTATTTTGACAAATCATAAAGGTTTGCATTTCTACCTGCTTAGAATTGACCACAGTACACTTTGCTGACAGTAACCAAATTACATGGGAACTCCCTGAGATTTCTTCCCATACCTGGGAAGAACAGATTGCTAAGCCAGTTGTTATACATAAAAAGAAGTTACTTTTTCTTTATTCCTGTGAGAGCAGTTCAACAATAACACAATTACAAGCATGGTGAACAAATTCCCATTTGAATATGCTACAAAGAAACTGGACAGCAAAGAAGTTATAATGAGGACTACAAGATAAGAGTCCCTGTTTGTATAAATATGTCAAAATATACTCTACTGTCATGTATAACTAAAAAGAAGAAGTAAAAAAAAAAACAAATGTTGGCCAGGATGTGGGGAAAAAGGTAAACTCATTAGGTGGGAATGTAAATTGGTGCAACCATTATGAAAAGCAGTATGGAGATTCCTAGGAAAAATCAGAATGGAGCCACCATTTGACCCAGTTATCCCACTCCTCAATTGATACCCAAAGGACTTAAAATCAGCATGCTACAGTGACACAGCCACATCAATGTTTATAGCAGCTCAACTCACAATTAAACTATGGAACCAACCTAGATGCCCTTCAACAGATGAATGGATAAAGAAAATGTGAGATACACACACACACAATGGAATATTACTCAGCTTTATAGAAGAATGAAATTCTGGCATTTGCTGGTAAGTGAATGGAGTTAGAGAATATCATGCTAAGTGAAATAAGCCAAACCCAAAAACACAAAGGTCAAATGTTTTCTCTGATGTGCAGAAGCTAATTCACAATAAGTGGGGGTGGCTAGGGAAGAATAGAGCTACTATATATTAGGTAGAGGGGCGTGAAGGGAGAGGAAGGGGTACGGGGGAAGGAATAATAGTAGAGTGAAACAGACATTATTACCTCATGTACAAGTATGACTGCATGACTGATGTGATTCTGCAATATGTATAATCAGAAAAATTAGTTTATACTCTATTTATGTATGATCTATCAAAATGTATAAATACATTCTACTCTCATGTACAACTAATTAGAACAAATAAAATTTTTAAAAAATTTTTAAAAAAGAAAGATTTCCCAGAAATTAAAGACAGTTATGCTCAGAAAAAAAAAGAAAGAAAGAAAGTACTCCTCTCTGGAATATTTGATAGCTCTAAAGCAGAAGATACATGTGACTTCTCCATAATGCACAAACCTAACATTCTGGTATTTTTAGTAAGCATTAAAAATATGAAATAAATAGAGACCTCTCAGAAAACCAACTAATGTAAATTTCCTTGCTTACAGAGGTGAAGGAGAATTTCACACTGGAAATGGTCCTCTGGGAACTACTAACCCAAAGACACTTTTAAGCAGTCACAACTGTGACAGGGTTGCCATGCACCTGACAACTCAGAGAAGGATGGGATGAAGGGATATTGTGTAATACCCATATTATGCCTGGTTTGTCTTCCTGAATTTCTCCCAATTCACTCCTCTTTTCTCCTGTCTTTCCTCTGTTCACTCTTTTATTTTTTTCCCATATTTTCCTCATTCTTGTTCATCAAGTTGGTATTTAAAAAAAAATCAGTGGTACTCAAAATGAAAACTGGACTCCAGAAAAGGACATTTTCCTAGCTGCGAATGGACTTGAAAATTCTAATTCATTTCCACATAATCATCTTCCCTATATATAGCTTCCTAAATTAGATCTCTTCTCCAATGGAACATACCATGGAGAACATACAGGTTCTGCTCCTACCCTTTTCACTATTAACGTGTTTTATTTTAGTCTACAGCACCAAAAACATTCTTTTTCCAAACTGCATTGTGATCTTAGCAGCCTCTTAAATTAGGAAGTTAAAAATTCCATCAAGTAAACTTGTCAAAGCACTTGTGGCCTTGAAAGCCCATTCTATGCAGGAGCTAAGGTCAGAAGTCAACATGGAGATAGGGCCCCCTTGGGAGCTGCCATCACCTCTTTGCATAAAGAACTGTAGTTACTAGCCTAGCAACTGGATACCCAATATGTCATGGTCCACAAGGCAGAGTACAAATGGGAAGGAATTATTTTTTTGTGAAACTGGTGAACTACACATATGAATTGACTAAATATCAGAAAGTATAGTGAATTCAAAAGTTAACAAACACCAAGTCTTTTCAGGGCACCACTAAAATACAAAAGAGGTTCCCAGAAAATAACCACTAGTTTAAATACCCCTTCTTGAATGTATGGAGATAATTCAGTATAAAAAGTATTCCTGGGAACAACCAAAAAGTCTTCAAGTTCAGAAAACAGAAGTCTATCAATATGTGGCAAAGTTTGCATGTAACCTGACAACTTGTCTGCATGATACTTTGACTTGTCAAAATTAACACTTTTATATGGGGACAGGTCCTGAATTTTAAATGAATTACTATAGCTTATTGTATAGTCTATCAAAATGACCATTACCCCAACATGGGTAGGACATGTCTGATGAACTTATTGATTCCATTGATTTTCATCCCCCATGCATGAACAGTTGTGCATCTTATGCAATCACCTGATTATATTTGCCACTGGAGAAACTGAGACTTAATCATACAGTCTTTCCATTGCCCAGCACTAGTACACATTGTCAGCCCATGGGCACCTCCTCTGGAGTGAATTAAAATGTGTGAAGGTAATTGTGTCATTTGCTGGTAAATGGATAGAACTGGAGAACATCATGCTGAGCAAAATAAACCAGGCTCAGAAAGTCAAGAGTTGAATGTTTTCTCTCATATGTGGAAGCTAGAGAGGAAAATCAATAAAAAGGGGAACTTGTGAAAATAGAAAGGAGATTGGTACAGTAGAAGGCAGGGAATCAAGAGTAAATGAGGAGAGGAAACAAAGGGGAACAACTGAGAAATAAAGTTAACCAAATCATGCCATATGTGTATGAATATACCACAATGCATTCAAATTTTATGTATAACTATGATGCACAAATTAAAAAATAAATAAATGGAAGGAAGATCATTAGAGTAAAGGAAGATGATCTGGGGGAAGGGGTATGTAGGAAAGAGAATTGTACTGGGAATTGAAATGGAGAAAACTATGTTATATGCATTTATGATTATATCAAAATGAATCCCACTATTATATACAAATACAACACACTAAAATTTAAAAATATTTAAATGTATGAAGGTGAATTTAGGGGACCATTTCCAAGGCAAGCACCACAGCCCATATCTAAACCAAAAGAGTAGAATTCCCTTTTCATGCACCTATGCAAGCAGGTTTTGAGAAAATTGTAAGGCTTCAACAGCCCACTACTCACCTAAACTACCTTTAATGGATGGATGGATCCATGAAGAAGATTCAGGCATGCTCAGAAACCTAGATGCACCAAAGCCACAAGGAAAATCTAAGTGCTGGCACAGTCTCTGCATCTGAGACAGCTATGTCTAGTGGGTGTCTAGAGGGTGGACACTTTTTTCTACACCTCTATGACATTTTTACTACCTGATGTACTTCTTCCCTAGAAACACCAGCTTCCCTTAAAAAAAAAAAGATGTTTCTTGGCCAAAACTCACTTTGTTAGTGTTCTCATTCGGGACTCATTCCATAATTAAGAACTCAGGGTGCATCAACACCTACACTTGCCTTGTTACTTTCTTTATGTCCACCAACACCCATTAACAAGCCATCAAAAGTCTCTAAAATGGGTATTTCAAGCAATAGTTTCATTCAAGGACCACAGATGAATCCCAAAGTGTGCCACTACCTAGGTGCCACATATTTTGCTATGAATTCTAGTCTGTAGTAATGTCAGCTACTGCCACTTTCTTTCAAAGGACCTCTGGGCGACTTGCCTCTAATGGTAGAGTGGTCTATATGGCTTGCTGGAGAGTTTCTAAGGCAGGATGTTGGTCAATTTGAATGCCTTTCAAGTAATATTATATTATAGGCTGACAGGATTCCTAAATGAGGTATGAAGTATACACAACACTGAACAAGATATCATGTTCAGTGCCAAATTTGGTTTTATAGCAATTTAAGACCATTATTTTTTCCTGAAAAGACTCAGGGATTATACTCTGGGCATCAGCACACATGGTACTCCAGAACCACATCAAAGTAACTGGTTATTGATTCGTGTCAGGGTTAATCTTCCAGTGCTAGTCACATAAATATTGGACTGACAATTGAAAACAGACAATATGGTTGTCTTTGGCCTTTCCGATCAGAATAATGTCACAACTTAAAGGTAGCAGAACACTTCTTGTTAGATTTCAGTCTTTTGTAGGTCACATTCTATCCACTAATGAGATAAACATGAAGGTTTAGGTCACTGTGAGGAAGCAAGGTGTGCTGTAATTTGAGCACTGTGAAGCCAAATAGGCTCTGAATAAATGATGAAGTGGTATCTGAAGAAAGCATTAGTATGTCCACCACCACAAACCAGCCATTGTTTCTGAACAATGGACCCTGGGAGCATTTTTACATCTGCAAGTAGAGCAATAAAAAAAGGCTGTTTCCATATTGAGCTGTGGTATGGCACAGAGAGGCATCATGTACCATATGGGTTTTTTGATCAACTAAGGAAACTCCTTTCATAAGACCCCAATATGGAATCCTATACTGTTTTACATATACCACGTGGCTGGGCTGGAGAAGCCTGACTGGTTCTGGGATACCTAATAATCCAACTACCACTATTCTGACATTTTTTCATTAGGAATATCCCTTACCATCAAAAGAGGAATTATACATACTGAACACAACTCTTCTCAAAATACAATCAGCAACATCAGCTATAATATGTTGCCTACATATTGACCCAAAAGGACCAATAAACTTGTTATCAGTCTGTGGTCCAATTCAATCATTTCTTATACAACCAAAGTATTTTTATCACATCCACTGGGACTTCTAGAGCCATAGTGACTTGTGCCCCCATGTCCATAAGGGCTGAATAGGTTGACTACTTTAAGTTCCCACACACCTTGATGAATACATAAAGCATCCAGTTCCAATTAGAGGAGGAGGGGCCACAACCCCACCCTAGACCTGTTTGTTCTTAAAAAGAGAAAGATCTGAGTAGAAAGGTGATACCAAATGTACTGAGATAAACATCCATTTAGAAAGCACATATCTTAGCAAGAAGGTCTAAGTCTCTGGACCCTCCTTCTGTGATTAGCAATGTGACTGTGGTCAGATTGACTTGGAACATGGGATTGAATATTGACAACCTGCTGATTTTCACTCCTTATCTTCCAGCAAAAATAGCAGGACTCCTTTATCTGCTAAACAGTGAACCAAGTATTAATAGTGTCACTGGGTAGTTGTCCATGCACATCCTTAATATCACTTCTTTCTGATTCACTGTAGGATTGCATCTCAGTACATTTCTGCATAACCAACTGCCCCTGACACCAATTTATCAATGAGGAATGCTATTTCCCATCCAGATACAATTCCCTACTTGTCTAGTTGACCTACAGGATCTTGTCTATATTTTTCCACAAAGACACTGTGACCTCATCAGCCTCCAGGAAAATAAAGTTTAAAATACCATGTAATCAATCCGTGAAAAGCAGGTGAGGCAGAGCCCCATGTAGTTTACTCTTACTGTAAGACAACTGAGTGAACTTTTGCAGCTGTTTTGTAGTAACAACTGCTCTTTGAAGAACACAGAACACTTTGGTTGGTGAAAAACAAGGTTTTCTTTGACAAAACATAGAAATATTAATTTAAGTAAAAGAACTTACATTATTTTAAGTATTATAATTGGCAGGTAAGCCCTGGATTGTGTTGGGAATCCTAAGTTCCTCGCTGATGTACGGTCAAACCAATAAGGTATAATACCTTCAACTTATCAATCAATAAGACATCATAATACAATGAAAGCATTGAACATTGAGGAATTTTTCATTGATACAATATTTATATTCATAGTTCTTCATCTCACACATTTCAAAGCTAATTGCACATTAATACATAGTGCATATAACGAATTAGCTCAAAAGCCTCTCAATGACAAAATCATTTTTAACTTTTTCTTTTTACTACTTGTTTTATCCAGCTGCATTCAGGCAATTTACAGAAACACAGACCATGAATATTTTTACACAGTCACTATAATACCAGCTTCCAGAAGACCAGCTAGGTTCATTGGCTAGAAGCCTAGAAAATAAGGAAGAGGGGAACACACAGGGGAAACGAGTGGCTCCAATAAGCATGAGTTCACACATGCTTTTAGCCTTTTTCTGGGACAACAAAAAAAGTACTTTCAACTGGGGACTGAACTAGAACAAATTAAATTCCATGCTTGTATAATTATGTCAAAATGAACCAGTATTATTTATAACTATAATGCACTAATAAAAAATTTTAATGTACTTACAATTAGGCACCAACTGAACAGGTGATTTACCTTACCTCTTGCTACCTAACTCGACAAATTTTTCTTCCAGCAGGGAGTATACATATTTGGATCACAGGGAATCTATTTTGTAGCCTGGTCCACACATCTTGGAAGAGATTTGGATGTAGGAGGATCTTATGTGCCCCACTCACCCACCTTATAGATAAGAAATGTGCTACCAGATCCTAAGGAGCCTTGATCTTCCCCAACCTGCCCTTTTTGTACTACCCAATCAAAAGACTCTCATCTCACCCAATGACTCCACCATGGTAAATCCAGTGCCATGGATCCCTGATGAATACCTCCTAACATGGAACACACAATTGCCTAGTGGGGGAGACATTATTGCCCCTCTTGCCTACCACTTCAGTGACAGGATGTGCTATCAGATGATGGGGAACCTATCTTCTAAACAAATTTAGCCAGTGTGACTTCTTGTCTAATAAAAGGGCAACATAACTTTCAGCCACACATACCAGACAGATATGTCATCTCATGCACAAAGACATGCAAAGCCAAGGACAATGCCCAAATAATTATTCCACTAAAAACCCCAAAAATAATTTGTGTATATTAACACTTTAATACAATGAAGGGAATAAAAATAAGAATGAGGTAAAAGTGCCATTTCCCTATGACCCTTGTTCCATATGCCAAAAGTCCAATAGTTTAACAAAAGAGGATGAATGACCTCTATGTGAACTGTAGGATGTTTCCTTGTCGAAGAGACACTTCTGAACCACAACTAGAGGGTAGGCAACTACGCTCAAGGGTAGGCAGAACACAAATCTCCATATCCCAATAGATCCCAGAGAGGATGAGAAAACTGCTGTGTATGAATGAGGACTGTCATGACTGCCCCAAATGCAACATTTTAGAAAATTTCATTCATGCTCCCTGAACTCAGAGCAAAATAGTACCTACTGTATGATTCTTGTAGAGAGAAAAAAAATGGGGTTGGAGATGCCCTGGACAGTAGAGACAGAAAGGGGCTGATGTAGGAAAGAACTGTACTTTCCCTAGCTGCAGAATAAAATTTGACTTGTATGCCCTAGAGTGAGGAGGATACTGGGACTAATGTGTAATTCATGGAAGCAAGGTAAAGAACCTGGAGAAGGAACTGACTGCATCTGAAGGTACCAGAGAAGACTAGCATGGAACAATTGGCATTTCTACCATCTTCAGAAAGAACTGTGATTCTATGGCCCTGTGAAAATGAGTAGACTAAGACTGTCTTAACCACTGGATTAGACAAAAGGGAATGAAGGAAAGGGAGGAGAAGGGGAATAGGAAGGACAGTATAATTAAACCGACTACATTGTATTTGAATACATGACCAGGGTAACTCTGCATCATGTATAATCACAAGAATAGGATCCTAATTAGAATAAGTTATACTCCATGTATATATAATATGCCAAAATTATATGTGGTCACCTATACAGATGACCACAACCAAAAAAACGAACAATGACAAGCACTGAAGAGGATATGGAGAAACCATAACCCTCACATATCACTGGTGTGACTGAGAAAATGGTGCAACTGCTGTGGGAAAACATTTTGGGAGGGCCTCAAAAAGTTAAAAATAGAGTTACCACATGGCCTGGCAATTCCAGTGTAGGTATATACCCAACAGAATGGAAAACATATGTTCATACAAATACTTATACTTCAATGTTCATTGCATCATAAAAACCTAATAGTATAAATAACTCAAATATCCATCAATTTATGAATGAATAAAAATTGGTATATCCAAAAATGGAATATCATTCAGTCATAAAAATGAATGGAGAACTGATACATGCTATAACCTTGAAAACATTAAGCTTAAGTGAAAGAAGCCAGACACAAAAGGACAAATATTATATGAGCCCCCTTACACGAGATACATAGGGTAGTCAAATTCAGAGATGGAAAGTATAATGCTGGTTTCCAAGGCCAGAGGGGAAGAAATAATGAGGAATATTTGTTTGACAGGTATAGTTCAGTTTAGGAAGATGAAAAATTTCTGGAGGATAGTGGTGATGAATGTATAATAGTGCAAATGTACTTAATGCCACTGAACTGTATATTTAAAAATGGTTAAAGTGGCAAATTGTATATATATATCTCCATATCCATGATAAAAAGAATGAAGTCCCAATACCTGATATGACTTAGGCAAACATTGAAAGCATTATGCTTAAGTAAAAGAAGCCAGACACAAAAGGTCACATATTGTATGACCCATTTATATGAAATGTTCAGATGAAGCAATTAGAAAGAGAGGAGTTTAGTTATTGCCAGGAGATGAGGGAAGGAGAGAGTTGGGATTGGGTAATAAGCAAGTGGTTTTTTCTTGAGGAGGGTAACAGAAATGTTCTGCAATCAGATTCTAGTGAGCACAAAACAGCACTATAACTACACTAATAAGCACTGAATTATATACTCTAAAGTGGAAAAAATGTTTTGTTAATTTTATTTTTCAATAAAAATTTGGACAAATAGTCTTCCTCCAGAAAGAGTGACCTAAGCATAAGAATATGACCCAGTCTCAGAAGTCACAAAACATTACTTCCACCATATTCATTAGAAGTGAATCCCTAAGTCTGGCCTGCATTCAAAGTTAGGCTTTACATTTATCCTATCATTTCAGTTTCACAACATGGGGGGAAAGTATTATTGCCTTCTCTCTGCAGATGAAGAAACTGAGGCTCAGGGAGGTTAAATATATTTCTCAAGGTCAACAGGTAACAGAACTCAGATTTGAACCTAGAAATGCTGACCCCACAACCTAAACTCATAACTGCCATCAGTGGTGGTTCTTAACCAGATATGCCCATTTGTGAAACCAAAGACACTTGAAGGCCCCCCAAGTACCTGTTAAATCACTATCTCTGGGGCTATAAAGCCCCAGCATTTGACTGTTTTTAAACTCCTCAGATGTGTCTGAGGTGCATCCTGGGTTCAGAGTCACACCCCTGTGTCTGATGGGCTTATATTGTTAATAAGGGTAACTGATGGTAAGTGCTTTGAGGGCAAGGCCCCCTCCTCAAGCTTCCTGTGGATGTCCCTGTGACAGCACAATGCCTGCACAAATATCATTGGATGAAAGGGTTCAGAGCAACTGCCACTCAGAATGTCAGCTGCCAGGGGGTTCCAGTGGGACATGGAGTAGGAGCCAGGGAGCTGGCCAAGCTGGTCACTCTCCTCAGTGGGCAGGGGGCTCACTGAGGCCCACTTGGTGGGCAGTCTCTGCTACCAATTGGGGCATCTCAGCTGAGTCCAGGGCAAAGAGGTATAGGGAGATAACGCTCTCCAAGTGTTCTAAGGAATTCCCAGGTCAAACTCAGGGCCTAGAATTCACTGAAGCTTGTGACTGTCCAACAGTCACCATGGATCACCGAAGCCGACCACGGAGCATAGGCCTGAACCGAATCGCTGGGACTCAGCTTAGAGCTCCCCGAGCACCACTTCCCTTCCACGTGGAACAGGAGGCCAGGGAAGGAGAAGAATGGGATCGTGAGCTACCTCGTCAAAGGGCTCCTACCTATGGGCCCCCAGAAAGTGAAGAGCTGCCCGAAAATGTTATGGGTAAGTACATACTCTCCCTCCCTCAGCACCAGGGGGCTGCCTTCATCTTTTTCATCCTTCACTGGCAGGAAACAGGGGCCATGAATCAGCAGAGAATACAGGGGGCAGAAATTGGGCAAGGGATGAGTTTGGAAAGGGCAGATTTCCCATCTGCCTCAAAGGGTGGTCACAAGGAGCAATGATATATGAAAGCAACTTGAAACTAAGACAGACTGCTGGGAATATTAGGAGTTATTTACAAAATCAAGTGTTTACAATATCAAATGCTTACTCTATACCAGTCCTTTGTGAAACAATGACCAATTAGACATTGATTTTGGCCTCAAGGAGCTCAGTTAATAGAAGACAAACTCTTAGGAAGGCTTTTGTGGATTTCAGAAAGACAAGAACTCCCAGAAAGACAAAAGGAGCCCTGGAGACATAAATGCTGCTGATGGCTGAGGCTGATGGCTGCCCTCTTTCTGGCATAAGCTGTGTCATCTTGTGTCCCACCCCCCCACACCACCACCCCCAATCCTCACCTCCCATCCCAGTCAATTGTTGGTTGATGGGTTAAATACTAGAAGATGAAACCAATGAGGTCCTGGAAGAGATGGTTTTCTGGGAACTTTTCAAGTTTTGCTTCTGTTTTGCTGCTGGGCACTGAACTCACTTCTTTATGGGAATGCTCTCTACCACTGAGCTACACCCCTAGCCCAAGTTTAAATGTTAAAAAAATATACACACCTGAGACATACTTGGGTCACCAAACTGCCTGTATGCCCTGTAGTTTCTTTCCTTCCAGAAGAGAAAAAATGGTCTAGAGATAACTGCTTTTCAGGTTAGACCTCTTTTTTCCAAGTTTTCCCTGGACTGAAAAGGGCTATGACTGGAGAGGACAATCATGGCACTGCTTAGTCAGATCACTGCAAGGAAAGAAGAATAAATATATATTAGAGGAATAAAATGCAAGCCATTCAGATCCATGCTGCTTGGAGAAGGTGTTGCAATGGGGAGGCTTTGTGAAAGAATGAGAGGGTCTAACACAGTGCTGAGGGCCTGAGGCGGGAAGCCTGTCACTAGCCAAGTCTGGTGAGAAGAGAAAGGTGTAGAACGGTACAGACAGAGGGAGGCCATTCACAACAGTGGCTCACGCACAAATTTTTGAGGAAAAGATGGGTCTAGGAAGGAGAAACAGGGTCGAAAACAGTGCTGAGCGTGGGAGGGTAGGAGAGCCAGACGGTGGGATACCTGTCACAGGTGACGCAACAAGAAGGTCTTTGTCGACCAAATCTCGACAGCCTGCCCCTGCCCCCAGAGCGCAGTCGCAAACATCAGGCGGAGGGTGGAGCTTGCAGCTAGGAATCAATGGTGTATGGGCGGGAGAGAGGCCAGGGGTGGTTGATGGGGTAATTGTCCGAAACTGTGCTGAGAAAAAGGGTATTCTGGGAAATCTTCAAGTCTTGATTTTAAAAAGAAAGACATCTTTGAGACAAGATTAAGTCACCAAAAACTGCCTGTCCTTGTCTGCTGAAGGAGCGTAAATAGTTAGACTTAGCTTCTCCAAGTGTTCCCAGGATATGAATGAGCTCCAGGGGAATTATGACACTGTTCACACAAATCACTTCAAGAAAAAAAAATAAGAAAATGTCTATTAGATCTCAAAACTTATTCTTCTTATCTGAAACTTTGTACCCTTTCACCGCTATACCCTACACCCTTCACTCACCCAAGGCTCTGGTAACCAGCATGGTGAACACAACAATAATAATGTATACTTCAAAACAACAGAGTATGGCCAGGCACAGGAGCTCACGCCTATAATCCCAGCAGCTCGGGAGGCTGAGGCAGGAGAATTGAGTTCAAAGCCAGCCTCAGCAACTTAGCGAGGCCCTAAGCAACTCCGGGAGACCCTATCTCTAAATAAAATATTCAAAAGGGCTGCGGGCTGGGGTTGTAGCTCAGTTGGTAGAGCAGTTGCCTAGTGCATGTGAGGTACTGGTCAGCACCACATAATAAATAAATAAAATAAAAGGTATTGTGTCCATCTACAACTAAAAAATAAAAATAAAAAATAAAGGGCTGGGAATGTGACTCAGTGGTTAAGCACCCCTGGGCTCAATTCCCGATACCACACACAAAAAAAGTAAATTTCAAACGTTTCACCACAAAAACGAAGGGTAAATGAGGGTATGGATATGTGCATTCGTTTAATCATTCCACATTGTATCTCATAAATGTATAAAAAAATTTGTCAACAAAAATAATGTGACGTTTTTGAAAGTCCATTAAAAATATAAAATGCAAACCTTTACAGGCATAGAGCTTAGTTTCAGCCTTTGAAGGGACAGTGTGCTTGTGGTGAGGACCTGTGGAAGAGATGGGCATGGAAGGATATCTAAAATAATGTTGACAGCGGGAGGCGGGGAAGGCGGATCACCCGCCGCCTAGCCGCCTAGAGGTGGCCTTAGCAGTATTGACACTGCTCCCCTAGGCCCGCCCCAAAACGCAGGCGCAAATGCCCGCTGGGGGGCGAGAGGGCGGGGTCAGCGCCCACGTGGCGGGGGGGGGCGGAGTGGGGCGGAGCAGGTCTCGCGAGGCCGCGCCCTAGTTCACGCGGGTGTTGTGCACGCGGTTGTAGCTTTCTAGCGGCGGGAGAAACCGCACTAGAGCTGGGGGACGTGTTGTTGCGCTCGTGTGGTTATGGAGGCGCCGCCGCCGCGGCTTATAGCCGCGAGAAGTCCGGCTCCTCGTTGGAGCGGAAAGCTGCTTCTGCTGCCAGTGCTGCTGTTCCTGCTGCCGATTGGGGCTCTGCGGGGCTTGGAGACGGAGGAGAGGCCCCGGAGCCGCGAAGAAGAGTGCCACTTCTATGCTGGTGGACAAGTGTACCCGGGAGAGACGTCCCGGGTATCAGTCGCAGACCACTCCCTGCACCTAAGCAAAGCCAAGAGTAGGTGGTGCTGTCGAGGGTAGGAGTGGGGATGGGAGAGCCCGAAGACACGTGTACCCTGCCTACAGATCATACCCGGGGCGGGAGGGGGGGCGACTGGAGTTGGGCGGCACCCCCTGGACCGCATCCTGGCCCTGTGTCTGCTTGTTCCTCTCCTTGGGGACAGGAACATGAAGGGGTGTGCCAGTTGTGGAGAAAGGGATTGTTTCCACTGATCAGATTTTGGAAGAGATAGTGGTTACCCCAAAAGCCGCAGATGAGGGAAAGAGGGTGACCCTAATCCCGGACTTGCAGGCATTGAGGATATTGTGCAAACTGAAACACTTCCTCAAACTTTGTAAAGTGCCTGCAGCATGTCCAGTCTCTTTTCAGGTACTATTTCAGGAAAGAATACATTGATAGGCTGAATAATGATTCACAGAAAGTTTAGTCAAACAGAAAAGTGGCTAAACAAAGTATTCAGAAGGTCAAACGTTTCATTTTTCTTCCTTTTTTTGTTCTTTGCTGTTGTATCTTACAAAGAAGATTATTAAAAACCATCTTCCCCAAAAGCCATGTAGTCAGTTAATGGGTTTTTTTTTGTGTTTGTTCCTCAGAAAGTACTGCTACAGTTTGTACTTTGGAGGGAAACGGAGGGAAAGAAGGTTGGAAGTAACACATTTGGGTTGACGATAAATCTCGTGGCAAATTTGTATCCTGCCGATTTGGCTTTTGATTATTTGTATTTCTGTCCTGTGTACAAAGCTAATAGACACTTTCAGGAAGGACACGTCAGACTAAGTAGATAACTGAGAAAGTTGTGGCCTGCTGCATCTGGACATTAAGATTAGCCAAAAAGAAGTAACCTGGGAATACTGATAAAGACTGTCTTTTACTTGTTTTTCAAGTAACCTGCTTTTCCTACAGACCATGTGACATTCTGTGATTTTTGTGATTGTTGCACTGTGTTCTTTGGCAGTATTCAGTGAAAAAAGCAATGCTTTATGGTTATGAATCCCAGAAATAAATGGGATCTTTTTAGGACTTAGGATGGGGTGGGAGTGATTGATAAATGAGAAAAATTTTTACCTTCTTAAACATTTGTAGTTCTTTCATACTGAAAGTTAACTACTTTTGGATTTTTGTTTTTAGAAAACCAGTCTTACACTTTTAAAATCATATTTTCAAGTCCCATTGGTGTCACTTGCCTAGGAAGACATTTTGAAATATGTCAGCCAATTTAGTGTTTACTGACATTACATATATTGTCCATAGGAAACAAATCCACTACAAAGCTGCTTATGGAAGCAAAAAAAAATAACTATAGCTTTCCCTTTACTGGCAAATATTTTCAAATTATATGTATTTGCTATATTTCTGGGTCATGTATAGGATTATCTAGAATTAGAGATAAAGGACTTTTTTCATAAAAATGAATATTATGGAGCCTTTAAGGCCATATTCTAATATCACTTTTTGTAACAAAAACTTCATAATTTACTGTTTCCTTTCAGAAGAGGGGAAAAAAGAAATGGAGGGGTACAACATGATCCAAAATTGTGTTTAAAAAATACTAGAAGGAAAGACATCAAAATGTTAACAGTAGTTAAGTTAATAGGGTTATGGAGAAAGGGAATTTAAAATTTTTTTTTTTTGGTACTGGGGACTGAACTTTTTGGTAGTGGGGCACTTAACCAGTGAGCCACATCCCCAGCCCTTTTTATTTTTTATTTTGAGACAGGGTCTCACTAAATTGTTTAAAACCTCATTCTCCCAAGCTACTGGGATTACAGGCATTCATCACATGCCTGGTTATATATTCTTTGTACTTATCTGCATTTAATTAAGATATTTGTTAATTATATAATTTATATTCAGGACATTTTAATTTTTTTAATACACAAGGAGCTGCTTTGGAAATTCCATTTATAGATTTTAGTAAAATAACTTCAGTTCTTAAAAGCCAAAATTTACAAAATCAATTTTCAGAAAATATTTTTCCAATAAAGTTTTCAAAATATTCTAAAATCTTTAAGGAGTGTCACTGTGACACATCATTAGAATCATTATAACCTCTCACTTGAGTAGTATTTTAAGTAATGTATATAAAGCAAATATAGTTCTAGCTAATTATCCCTCTGGCCTTTACCTAATCAGATCAGGGTTATTAAATGAGGTAGGCTGCTGGCTCAAGGTAAGTAATCATGTTATATGTTAACTTCACAGAGACATTGATCTTCAGTTTGTCTCATTTCAGAGTGACCATAAATTCTGGCTGTTATACAAAAGTCTAAGCCTTATTTTCTAGGAACTTTAGTCAAACTTTCAAAAGCAAATAATGACCTCAATGTATGTGATGGTTCTCAAAGTATAAGTGCTATCCACATGAAGGTGCATTATTATTAAAGGGTGTTGGGTAGAGTTACAGTATGCCCTTACAAGAGAGTAACACTATTCAGTTTCCATCAGGCCACTTGAAATCTGTTCAAGGGGGTCTTTTTTTTCCAAAGTCCTCTAGAAAAATTATCCCATTGTCTGGGGTTGTCCACTTCTGGCCTGATATATTTGCATATTTCCTCCTCCTTGCATGAGCCTTGTGTGCAGCACGTCCTCCCTGTTTGTCTGAGAAGCTGGAAGAACTAAATTATATCTGAAAGACTGCCATTATTGAAAAGAAAATCTAATTATTTGAAATTTAGGAAGTTGATAACTCGGGAGCAGGGGTTATAGTGAAGTATAGTGAAGGTAGGGTATAGTGCAGAGATGGAATGTAGAGGGTCTTTGAGCATTAATACAAAACAAGTGTTTATTTTCACTAATCCCTCAACTAAAATTTAGCATTTCCTCCTATTATGGATGTCAGCAACAAACCACATTAGCATCAATAGTACTTGCTTATAACAGCTGCCAATGGAATCATATTTTCATGCTATGTTTGGTTTATACATGAATCCTAAAACATTTACACACATAATTATCTTATCATTAGTTCACTTCCAGATCTTGCAGCTTTAAGATAAAATAGCATATGTATTACTCTATCACCAATATTTAAATATTTTGATAGTTGCATTTCAGTATAATTTTTCTTTAAAATTCTATGTATTTTATATAGTCAGTAACAATAAGTTGTAAGAAGTCTGTAAACTTCACCAGAGGTGAAGCCAACAAAGTTCAAAGGTTCAGAAGGCCTAATCTTTAGGGATTTTTCTAAAGATGTCCTTTTGCCATTCCATCAACTTTATCGGTTTTATAAAATACCATGTTTTTTTCCTTTCTTAGTTTCTAAGCCAGCACCTTATTGGGAAGGAACAGCAGTGATAAATGGAGAATTTAAGGAGCTCAAATTAACAGATTATCGTGGAAAATACTTGGTCTTTTTCTTCTACCCACTTGATTTGTAAGTAATAACATGTAAATAGTAACTAGTAAAACTTTAGTCTTTACTAATCATCATTCAAGAACATCAGCTAAGAATTTTTTAGCTGTTGGTTCTTTAAAAAATAAGCCAAATGAGGAATTCATTCAAAAAATAAAATCTACCATGTATTTCAGTGATAATCCATCATCCTAAATAATTTTTTACTTATGGCTACATATGTAATGTTCACATAATGGAAAAATTAGAGGAAAGTTACAATATATCCATTAAACTAAGGCAAGAAAGTGCACTGGTACTATTTTAGAAGGCAATTAGTGGCAAGATTCATGCCATAATTCTGTCCAATGGTTTTACCATTTTTATTCTTTGCTGTATCAGTTCCTTTCCTGTGATTTGAAAATTTGCCTGAAAATATTAATATAATACCTGTTAATATGTTATGGTTCTTATAGTATTTTTTTCTTAATGTTTGTGAATGGTCAGAAAATTGACTAAAAGTAAATATTCTTGTACTTTTATTCACATCAAGAAGTTTATTTTGAAAAATACTACTGTTCTATTTTTCAAATCCCATAAAAGTAAAAATAGACCAGAGAGTTATCCTAACCTTATCATTTTTTCTACCTGAATTTATTTTTTGGTTATAAAAAGTAAAATATTCCTCTATCTTTGCCACTGTGTCTTTTTCCACTAGAACTAACGTAGAACTATATAAATGAAAATTAAACTTGGGTTGGGGGTGGTACAGCACTAACATAAGCATAGAGCCCTAGGCTCAATCCCCAACACCACAAAAAAATTAAACTTTCAGAGAGGGTATACTTAAACTCATTTCTATAGATTGTTTTTCTAAGCCAAGGTCCAGCATACTTTTTCTGTAAAAGATGAAATAGTAAATACTTTAGTCTTGGTGTGATCTCTGTTCAGCCACTCAACTTTACCATTGTAACTCACAAGCAGCTATAGATAAAACATAAATGCAGTACTGTTGCTCTGTTCCATTGAAACTTTATCCAATAAAAGGCTGAACTTGGCCTGTGAACCAGTTTGCCAACCCTTAAACAAGCCAAATAGGAAGAATTCTCATAAAAATGAGTACATTATGACCAAAATGAATCATCTTTCTAATCAACTTGTATAATTAGCTAAAAAGAAGTTAATTTCTCATAGAAACCAGAAGTAGAGATCTCAATATAGAAAAATGATAGACCTTCCAAATTCAAGTTGTTATAAAGCCATAAAGCTAATATACATGTTAAATATATAAAACATTCACCCTGAATTTTGAGATTAGTCTAATGTATGCTTAGTTTTTTTTTGTGTGTGTGTGTGATGCTAGGGATTGAACCCAGAGCCCTTGTGCTTGCAAGGCAAGCACTCTACGAGCTGAACTGTATCCCCGGCCTTTAATATTGCTTTGTTTCCCTAGTGTTATTTAAAACTCCATAATGAATAAAGCATAGCTCATTAAAGCATGGTATTCACAATGGTCTTCTGGGGCAAGGAGCTGAGATAGCTTCTTCCTGTTGTTTCTGTGTAATATCGGTCTGGGCCTAGTCAGAAAAGGAAGACTTCTGGGGCATTTGCCATAGTCTATAAGGAGGAAAGTCACATATGTAACCCTTCAGTCTTGTGCCAGGATTTGTTTTCCTCTTCTTCAACTACTCTTTAGGTAATAATAAAAATACGTAATATAACCCAGGTCCAGGGACATAATCCTAGATTAGAACTGACTTCTTGTACATGGCAGCACTGTGCTTAAACAACTGAAACTTTAAAATCCTGTACTGAGCTCAGTTAGGAACTTGTCCTAAATCTGTGTTTTCCAAATCTGTGTTTTCCAAACTTTGTTAGCCATGACACACAGAAATATATTTTTAATTACCACCCAATACATACATATATAGAGTAACATTCATTCTATATGCATCAGCATAGTCATGCTCCTTGTTAAAATATTGAAAGACTTCCATACTAGGTGGTAAATAGCCATTTTCCCAACCTCCTTCCCAAATTGACCCTTCCACCTGATCCCTTTCAGAAAATTTCAGAACTATCTAACTTAACCTTACTATTGTATGATGTATTTCCATATTTTGTTTTATTTCATTTTTTTAAATGTTGATTGGAACTCACTAAATTAGATTAAGGAGTGGCTACCACAGTTGGGAAAATACTACATTAGGTAATTTTCTCTAAACATGCTCTCATACATGAGAGTATTAAGGTATAAAAATCCCTGGCTCTGCAGGACTGGGAGACAAGGTGGATGATGACCTGTCAAGAAGGGATGCGGAGTACTGGAGAACACTGCCTCATCTCCAGAATATGTAGATGCATCTGACTCATAGGGTTGGTATAGGAATATAAAAAAAATTAGTGAAATGATATAAAAATTTGTATAGGATCCCTTGAAAGCTATAAAGCAGTATAATAAATACAAATTATTATTAAATAAAAGTGAATGAAATGGGGGTGCTGCTATAAGTGAGAATAGAATATTGGTTGATCACCAAGCCATTGAGTTATAAGAAGAAATTTTATTGAGATGTAATTATGAACCCTGTAATATATATTTCTTTATTAAATATTCAATGAAAATGGCAATCTTTTGGACTATTTCATCTTGAGAAGACATGTATAAAATAGTTCTTAAGGTGCATTTTCATATAGTAAAGGTGTTTATAGAAATTGTCATATAAAAATTCAGGTATATGCTTATTTTGACAATACTAAATTATATTTTTTTAACTTTCAGCACATTTGTGTGTCCAACTGAAATCATTGCTTTGGTGATAGAATTGAAGAATTCAGATCTATAAATACTGAAGTGGTGGCATGTTCCGTTGATTCACAGTTTACCCATTTGGCCTGGTCAGTATTCTGCACTTATATTTGTAGGAAGAGAGAATGGATTTAAACCATGGGCAGATAACTACTAACATGTTATGTCATTTATCAGATATATATAAATGACAAATATTTATCAGGTATTATGGATATATGATAAATAGGAGATATTTATCAGGAATAGATTTATCTGCATAAGACAATGAGCTTCTAGTTCAATGAAGTTATTGTAAAAATGTTTAAGAATTATATAGGACACTTCAAAATTGGGGAGAAGTTAAACACAGTAGTTATGATATCCATAGCAAAAACTATTGGATTGTATAACTACTTTATTATGATCAATTGGGTAACCTTAATCTAGAGAAATAAAATCTTTATACTACTTTTCTGTTAACAGTCCTCTGTTATAGTAGGTCAAACTCCCAACATCTTTTATAATTTTCAAGAAGCAATAATTTTTAAACATTTTACCAAGTAATCTTTAAAATGCATTAATCATGAAAAGATGTTCTACCAACTAGTTGCAAAGAACTGCAAATTAAAATAACAAGCAATGATATTTCTGTCTATCTGATTGGCCAATATTTAACAGACTGAAAGAAATTCATCCAATGTTGACAAAGGTGTGAAGAAATGGCACTCACACAGTTGATTCACCATTTCTGGAGAGCAGTTTGGCAATGTGTCTCAAAATCTGAAACATGCATGTGGATGTGAGTTTTCAGTGTCCACAGTTTGGGACTCAAAATTTTGTGTATAATAAAAAGCATTCAGTATTATTCGGTTTTAAAACTTAAAGTTACAAATTCAAAACAAAAGCTTTTCTCCATTTATAATTTTATGTGTATATATACACACATCTATCACATATTTGTGTGTGAGTATATATAACAAATTTTAATTTGTTGGAGAACTGTGATTAATTACACTCCCTTTGAGTTATTTTAAAATGCAGTTACACATTTTATATATTTTCTCAAGTGTCTGTTTTCAGACAAACCTCAAATAAGTAATGCTAATATGACAAATTCTTTTAAACATTATAGAGAGCTTAATTATACAAACATATACTGATTATTTCCTTTTTTTAATATTGCTGTGAATTGAACACAAGGCCTTGAACATGCTAGGCAAGCACTCTACCACTGAGCCATACCCCCATAATATAAAAATATTAAAGCTGTAGGATTATTTGCTTCATCAGTTTAGTGATTCTAAATGTTTCTAGGATTGAAATTCATATCCACAATAAAAAAGTCATCCCATATGTCTTCCTATTGAGACACCAGCCCACAAGCCCTGTGGTTTCAGTTTACAGAATATTTAAATGTGGGTATTGATGCATCTGATATTATAACTAACTTCCTTAATCCTAAGGAATTAGTTCTAAGGTTACCCTTATGATAGTACAGATCCTTTAATCTATCTGTTCCACTTATCAGACAAGTGTACAGAAGTCAGACTACAAGGATGTTTCTAGCAATGTTTATAAAATAACTCCAAATAGTTTAGTATCAGTAGAGATTTATAAAATATAGCATGTCCAGACATTAAAAATGTTTTATATATCAATATTTAGTGCTTAAAGGATATGAATATATTAAGTGACAAAAAAGGCAAGAAAATAGAAAGTATATTAGTTTGTTATTAGAGGAAGAACGTATGTATGTGTGTTCATATGCACACATACATATACAGAGAAAGAATGTTGACTGTTTTAGTATATGTCATTTACTTAGGTCTGAGAGATAAGTGTTCTGTTTGTTGCAGGATTAATACCCCTCGAAAACAAGGAGGACTTGGGTCAATAAGATTTCCACTTCTTTCAGACTTGAACCATCAGATCTCAAAAGACTATGGTGTATATCTGGAGGACTCAGGCCACACTCTTAGGTACCTTCCAGTAGTTTCTATTATGAAAAATTCAAGTACATTTGTAATCCTCTGGAAATTGATGTTATTTACAAGTTAGAAGATACAAACTTTGATCAAGAAATTATTTTATTCTATTTGTAGATATGTCGTAGATAACTGGTGAGTGTCTTACTTTAACTATGATAGTGTCATATGCTGTTAGAGATGGAAGTTTATTTCGAGATCTTTGACCAACTCTGTCTTTTTATAAATAGGAAAGATTCATAGAGTTCCATGATCTTAATCAAAGTGATATAGTTAATTGCAGAGCCCAGACTTGAATCCATGACCTCCAACTCCTTATCCATTTCTCTTTTCCTTTTTTCCAACCTGACTGTAGTAATTTGTTTTCTCAATACAAATATAGCATTTAGCAAATCTCTGTCTTTAGAATGGGAAAAACCAAGGCAATATCTTACCCAATAGCTCTCACTGGGTTACTTGAGCTAAAAAATGCTAATAGAATTCTATGAAAAACACCAACTTCATCCTCAAAAACAGGTGTAGTTTTGTTATAATTATATTGCTTATTTGCTTTACAGTGCCAGTAGTTTTTTATGTAAAAAGGTCAGTATTTTAAATCCTGTTTTTATAACAGCTTTATTGAAATATAATTCACATACCCTACAATTCACTCATTTAAAGTATACAGTTATGTGGATTTTAGTATACTCAGAGTTGTACAATCATCACCACAATTTTAGAACATTTTCATTACTCTAAAAAGAAGCCCTTTGCCCATTAGCAGTTCTCCCAATCTCCTTCCCTGTGCCCTATGCAACCACTAATCTACTTTGTCTTTTGTCTTACTTATTCTGAGTATTTCATATAAATGGAATCCTACAATGTGCTCTTTGACTACCCTCTTCCACTTGGCATACTGTTTTCAAGGTTCATAGTATGTATTTCTACAGGTGGTTTCTCTCTTTTTTGTGCTTGCCAAGTCTTAATGTTTTCTGCTTTCATAAAATCTATTACTAAGTTAACTCCCAAAGAGTAAGTATGCTGCTAAAGACTGAGAGTTTTAACATTTAAGGTTATTTGAACACTGACCAAGTAAAATGATCTAATACTGTATTAGCTATTTTATTTGTATTGTTTCTTTTTTAAATTATTTATTTCCAACTGTATTACATTTCAAAGTCAAAAGCAAATTTTAAAACTACCATTTAACAGTGATAATCCCAAATTATATAGTAGTTCAGGGGAAGGGGTATGGGGGTGAGAGAAGGTGTGTAGCAGTAGAGGAGTGAGTAGGTAGTGTATTTTTGGTTCTGTATAGCATCCTTCTGTGTAAATGGTACAGGAATTCACATTAACTAATACTTAACTGAAAAAAAAAATGACCTTACCCCTACCACTGTTGTCTTTCATAGAGGTCTCTTTATTATTGATGACAAAGGAATCCTGAGACAGATTACTCTGAATGACCTTCCTGTGGGTAGATCAGTGGATGAGACACTACGTTTGGTTCAAGCATTCCAGTATACCGACAAACATGGAGAAGGTACCTTTAACTAATTCTAAACTTTTGATTTTTTAGTGTGAGATAGCAACATAGTTTGGTTTCTTATCCTAAAAGTTATTTGGGTGGTTCCAAAGTATTCTGTTTTCAACTTATTAGATTATTTGAGAAAAACAAATTATCGACATGCTTTTAACAAAATATCACTAGTATATTTTGCTTACTGAATCAGAAGCAGAAATATTCTTATTTGGCCAGGTGCAGTGGCACACAACTGTAATCCCCGCATCTCAGGAGGCTGAGGCAGGAGGATCACAAGTTCAAAGCCAGCCTCAGCAATTTAGCAACACCTGTTTCAAAATAAAAAGGGCTGGGAAATATATATATATTCATATAGATATATATATTCATTATTTGCATAGTCTTTTTGGATAAACTCAAAGAAAGGTCTTTGCTACTGCAATTTTTCAAATTATGTTTCTATAACTTTAAAATGTATCAAGTGTAAATATGGCATTTTTTTTGTAATACAGGTCTTTTTTAAATTTTTTTAATTGTTGAGATGGACCTTTATTTTATTCATTTATTTATATGTGGTGCTGAGAATCAAACCTAGTGCCTCACACATGCTGGGCAAGTGTTTTACCACTGAGCCACATCCCCAGCCCTGTAATATAGGTCTTAGTTGCATATTTACATTATTGGATTTAGGGTTTTTTGTTTGTTTTTGTTTTTGTTTTTCAGTACTGGGGATTAAACCCAGGGGTGCTCTACCATTGAGCTACATCCTCAGCCTTTTATTTTCTTATTTTTTGAGGCAGGGTCTTGCTAAGTTGCTGAGGCTCCAACTCGTAGTCCTCCTGCCTCAGGCTCCCGAGTAGCTGAGTTTATAGGTATGCACCACCACACCTGACCAGATTTAACTTTGTTTGCTATTAGGGATTTAACCCAGGGGCATTTTACCACTGAGCCATATCCCCAGTCCTTTTTATTTTTTATTTTGAGGCAGGGTCTCACTAAGTTACTGAGAGTCTTGCTAAATTGCTGAGGCTAGTCTCGAACTTGCAGTCCTCCAATCTCAGCCTCCCAAGTAGCTGGGATTACAGGCATGCACCACCGCTCCTGGCTTGGTTTACCTTTTTAAATAATGTACTCCTCAGAGTTATTTAGTATTGTACTGGTAAGCTATCAGTTCATCCTTTTACTCCAAGTTTCAGCAGTAACTAATGGAAGGCAAGCACTTGCACTGAGCTGCATCCCCAGCTCCCCAGCTCTTTTTCTTGTTGCCCAGGCTTACCTTAGACATGTGATCCTCATGCCTCAGGCTCCCAAGTAGCTGGAATTACAGGTGTGCGCCATCATACCCAGCAATCAGGGTGCATTCTAAAGTTTTGACAAACAGCAGACCATAGCATCATTACAAAACACTTCAAGGCAGACAAACTTGGTGGAAATTTATGAAGAGTCACAGAAATTTTTGCTACATTCAGGCTTTTCGGTTGATCAGATTCCCAAACTTCAACTTTATTAGAGACATTCAGATTAGTTTCTTATATTACAAATATAACTAAATGAAATTGGTAAAAATGGAAATGCATTACCTGCCTGCTGATAAGCTCCATGAATAAAATTCTTTAGTGTGTTCAGGCAAGCTAACAGAAATCAAGTGTTTGGTGGTCTAGAAATGTTATTAATATATTCTATAATTTGTTTCATATGAAAACAAGTTCAGGAGTTGCTTTTAAAAACACTAAACTCTATTTTTAAACTGTCTTTTGCCCATTTTTGTTCCTTTTAGTCTGCCCTGCTGGCTGGAAACCTGGTAGTGAAACAGTAAGTCATATTGATTTTTCTGATTTTGGCTAGAGCCAAAAAATTGCCTTGTAATAGAACTGTCCTGGCTTCATAAATGAAGCAAGCATTGCTCAGCAGAAATCATGAAGTACACACATTCTCTGGACTATAGGAAGAGTAGTTGAAACTGGAGAAAGCAGAATATGGGGTTTAATACTGTGAATTTTAAAGCTAAGTAGCCAAGAAATACACCATTCCAGGAGGAAAAAACGGGCAATGTGGAAAATAAATTTAGAGAGCATGTATGAAATTATTCCTATATTCTGAAAACAGTCACAAGGAAGACCTTTCTATGTATAGTAAAAAAACCTTTGAGAAAATCTGATTTAATAAACAGTGAAGCTAAGGATTCTCTCCTTGTCATTTGAAGAAGGAAAAGATTGAAACAGGTACATTCTTTCATTAGGGAGACTATGTAATTTGTAGATAATCCCTGAAATAGTCTCTGACCAAAATACATTTAGAAACTTGCTTGAACCTTTGCTAAAGTAACATCCAAAACCTTTAGATTTTTATCTTCTAAAAATCAAGCATTTTACACAAACTGTAGTTAGGAAATTGAAAAATATTAGAGCATTAGAGGAAGAAATCATTATTTTAGAATAGGAAAATAATAAACTTCTAAGACTTAATTCCTTGGCAATCCAAAAGTTCAGAAGTAGTAATTTACTCTTTAACCTCAGGTGTGCCCTTTTCTGTTCCTTGAACATGCTAAGCTAGTTCCTGCCTCAGGGCCTTTGTCCTTGCTGTTCCTTCTGCACTGCTTTCTGTATTACTGGTTCCCTCTCTTCACTTCCATTTCAGCTCATGTCATCTTGAAATTCTTTCCTCACCACTTTGTCTCCACCCCATGTGGTATACTATCAACCTGTTTTTAAAAGCATTTGCCACAATCTAAAATTAGAATTAGACTGTAACTCCGAGGGTTCACCAATAAGTACTATCTGGCTATAGTAATAGTTTGAATAGTTATCACACAGCAGGTGCTTAGTATATATGTGTTGAAAGAATGACCAAACTCAAATATATACAATTATTATTTGTCAGTTAAAAATAAAAACAAAGTATGTGATAATGTGTATGTTTTTGAAGAAAGAATTCAGTTTTCATCAGATTCTCAAAGGGGCTTGTGACCCCCCCCCAAAGTTAATCAAGTGGATAGTTAATGTGTTTTCTGAAATGTATAATACTCATCCTGTAAAACCTTTCATAATTACCTTGTACTTTTGGGGAGTTCTCACTGATCTCTCAGGAATTGGATACTTACTTAGCACTTGCCTGAGTTTGGTGGTGATGTTTTTCGTCATTCACAGTTGGTTTTGCTCTAACTTTAGGGCAAAATGTCCCCTACGTTGAATAGTTAACCAAGAAATGCTTTGTAAGACAGCAGTTTCTGATTCATATTTCTATCTCTAAGCTTCCATAATCTATAAATGTAAACTAACTCATGACTTATTTATAAAGTACCTAGTGCTCAAAGTACCTTTAATGCATAACTTCAAATCCCCTTTAAGATCCATCAGATCTATGTTGAGATGACTCAGTTGGTATTGTAATGTTAACTTTGATCTCAAAGGCAAAACTGTTTTGAAGACCTATTAGAAACTGGTTCAAAATCTATTAATCATAGTGATTACAATGAATTATTTCTACAGGTAAAGATAGATGTACTTTAGCAAGTAACATAGTTAATGTGAGATCAAATTATATTGGAAAAAATTAAGTATGAAAATTTCTAAGGCTATCATGCTCTTGGAAGGAGCATTTTTCTTTCAGAGTACTCATTCACTAAATAGGTATTGAAGGTAATGCTTGATACTGTTTTGAATCTTTGTTTTTGTTTTTTTACTTTATAGCTTGAGATTAAAAAGTTGCATTGTGGATCTCCCAAAAAGTCACTTGATAAACCCATAGTGAACACACTGCTCCCTTTACAAGTTACTGTAGCATATCATCATTTAATCAGCAAATAGTTTTAAAAATACATTAACATCTGTAGCCATGCTCTCAATGTGTTTGATTTAACTAGATCAAACCTGAAGATGCCATGAAAGCCTGGTGGCCAAGAAAAGAGCTGTAAGTAAATTTTGGGGTGCTTGAGTACAGATGTTAATTTATTTTAAGAAATAAATGATTTATTTTTGGGGATAGCTGAGATTAGTAGGTAGGACAAACTAGTTTTTCTTAAATATATGAGATATAGTTTGGTGTACAAATGTAATTTTTATCTTTAGTCAAGAGATACAGGCATCTAATGCCAGACTATGACTTTTAAAATGAATAATTTGCCTTTTTTTTGTCTTAACAGATAATCCCAGATCCAGCTGGAAAACTGAAGTATTTTGATAAACTAAATTGAAAAATACTTCATCAAGTTTTAATGCTTGAAAATTCTCAATAAAGGTCACTGTTTTATTATCATATTGTGTTATAGTAGTAATTTCTTAGAGAATATAAAAGTCCTAAGCAGTTATTCTCTATCTTTCTTTCAAAAATGAAATGTGAGATTGAATCAAACTATTAACAGCAATAGTAACTAACATTTATGAAATACATTCCATGTGCCAGGTATGATGATAAGCAGGTTAGATGCATTTTAATTTAATCCCCACAACTCCTCTTTGAGTTGTTATACAGATGAGAGAACTGAAGCTCAGATAAATTACCTAAAGTCACATAGCTAACTAGCCAAGGCAAAATCAGACTTCAAACCCAGACAGGCTGATGCTGGTTTCTGAGCTCTTAATGCCCCACTGTGGCTCACCTGTCCATACCTATAAGGACAGCAATAAAGAACAGATTGTGAGTGTGGTAACCTTCCCTAGCATCTGATAGGGATGGCTGCTCTCTGCTCTGTAATAACATAAACCCCTCAGGCCCCATTTTTTCTAAAGTCACATTTTAAGCTTCTACCAAATTTATAAGCAGGTGATGTTTATATTTAGTTCAAAAAATGAAAGCTGAATCCCATCTGAACAAATGGCCACATACAAAGCAGAATTCCAGTGCTACTTCATCACCCCATTTACCACCCTAATATGGCATCTACTTTTATTGTATTATCTATAGACGTGCTCTGTAGTTAAGGAAACTGGTACCTGGGAGAATTAATCTCATCCTGTCTTAAGGCTAATCGCCTCTCCTTGGGAAAAGCCATCACTAGAAGTGGTGGGGGTCTTACTGTCCTCCTGGATGAAACAGTGCTGTCACATGTGACAGGTGATTAGAAACAGGTATTTTTAGATGGACATGAGAATCCACCTGCCATGTATAAACATTTTTCTAAAGTATATTCTAAATGCTAAAATTTTAGAAACAAACCTATTAGTAAAGTTGAAAACTGCTAGTACTTTGATGTTTAAACTGATAAAATGTCTATTACAATTGAGTCCTATTCTCAGATTTCCTCTTTCCAATCTGAAAAGTACAATTATTTTTACTCATGAAATAAGCCTGTATCTTAATAATTTCATTTCTTTGGAGTTTTTTCAGTCTCCTATTCATCTTAGGTCTATTTATATGGAGGACAGTAATTTTAGATCCACTCATGGTGCACACCTGTAATCTCAGTAACTTGACAGGCTGAGGCAGGAGAATCACAAGCTCAAGGCCAGCCTGGGCCACTTAGCAAGAACCTCTGCAACTTAGGACTAGGATGTAGCTCAGTGGTAAAGCACTCCTGGGTTCACTCCCCAGTACCAAAAAAATCCAGTCATTAATGTTTCAGTAACTTTGGTAAATCAACTACTCTAAACTCTTGGCACATATCAGTGATCAACAAATTTGTGCCCTTGAGGAGCTTAGTGTTAGATTACTAAAGCAGATGCTGATAGTGCAATAATTTATGGGGAACTACAAATAAGTGAAAATGCACTCTAGATCACTACTTTTCATATTAACTGGGTGATGTAAATAGCCTATGAATAAAAGATCACTAAGTGTACCCCTTTTCAGTGCCTTTTATAAACTACTTCAAAGATCTTTTGAAAACCTACAGGTTCAAAATTGAATCCTAAACAGAATACTAGAATGAGTGATCAGAAAGGATGGTGCCCCAGTCTACTAGACAGGATGTCCCTGGGGCCCTTCTGGGATGAAGTTACCAGAGATTTATTCCCAGAAGATGCTGACCTACCATAATCTAAAGCAGTGCTTCTTAACAGGGTGAGGTTGAGAATTTTGCCCCTAGGGGACATGGTACCATCTGGAGATGTTTTTAGTTGCCAAAACTGTAGAAGAGCTGGGGGTGCAGTTCAGTGTTAGAGCATGTGCTTGGCATGTGTGAAGCCCTCTCGTTTGGTCAGCATGAAAAACAAATAAAAATGTTACTGGCATTGTAAGTCAGTTTTCTATCACTGATGAAATACCTGCAGAAGTCAACTTGAGGAAAGATTTCTTTTTGCCATAGTTTCAGAGGTTTCAATGCATGGTCACTTGGCCCTTTCACTTTGGGCCTTTGGCAGGCAGAACATCATGGCCAGGAGTGCATGGTAGAGCAAAGTTGCTTAACACAGAGTGGCCAGGAAGCAAAAGAGAGAGGAAAGGGTCTGACATAAGATTTAATCTTCAGGAACACACTCCCAGTGACCTACTTAACTAAGCCCCACCCCCAAGTTTCCACCACCTCCCAATAGTGCCAACAGCTGGGGACCCAACCTTCAGGAAACATTCCAGATCCAAACTATAAAAGGCATCTAGAGGGTAAGAGCTAAGAATGCTACTAAACATCCTACAATGCACATGACAGTCCCACAATAAAGAATTATATGGTCCAACATGTCAATAGTGATGAGTTTGAGAAACCCTGCTCTAGAGACAGTAGCCAACAGACTAAGGAAAGTAGGAAACTAGTATCATCAGTTGCCTGTGCAGCTGGTCAAAATCATGCCATGACAATAGCTTATCCAAAATAATAGACAACAGAAGCTTCTGTGGAATGCATTGTTTTTTCACTGCACTACTATATAACATCTATACTTCCTAGCTTCTCCCTCAAATTTCTGGTCTTCTATTAAATATTTCCTAGAGATGCACTGCTAGTGTTCTGAACTTTCCAGAGATCATGGTGTACTGTTCTTTTAGAAATTTAGTTCCCAGAATCTCACACCAGGGATCATTCCTCATTCCTTACCCCAAACTCCATCACCATCATCTCTTCTTTGTCCAAGAGCACATCTAATCTTACATTCTGAACTTCCCATCTATCAATGAACTTCCAGGTTGTATATTTTGTTCTTGAACACATTAACTGGTATTTTTATTAATGAAACTTTTGTGTCCTACCCCCCATCTGATACCTGAAAGGCATCCTTACATTATTTTGTTACCTGAACTTTGTAAATACTATGTCTTTAAAATATCTTTTTTTTTGCAGTGTTGGGGATCAAACCCAGGGCCTCTCACATGCTAGGCAAGTGTTCTACCATTAAACTACACTCCCAGCCCTCTGAAATATTTTTGAATACAGCCCTTTTAATATATAAAATGTAATGAAATATATGTTTCAGGTAAATAGCTTCATAAATGTGTCTCTTTCAAGGGAAGTATATATATATATTTATATATTATATATATATATATGTATATATATATATATACACACACACATGTGTATATATAGAGTGTATGTATGTAGAGTATGTATATACAATGTGTATGTATATACATTTGTACATTCATACACATATATACTCAGACATTTATATAACATTATATACATATACACATACATATGTATATATATATATTTATATACATATATGTATACTCAGAGACATTTATATAAACTCATTAAATTTTTTACCTAGCTTTTGAAAAGGAAAAAAATATGGTTACTATGCATTTAGTTTTAGATAGCAAAAACAACTTTTACCAATATCATTACCAACATAACATATTTTGGCATAATATTGTACATTTATATAAAAACTGAAAATGTATATTTAAAATATCCACCTTCCTGAATTGTAGGCTTACAACTTTTTAAATCAAATTCTTCAAGTGCCAATTCAGTCACCAAAAGTCACTTAAATCATGCATCTGTTTATACAGAAAATATTTATCACCTGTACACATATAAGATACTTTGCAAGGCAACAGGGATTTTAAAAATGACACAAACCCTTCCCTCAAGAATCCCACAGGCTCCCAAATGAAATCAGCATGTAAAAAAGGAATTGCAGCCAGACATGGTGGTACACACCTGTAACACCAACAACTCAGAAGGCTGAGGAAGGAGGATTACAAATTCAAAGCCAGCCTCAGCAACTTAGTGAGGCCCTAAGCAACTCAGTGAGACCCTGTCTCAAAATAAAAATTTTAAAAAGAATACCAACACCTGTGGAGACTGCAAGATAAGTATGAGTAACTACAAAGAAAGACAGGGATGAGGGAAGGTGTCAGGTACCTTATTTTTCTACTGAAGGCCATACTATTTCTTTCCAAGGTTTCAGTTACCCAAGTTTGTTACTCTCAGTCAACCACAGTCCAAAACCATTAAATAGAAAATTCCAGAATAAACAATTCATAAGTTTAAAGTTTAGTACCATTTTGAGTAGTGATATGAAATCTCATGCTTCCCACTCCATCCCACTCAGGACATGAATCATCCCTTTGCCCAACATATCCATATTGCACGTGTTACCTGCCTGTCAGGCACTTAGTAGCCAGTATCAGTTATCAGATTGATTATTGAAGTATCAGTATGTCAGTGCTTGTACTGAAGTAACCCTTATGAAGTAGTCTAATAGTACATCACAATGCCTGCATCATTTACTTCCCTCATCTCATCATGTAGGCATTGTAGCATGTCACATCAAGGGTGAGTACATTATAATAAGATATTTTGAGAGAGACTATATTTATATAAATTTTATTACAATATATTGTTATAATTGCTGTAAATTATTAGTTATTATTGTTAATATCTTTTTAAAATATTTTTAGCTGTAGATGGACACAATACCTGTATTTTATTTATTTATTTTTATGTGGTGCTGAGATTGAACCCAGTGCTTCACATGTGCTAGGCAAGCACTCTACCACTGAGCCACAACCCTAGCCCCTGTTAATATTTTACTGTGCCTGATCTATAAACTTTATCATAGGTATGTACATATGGAAACAACAGTATATGTAGGTTTCAGTACCACTGGCAGTTTTAGGCATCCACTAGAGATCTTAGAATATATCCCCCTCAGATAAGGAGAAACTACAGTACTTGTGACCCAGCCTCACGAGACAAAGCACCAACCTGGTAGAGACACACACCTGTAATCCCAGCACCTGAGAGGCAGAGGCAAGTGGATAGCTAGTTTGAGAACACTTAGTAAGACCCTCTCTCAAAAATAAAAAAAGAAAGTAAACCAAAAGAAGTTCAATATCGCTAGCCATTAGGGAAATGAAAATCAAGACTACACTGAGACTTCATCTCATTCTGATTAGGAAGACAATTGTCAAGAATATAAGGATGCTGGGGAAAAAGAACTTTCATACACTGTTGGTGGAAATGTAAATTAGTACAGCCACTATGGAAATCAGTATGGTGGTTCTTTAAAAGACAAGAAATGGGTTATAGTGCCCTTTGGTATTTATCCAAAAGAATTAAGATCAGCATACTATAATAGAGATACACGCACACATATTTATTGCAGCACAATTCACAACAGTCAAGTCATGGAATCAATCTAGGTGTCCTTCAACAGATGAATGAATAAAGAAAATGTTACACACACACACACACACACACACACACACACACACACACACGCACTGAGTTTTATTCCGCCATAAAGAATGAAACTTCTCATTTTCCGAAAAATGTATGGAACTTGAGAACATTATGCTGAGTGAAATAATCCAGACTCAGAAAGTCAAGGGTTCTAAGCTTTCTCTTATATGTGGAAGCTAGAGAAGAAAAAAAAATGGAAAAAAGGAATCTCACAAAAACAAAAGGGAGACTAGTGGGGTAAAGGAAGGGGATTGGGGGAAGGAGGACAAGAGGACAAGGTGGAGGTACTGGGGATTGAAAGTGACCAAATTATGTCATGTGCATATACAAGTGTGTCACAGTGAAATCCACTATTCTGTATAATTATTACACAACCATAAAAAAGGGATAGGGATGCAGCTCAGTGACAGAGTGCCACTGGGTTCAATCCCCTGTACTGAGAGAGGGAAAATGAGGGAGAGGAAGGAGAAGGAGAGCGGAGGAGAGAGAACCTACTCCTCTTCCTTTTCTGCCAATGATCTACTAGGAAATGGTACTTAAAGTTGATTGGCTGGGCTTAGGAGTCCAGTGTGTAACCAAGGCTAGCCAGAAGTAAAGAGTCAACTCTATAGGGCTGGGGTTGTAGCTCAGGTAGTACAGCACTTGCCTTGCACATATGAAGCACTAGGTTCAATCCTCAGCACCACAAAAAAAATAAAATAAAATTAAGGTATTGTGTCCATCTACAACTAAAAATATTTCTAAAAAGAGAATCGACTCTGTGGTCTTGATTTCATTAACTTCAAGCCCTGACCATTTGTACCATTCAGTCAGGACATCAGAAATGGGATTTGCAAGTTTTCTATTAAGGCAATCACACTGCACTGTAACCAAAAGGCCACAAGATGGCACCCGGCACAAGGAAATCAGTGATTTGCCAAGTCCTGAGGCTTTTTCAGTTTAAACTAAAACACAGTCAAATGCTTTTCTTTATAAATCTAATGAAAGAGAGGAAGAAAGGGGAAAAGGGAGGCAAGAAAAAGAAAAGGTAAGAGAAGAGGAAAGAAAGAAAACAAATTCAGAACAGTTTAAAACTACAAATTTAAGTAGGAATCAATATACTCATTCCATCCTTCTACTTTGACATGTGGATATTTCATCTTATTTCCATTATGGTTTTGTTCATTTGTTTTTGCCATATTCCTTCCATCCATTACAGAAAGTCAAACTTTTTGACCATGACCCAGTTAAAAGTACCCTTTACATCTTGTATCATGCAGATACATAACAAGTATCACACAACTCTTAACTATTACTAGGTACTATACATTTTGACTTTTTAGTGTTCACAGCCCACTACATTTTGGCCCATTAATTTCAAATCCATCATTTGAAAACATATACAGAGAGAGTCTTCAATTTACATTATATTACATTTATATTAAATATATAAAATCAGGATCAGCAATGCCTGGTATGTCAATACCTTGGCATGAGAAATTTTCATCCTATTTTCATTATGCTTTTGTTCATTTATTTTAGCCATACTAATCCCTCTGCCAACAGCTTACAATTTTGTTGGGCACATTGGCAAGTGCCTGTACTCACAGCAACTCAGGAGACTTAGGCAGGATTATAAATTCAACATCAGCCTCAGCAAGTTAGTGAGGCCCTAAGCAAGTTAGGGAGGCCCTGCCTCAAAATAAAAAATAAAATAAAAATGGCTGGGGAAGTAGCATGTAGTGGTAAAACATCCCTTGGTTCAATTTCCACTAATAAAAAAAAAAAGGTACACAACTTCTGTAACATAAAAAGAAACAAAATATTCCCTATTCCCATCCTTTCTTTGGTTACTATAATGCCTCTGGTTTACTGAGTGGTTTTCAGAAGGACTTATTTTGTTCTAAGGTTTTAACTTTTTAGCATCCACATTTTAAGTGGAATTTTTAGATATGTAATATATTCATAAAAAAAGTTTCATCAACCAAACAACTGAATGAAGTGGAAAAAAAGTACATAGGCCTAAAATCAAAGAACCCTGAAACAAGAAATTTGCCCCTCCTTTATAGGGGAAGAAATAAGACCTGAAGAGATTAGTCCTCCACCCCACTCCCCAAACTAGCTAGTTGCAGAGACAGGTAAGACCTCATAGATACAGACACTCAGGCCAGAACTACTTCTCAAATGTCACACTGCCTGCCCAGAAATCAACATGCTGAACCAAAGGGCCCCCAAACTTACCTCAGATTAATTCCCTTAGATAAAAATAATTTCAACATAATAGTTTCATCCAGAAGCAATGTGACTAGTCATAGATCCTTAAACCCATTTTCAAACTTGCCAAGTCCCTACTTCTAATTTCTTTATTGTTACCTATTTTAATAGTAAATTCATTATTTGTTGCCAAGGAAGAAGAAAGAAAACATTCACAAGTCAATTTAGACTGTCTCTAGAGTCTATCACAATTGTAGCAAAAGTTCTATTCTAAAAGAAGATTAAAACAGGGTTGAGGTTGTGGGTCAGTGGTGGAATGCTTGCCCAGCATATGTGAGGCACTAGGGTCAATCCTCAGCACCACATCAAAATAAATAAATAAAAGTACTGTGTCCATCTACAACTAAAAAAAATGTTTAAAGATTAAAGCAAAAGTCAATATTATGTTAGCCATCTTTCTCTCATATTATTGAGGCCCAACTGCATTATGATATGAATATATAGATATAGATGGCATTAAATAACCCTTTATCATAAAAGCTGAAAAATATATAAGAAATGTGGCAAAGAACCAAGATTATAGACCTGTTCTGGGCCTATCCCACTTAGACACAGTTCTCGGGTGGGATGTGGGCAGTTACTTTCCCTCTCTGAGCCTCAGTTTCCTCATCAGCAAAATATGGGTAATGATATTGACCTCAAAGAGTTACTGTAAGGATTAAACAAGAGAATACATTCTAATGTCATTAGCACAGTTCTTGACACATAGTAAGAATCAAATATGTGTTAGCCATATATAAACACTTTTATTTTATGATGATTATATCTTATAATTGATTTTTGCCAAGTTCATGCCATACTTCATTAACATATGAGTTGCCACGATGCTCTATAAACTCAATAAAAAATCTTGAATTCCTTCCAAATGTTTTCATGCTAAAACATAATGCATTATTAAATTTTGGTCTGAAGATCTTTCCCAGAAACAAATCAGTAACACAAACTTGTATTCTCTTTATCAAAACAGAGGCAAATAAATTTTAAACTAACCTTTACCATCCTCTTGATGTAGTTCTTCTCTCTTCTCATTTGTAAAGTGGGTTATAATGCTAAAATATAATCATTCAGAATTTGTTGTAAAGTTAAATGCATTGTTACATTAACACTTTATAAAACATCAGCAGTGACAGCAAGCAGTTATATTCTTATTTAAAAGCAACACTGCTAACCCTTAAAAACTAGAAAGGTCAGTCAGATCTAAAGTGTCATCCTAAATTTGGTTTCAAGAAATATACTAGGGCTGGGGTTGGAACTCACAGTGGTAGAGTGCTTGCTTGGCATGTGTGAAGCACTGGGTTTGATTCTCAGCACTGCATATAAACAAATAAATAAATAAATATCCATTGACAACTAAAAAATATTTTAAAAAGTAACATTAACACTAATAGGAATATAAATTAGTATGTCATTCTGGGAAAGAGTATGGCAGTTTCTCAAAAAAAAAAAAAAGACCGTCCATATGATCCAGCAATTCCACTATAGGGTATATATAAAAAGGAATGCAGCAATAAGTACATCAAAGAGACATATGTACATGCATTTTTATTATACATTATCCACAATAGCAAAGATATGGACAATTAACTAATGAATAGAATATTATTTAGTCATAAAAAGAATGAAACTGTAGCATTTACATATGTATGCAAATGGACGTTATATTAAGCAAAATATGTCAGTTACAAATACCACATGTTCTTACATGGGGAAATTAAATAGTCGTTAGCTTGGAATGTGGCTCAGTGGTTAAGTGCCCCTGGGTTTGATTCCCAGCACCAAAAAAAAAAAAAAAAAAGTTGTTATCATTGAAGGAGAGAGTAGAATAGTGGTTACCAAAGTCAAAGAAGGGTGGGAGGGAGGGACGACAAAGAAAGGATGGTTAAAGTATACAAGCAAGCAGTTGGGTAGGAAGAATAACTTCTAATGTTCTATAGCACAGTGGGACAACTATTGATGGTGACGTTAATCATGTATTTCAAAATAGCTAGTAGAGGACTAGGGGTGTAGCTTGGTGAAGTATTTGCTTAGCATGCATGAGGACTTGGGTTCCATCCCAGCACCACAGAAAGAAGAGGAAGAGGAGGGAAAAGGGGAAGGGTGCAGGGGGATAAACAAGTTAGAGAGGCTTAGTAGCAGGAAAAGATAAATGTTTGTATTGGTACATTTGGCAAATGCCCTCATCTGATCATTATATATTATATACATGTACTAAAATACCACACTGTACCCATAAACATACTATATTTTTATGTACCATAAATATGTATCAACTAAAAATAAAATAATCTATTTATAAAGAAACACTAATATTTGTTTTTTCATAGCAAAAGAGGGTATAACTTAGTCTTTGGACAACATACAAGATTGCGCATTTTTTCATGGTACAAAATACAATATAGAGTATGATCGCAGCTTTGTAAAAGTCATAAAAGTTCCTAGTGTGCTGTTTGTCATAAGTATTAAAATATAGGTCTGTGGTCAAACAGATTTCACATAAGCTAATTTTTAAAAGTGAAGGTCTCCTGACTCCCGTCTTGTCTCTCCCACTCTCCTCCTAATTCCATCCACCTTTCCCCCTTTCCTGCCCCCCCTTTTTGTGGTACTGGGATTGAACCCAGGGGTGATCTACCACTGAGCAACATCCCCAGCTCTTTTTAAAATTAATTTGTTTTGTTGTTGTTACTGTTGTTTTGTTTGTTTTTTGTTTGTTTGGGGTTTTTTGGTACTGGATATTGAACCCAGGCATGCTTTGCCACTGAGCTACATCCCAATTCCTTTTACTTTTATTTTGAAAGCAAGTTTTGCTAAGTTGCCGAGGGTCTTGCTAAGATGCTAAGGTTGACCTTAAACTTGTGATCCTCCTGTTTTCAGCCTCCCAGGTTGCTGGGATTACAGGAGTGCTCCACTATTCCAGACTTGATTTATTTTGAGCCAGTCTCACCAAAATTGCCCAGGCTGGGCTGGAACTTGTCATCCTCCTGCCTCAGTCTTCTGAGTGACTAGCGTGTGCCACCAGGTCAGGTTAAGCAGGTTTTCTTAGGGCCCTACTTTCAATCTTGTGGAAACTCATATGCATTATAAAATACCCAAGAAGTACTAAGACATACAGGGCTTCCTAAAATTACTTGACAATAAAACTTTTATAAAAGAACATCTGGCTAGCACCAGTGAGGAATTCACACAGGAAAGACCAACAAAGACTTGCAATGACTTGGCCTCTCACCATCTAGCCCAAGACACCATCACTCTTTTGAAGATTTTTCATAACAGCAATTTCTCAATCATCCAATCAATGCCATTTTCCCCATACTCACCCTTGCCTATTTTAGTGATACCATTGATCATTCCCTCCACACAAAAAGCTTTTGAGAGGCAGGGGGATGATGTAGTTAAAACCTGCAAATCTCTGGCTGCGTTTAGTCCCCTCCAGCTAAATAATCCAAACAGCCGGCTATAGAGCCTCACCCATCCAAGGCACCCCGGCTGAGAGGCCAGATGTTCCAGTCCAATATGAGCTCCCAGCTGAACACAGCTGACTACCAGGCACTACCACACAAAGCAAAATAACCTCCCAGGTGAGTCTAGTCATCCAGAAGAACAAATATGGTTTCGTTTGTTTACTTGCTTGTAGTATTGGGCATTGAATCCTAGGGCAAAAACACCACTGAAGTACATCCTTAGCCCTTTTTATAATTATTTATTTATTGGAGGTTAGGGGGTACTGGGAATCGATCCCAGGAGCACTCTGCCACTGAGCTATATTCCCAGGCCTTTTTATTTTTTTTCAGGACTGAGGACCAAACTCAGGGCCTTGCACATGCCAGGCAAGCACTCTGCCACTGAGCTAAATCCCCAACCTCCTTTTTTTTACTTTTTATTTTGAGACCAGTTGTACCAAGTTGCTGGGGCAGACCTTGAACTTACAATCCTCCTGCCTCAGATTCCGGAGATGCTGAGATTACAGGCATGTGCCACAGGACCAGGCAAACGTCTTTAGAAAGGTAAACGGCATACCAAGTGTGAGGGTACACATCAGTAATCCCAGCGACTCGGGAGGCTGAGGCAGGAGAATCACAAATTCGAGCCCAGCTTTAGCAACTTGGTAAGACCCTGTCTAAAAATGTAAAAGGGGTAAAGGGCTGGGGATGTAGCCCAGTGGTAGAGCACCCCTGTGTTGAATCCCCAATACTGCAAAGTAAACAACACCCCACTATCCTCAAAGACCATACACTGAAGAAATATCTAAGCCCACATACACTGAAGAAATATCTAAGACCAAACTAGGAATTTGGTAACAAATGCCTAAAGAAAAACTGTGATTTTCGTACATCAACACAAAGCAATTTCCAAACCTCCACCGGTCGAATCATTCTAGACACTAAGCAGTACTCCTACTGGTTTCTAAGTTCTCAACTATGGCTGACAGAACGCCAGCGGGGCATGCTGGGAAGAGGCAGAGCAGGGTGGGGCGAGCCACCCCCACCGCCCCTGCACAGAATTCCAGAAAGCTCCAAGCCAGAGCTTCGTGATCTGGCCCAACAATTGCTGTCAAACGGAAGTTCCGGCCTCTTGGCGGAAACAGCACTTTTCTCAGAGCTGTGGTCTCGTGAGCGAGACCACTATTTGTGCTACTATTAAGAAGACCTTGTCAACGGATTGAAATGGCTGTATCCAAACATGCCATCCCTTCCTTGTCGGAATACCAGTGCCAGATTTGTCTGGAAATTCTAATAGAACCTGTAACTCTTCCGTGTAACCACACTCTGTGTAAGCCATGCTTCCTGTCAACCATCGAAAAGGCAAATTTATGCTGTCCTTTCTGTCGCCGCTGGATATCTTCATGGACTCGGTACCATACCCGAAGGAATTCTCTTGTCAATATGGAACTGTGGGAGACAATTCAAAAACACTACCCAAATGAATGCAAACTCAGAGTTTCGGGGCAAGAATCAGAGAAAGTTGTTGATAACTACCAACCAGTTCGCGTGTTAAGTAGACCCGGAGAACTGAGAAAAGAATATGAACAGGAAATGAACAAGATGGAGGCAGAGCGCCGGGCCCGTGAAGAACAGCAACACAAAGCGAGTGAAGAATACATACAAAAATTGTTGGCCGAGGAGGAAGAGCAACAAAGAAAGACAAGAAAGAGGCAAAGGGAGATGAAATGGGAAACGAATGAACAGGCAAGAAACCTAAGCGCCACCGCTTCCTCTGAAGGAAGTATCTCAGCTTCTCCTCTGAATTCCGAGCCAGTTGCAACGAAGTCACAAAAGAAAAGAAAGAACAAACAAAGAAATATTGAAGAAAAGTATTTATCACCTCTGTCTCAATTTGAGCCAGCATCACAGTCTGAGGCTGTACAAGAAGTCAGGAAAAACTATGTATCCAAGAACACGGACAGTGATGTTAAGAGCCCTATGCAGCAAGAAATTGAAGAAAACATGCCAACGGTTTCTCCACAAACAGGCCTTGAAATTAAAAAACAAGGAGCAAAGTCTTCAATGGAGTCACCTATGCCACCATTTTGTGCCTCTGGTACAAAAAAGCGCCTTGAAGGAAAAGCCAAAACAATTCCACACTGGCGTGATAAAAAGTTGGTTGTCTTGCTTGAGAGACTTAAACCTGGAGTTTCCTACTCAAAAGAAGCTGCAGTTAAACCTTATACCAAAACAGAGAATAGGAGCACTATGCCAGATATGACACAGAAAATTGGAAATGACACTGTCGAGAAAGAAAAAGAGTCTCCCCCACTAATCAGCAAAAATACTGCCAAAAGAGAAAACAAGGAATCTTCATTTGAAGCAGTCAACAATCCATGCTTTTCTGCAAAAAGAGAAATGTTCCCCAAATCTTCCTCCGATCAAGAGGAATCAGAAGTAAACTTTGCCCAAAAAATAATGAATTTGGAGCACCAATTATTTGAGAGACATAAACAAGAGGAGGAGGATAGGTTGTTGGCATTACAACTTCAGAAGCGCGTGGATAAAGAACAAATTCATCCAAACCGGCAAAAAGGATCCCCAGATGAGTATCCTTTCCGAACTGCATCCTGGCCTTCAACCAACTTGCTAAATGAAGAGAGGAAGAAGCCCAAAAGTAAGTTCAGAAAGTAAACTGACATAAAGCATTCAACAGATGAAAATCAGCAGACTTCTTTTAAGATCCATTTGAAGCTGTTCAAAAAAGATGGACAATGACAAATTCTACTAGAGGTAATTATAATCTGAAAGGACTCATTTCTTATAGAAAAGTGTTTTTCAAAAGTGTGAGAAATATACAGAGTAATGCATGGGTAGACGAAGTAGTTTCTGATTTACTGAAGCTGTATTATGAAGCTGTCTTGTCTTTTGGAGTCCTTAAAATTTGTGGTTTAAAGCTTTAGAAAATTGTCATCTGTTCTGTAAGCAGATGCATTGTCTTTAAAGGACCATGCAATTGCAGAGAATGTACAAATATGTTTCTGTAAAACTGAGTAATAAGGATCCCTGTCCTTTCTGTTATTAATAGCTGTTTTAGGGGTTGGACCTGTAACTCAGTGATAGGGTGCTTGTCCAGTATGTGTTGAGGCCCTGGGTTCAATCCCCAGCAGGGCAAAAATTCATAGCAACAAAGGAAATGCACAAGCTTTGTTGTTACCTTTAAAAAAAAAAGCTATTCTATTGTACTGCTAATAGCTGTGATTAACTAAGTTTGATGATTCTTATGGATACAAAAATATCTTCTTTCAGTCTTGTTCTGTATTCTTAATTCATTAATTACTTGTTAAAAAAAATTTTTACATGCTTGTGAGTGTAACAGTGCTAGAGCACTTGCCTAGCATTTGCAAGGTGCCCTGGATTTTTTTCCCCAACACCACCAAAAAAAATGGAATAGAAAAATGAAAATTTACTGTGGGAGCATTATATCACAGTGTTTTATGTTGTGAAACTTGAAACAACCATATGTTTATTTCCTTATAGTATCATTTATGTTGATATTGGACTTTTGTTTATAGACAGAAATAGAAAGTAAGATACTTGCATTTTGCCCTGTCTTATCTTGAAAGTTAAATCAGAAGGCAGTGTTTTCATTTTGTGAAGTTTAACTTGAAGACTATTTGATCTTTTGTTTCATTAATTTGAACTTACAGAAAACAGTTTTAATAGCACTTCTGCTGCTGTCCACTCATCCATCCTTTCGATGTAAAAATATGATAAAATGTCCTCAAAGTAGTTCTAGCTTACATTTGTGTTTTTATGTCATGAAGTTTTTTTCTCTGAATTTGATCATTGAAATTGTTACTTTTTGTATACTTGGTAGGATCTACATTTTTGGTGCATAATTACACGTACTGTATTATATGATAGTCATATTTGATAGATTGGGTAAATATGTGAAGAATTCTGGTGTTAATTTAAAATTTAGTTTTTCTCTTTCTCAGAAAAAGTGAATTCTGAGTAACGATTGTGGTGCTATGATATATAAACAGAAAGTAGACAAGTTTGTCTAAAACAAACTAAAATCTACTAATCAATTTTTTTTCTAAGAGCATTTTCACTGTATATTTTATAACAGACATTTGTGGAACTCCTCAAATTAAAAGGGCTACAAATGTTGGTATAGCCCATGGTGTTATGTATTTAGGATATGTATGCTTACCTGTTCATTTGTGCACAAAGAAGCCTTCCTGACTTAGGTTGGTTGGATAAACTTTAATTTCCCAATTAGTATGTATGACTTTTTGTTAGAAAGTAATAAAAGTTTTGTTTTGATTATTAGAATGTACTGCTACTTTTTCTCATTTTGTTGGAAGGGCATGAAAATGTTTTCTCATAGCTATGTAGATGTTGAGAATCTAAAAATTAAAAGAATTATTAAAAATAAAAAAGTTCTTGTGTTCCTTGAAAAAGAGTGAGACAACACTAATAATCCAGAACCAGTTGTATATCCTTAATAGTTTGCTGTATCTCATCTACTTAAAATTCTGTATTAAAAATTAAAACCCATAGTTCTTATACCTGCATTGGTAGATGGTAACAATTTTGGGTTAAGATTCTAATATCCAGAATGGCTTGAACAAATAAAGAGACAATAAGCAATTTAAGTTCAATCTCAGGAGAATTCAAAGAAAGGTAATTAACAAATGTCATTTTTCACCTCTCAAAACAGCAAAAAGATGTTTTTGCAAGGAAAGATAAAATGGCAAAGTTCAGAAAAATCGCTAATAAGTGAGTTTGTGTAACTGTTCTAGAGACTTATGTAAAATACATATACAGCCAGATGTGGTAGCACTTGCTTATATTCCCAGCAACTCCAAAGACTGAGGCAAGAGGATCACAAGTTCCAAGCCAGCCTCAGCAACCTAGTGAGGCCCTACATGACTTAGCAAGACCCTGTCTCAAAATAAAAAATAAAAAGGGCTGGGGATGTGGCTTAGTAGTACAGTGCCCATGGGTTCAATCCCCAGTACCACAGAAAAAGTAAATATTAAAAATAAAATACATATTCAAGGCCTTCACTGTGTAGTTCACTTCTCTACACTTTGCCTGAAGAAATAATTTAGGGGTCAAATGTTTTAGATATTTAAGATAGTCCTAGGAACACTGTTTATAATAACAAAAACAAGGTTCTAGAAAAAGCCTCAGTATACAACAACAAATGGCTAATTATATGATGCATAATGTATACAATAGTATGTATTAGATCTCTTAGCCGAGCTCACAAAAGCCGAGCTCATTTAACATACTCACAAAAGTTCCCAGGGTCCCCATTAGCCAACCTAGACTCACCAGTTTCTACTATTTTACAGGTAGACATGAAAAATAAACTGAAGGACCAAGTATATCTTTCGATGGTATTACAATGTGCAGAAACAAGCTTCTATAGTATAGCACTGGCTTGATCCCATTGAGTTTAATTGTGTGTCTCTGAGAGAACTGTTTGTTCCCAGGACTACTTATGCCAGAGGTGCATGATATTGTGATTTTAATAAAATTACATAAACTAATACAAAAGCATTTTAAAACACTCCAGCTAATTCCAAGTCAGAGCCACATTTGCAACCTAGAACCCATAACAAAGACTGCTTTAATCTTGGGAACATCATTTTCAGAGGTTCCTTTTTCCTTCTACATGTTTCCCTCCCTTCAAGGAATAAACTTTCTTGGCTGCAGATTAATGGGAACTCTGGCTGGAGTTGTAGAGCATATGCAAGGCCCTGGTTTTGATCCTTAGCACACACACAAAAAGTTTAGAATGCCCTCCTTCCCATTCCTGGGTGACACTGTGATATTGGGATCTCCCCTGCTATATTTCCTTTTTTTTTTTTTTTTGCGGTGCTGGGGATTGAACCCAGGGCCTTGTGCTTACAAGGCAAGCACTCTTACCGACTGAGCTATCTCCCCAGCCCCGCTGCTATATTTCTTGAAAGCAGTACATTATACTGCTCAAGAGTACCCTGACTCACACTACCTGATTCATGTCTGAGCTGTTGGACCTTGAGGAAGTTACTTAACCTATCTGTGCTTCAGTTTTCTGAGTGGCCTAATCCTACAAAGGAGTTACAGAACCTGCCTCACAATGCTGGTTGGAAGAAATAAATAAGCTAATGCATGCAAGTACTGAGGGCAGTGTCTACCTAGCACATGGCAAGTGCTCTATAAACACATGCAGCTATTATTATTTTTAAATCAGATATATCCTGCCCAACCCATAGCACAGTATGCTGAATAGCTGTCTAATGAATGAAAGAATGAACAAATGCTCCTGTGTTTCTTCCTCTAAGCCATCTCTAAATAACTCCTTGTGGAATTTTAGACTACCTAAAGCTTCCCACCAGTCTTTGCAGATGCCATATCCTTTGTTGGACCCCTTTTCCCTAATTTTTCATGCACCTTCTGCTAAAAAAAGCTGATAAGTAGATGGAAACAAATACAATCATGTAAGGTTGATGAGGTTTTATATGACATAGGGGAACTGGTCAGGTTCAAAGAATGTCAACCATACACCCTGACAGGAAACTATATTTTGATTGTTGCAATGTAAGAAAAGTATGTGTCCAACTGTACATAAAGGCGTTCTGTCCTAATTCCTTTAGCAGATAGGGGTGGAGGGTCAACATGTAGGTTCACAATACAGTTTTGAAAGTATTTATTATTTAATAACTTTATCCTCTCAGCCCCACCCAGCCACTCTTGTTCTGTTTTTCTGAATATCCTAAAAGCTGAATACATTCTCCTTGTCTATGAAGGATAAGAAGCAATGCTAAAACCCAATACACTTGATTGGCTTTCATTAGGCACTATGTCACTGCAGGTGGAGTGCTGGTTTGCAACAAGTGAGGTTTTCCTAGGGTTCCACACGGTTGTCTTTTCTCAAGCTCACAGGGACACTCATGGAGCTGAAATGCCGCTGCCCATCTAAATACAACATGGACTCTGAAACACAAGAAATATAACCCTGGAGAAATTTGAAACATATTATAAAAGCATACAAACAAGACACTATTTGGTAACAGGCAGCAGTAAGCATGAAAAAACAGCAATAGGGATGCACTATTGGGCTGGAGATGTGCAACATTCCCAAGAAAACAGGTCATAACTTCCATCCCTTTCCTTTGGCAGGACTAGACTTTAACTACCAGTATTGCTTGTTCTAAGACAACAAACAGATGGGCAGAGCAGCAATAGCCACCTGAGGGCTATGGAGGCATCTTTGGCCTTCAAGGATATAGAACCTCAAAAGCAAAATCTTCTAAGGACATGCTCTTGGATTGACAAGCATGGATGCACTTTCTATTACATTTTAAAAGGAGAAGGCTGAGGATGTAGCTCAGTAATAGAGCTCTTGCCTAGCATGTGTGAGTTCAATCCCAAGCACTGCAAAAAAAATTTTGTTCTTTAAAATTTCTTCCCTTCATTAGGGAAAAGCAACAATCACTGCTTACCTCCATATGTTTTAGGATAAACCAAGGGCACTTCTTTTTCCGACATGAATGTAAAATGAAAGACATTGGTGGTCATATGCTCTTTTTTCTGAAGAGAGGCCACTTCACTATGTACTCTGACTTGAATGTAATTGTTCTGAGTAAAGCACACCTAACAGATTATAGACGTTATAGTTAGTCAACTGCATTAAGAAGGGGGGAAAAGGCAGTCATAAAAGAAACAATGGCTTCAGAATATAGAAACCTTTCATTAAGGTTTTAATGCCCAATTAACATTTAAAAAGCTTTTCATCTCACCTACCTGTGAAGAAAGAAAGAGCAATGAGCCAACATCAACAGGTTTTTGAAACATGATATCATCCACTGCTACCACAAATGGTCGGGAACCACTGTTGGAGAAACGTAGAATTTGAGTGAATTATGAAATTCAGATGACCTTGAATTTTTCCAAACCAATAGAAGCAAAACAAAAATGAACAAAGAATAAATTTAGGGAAGGGGGGATTTACAGCAAGGAATGGTAAGAGTTGCCAGTTCAACTACATAGGGCCAAAATTACTATATTTTTACCCTTCTACATATTATTGCCATGTTTTCTCAGGTCTTTAATGCGCTAATTTACCAAGTCAGGGAAATAGCCTTCTTAAAATAAAGGTCAAACCCAGCTGGTATCAGTGTGGTATTCAATTGAAAATAACAAAATAGATTCTACTGTCATGTATAACTAAAAAGAGCAAATAAAATAATTTTAATATAAAAAAAGACATTTTTCTGGGCTGGAAATGTAGCTCAATCGTTGAGTGCTTGCCTAACATATGCAAAGCCCTGGGTTCAATGCCTAGCACCACGAACAAGCAAACAAAAGACATAACATATTCCCAAATACATCCGGATTGGTTCAAATGTTTCTTTTCAGTGGGATGGTGTTATGATTTGGATCTGAAATGTCACTCTGCTATGGTTTAGATAAAAGTTGTCCCCCAAAATCTCATGAGAGAAAAAGCAACAATGTTCAGAGGTGAGATGATTACATTATGAAAATTGTAAACTAATCAATGGATTTACTCCACGGATAAGGACTAACTGGGTGGTAACTGTAGGCAGGTAGCTGGATAGGCTACTAGGTTAATAACTTAGGCAGTTTGAGGTGTGACTGGAGGAGGTAGGTCACTGTGGGCATGCCTTTAGGGTTTATATTTTATCCCTGATAAGCAACGTTTTCTCTCACTGCTTCTTGGTTGCTATGTCCTGAAATGCTTCCCTTTCTCGTACCCCTCTGCCATAATATTCTGCCTCACCTCAATCCCAGAGCTATGGAGTCAGCTAACCAGGGAATAAACATCTGAAAACAAGGGCTAAAATAAACTTTTCCTCCCTTTTTTGTGGGGGGTGTACCAGGGATTGAACTCAGGGGCACTCAACCACGGAGCCACATCCCCAGCCCTATTTTGTATTTTATTTAGAGACAGGGTCTCACAGAGTTGCTTAGCACCTTGCTTTTGCTGAGGCTGGCTTTGAACTCGGTTATCCTCCTGCCTCAGCCTCCCAAGCTGCTGGAATTACAGGCGTGCGCCACCACACCCAGCCTCTAAGTTGTTCTTGTCAGGCATTTTGGTCACGGTGAAGTAAAGCTGACTAACGCAAGTGTATAAATAGATTCTCAGAATTAAGATCATCTTAAATTTAACTTACCCAAAGCTACAAGCTGTAGCCCATGCAAGTTCATATGCTTTCCTCATAAGGAAACCACCAAAGATCCGATTGAAAATGTTCCGTTCCTATAGGACATAAGTAAGGATTGACAATAGAAGTTTATGCTCATCTTCATATACAGAACAAAGGAATTAACAATACCATAAAATAAGGTCAGTTTAAAAGGTCCATCAAATCTTGGACAAATATGACTGCGAGCTAGCCTATTCAAAAGATTTCTCACAAATTTCTAATACCTGAGGGTGGCAAATTTCCAAGCTCTTCAGTTTTGTATTCTCCATCCACACTGCATTAGGAGGCAAAACTCGACTGTGAAAACTTATAGTCCTATACAAATGGAGATTGATTAAACCCTGTTAATAATATGTTTTCACTGTTGAGAAGGAAAACATTCACAAATAACTCACAATACACTCAGGGAAGTCTGGTTTTGGAAAAGCTCAAAGCTTAAATGCTTTCTTGGATTCTCACCAACCTAACTTACTTTGGATCCAGTGTGCTAAGAAACATCTCATGTATGGTGGTCCTCTCCTCAGCACTGGGAGCCATTTTGAGTAATGAAGTGGAACTGAAAGCAATCCTTCTCCCCTTATTCACTGGAACACAGGAGAATAAGGAGCTATAATCAAGAGGGTCACACTAAGGCACATGGGGTCCTGACCTGGGTGCCTTGGGGCCTACAAAGGCAGTACTTTGAGATTTCAAAATTCTACCAGAATACCTAAATCCAAGAGAAGGCTACAGAGGCCATATAAAATTTCCAGTGAGGGGCTCAGGATGTTGAAAGCCAGAGTGTTTGCCTTTCATGCACCATACCCCGGTTTCAATCCCCAACATGCCCGCCCCCTAATTTCTTGAGTGATTCTTTGCTTTCAGATGGAAATTACACCAGTTATCAGTTCAGTGTGAGAAAATGTGTTATTGTCTTCATCTAGAGTCCTGACCAGCATTAAAAATGAGAAAACAAATGGCTTAACTTAACATTGGTCAATAAAATTGCTCAAAATATTGGATTCCAAAGAACCAAAAAAAAGAGTATTTTCAATAAATTCTTGGCATGAGTAAGACATTTGATTGGTATGAGGACTCCATATGTAATCTTAAATAATCTCTTCTGCAGTATAATTAATGTGCTTCTTAAACTTATTTTTTATAAGCAAGTTTATATACATTCTCCTTGTTTAAAGAGCTCTTCCTCCTCCATGCTTTCAGGGATTAGCGGATTTACAAATGCCGGCCTAAAAAAAAGAAAAGAAAAGAATCCAGTTTAAGATGTGACTTTATCTAATAAAAATTGAAGGTGAACAATTACTCACAAGTTTTAAAGACTTCTGCCATTCATTTTGGATAATGCTTATACAAAAACACTGGAAAAATTAAGGAAGCCTTCTGATTACATTCTCATCTGTACACTGGAAAGTTCACATTATAAAAAGAATACTGATGCACTTGAAAAAGTGTAACATAATTCTAATCACAAGAAAACAAATACAGATTGTATAACATTCTTCAAGACAATCGACTTAGACTCTTCAGAAATGTCAGTGTCTTAGAAGACAGAAAATTGGTAGGGGCACTCTTCTAAAGAACCATAACCAACTGCAGCACACAATCCTTGATCAGATCCTGAATCAAGGGGAAAAGTTATAAAGATATTTTAGGGACAACTGGTGAAATGTGAATGTAAATCATATAGTAGATAATATAACTGCATCATTATTAAGTTTCTTGGCTATAATAAAGGCATTGAAGTTATGTAGGAGAATTCTCTTAAGCATGTATCTCCCAAGTCTCAAAATTACTTTCAAATAATTCAGGAAAAAATACAAATGGTTAACAAATGTTTAATATTATTAGCCACTAGAAAAATGCAAATCAAAACTATGAGATACCATGTCACTCCAGTTAAAATGGCTGTTTCAAAACAAAAAGTAGGTCTGTGGGTTAGTTCAGTGGTAGAGCACTTGCCTAGTATGAGTGAGGCCCTAGGTTCGATTCCCAGTACTGCAAAATAAAATGCTGGTGATGATGTGGAAAAGAAGGAGAATGAACTCTTGGTGGGAATTTTAATTAGTACAGCCATTATGCAGAACATAATACATAATTTTTTTAGAAACAGATTTATCAAGCTGGGCACAATGATGCATGTCTGCAATCCCAGGTATTTGGGAAGCTGAGGCAGGAGGATCACAGGTTTGAGGACAACTTGGGCAACTTAGCAAGACCCTGTATCAAAAAAGGGGGAATTAGGGATATAGCTCCGTGATAGAGCATCCATGGGTTCAATCCCCAGTACAAAAATAAAGAGGCAGGGTGAAAAAAGAAGGAAAGAAGGAAGGGAAGAAAGGAATGAATCTACTATATGATCCAGCTATCCCAGTTCTGGTTATATATTCGAAGAAAAAATCAGTGTACAAAGGAGATACCTGCACATGTTTATTATGGCACTATTGACAATAGCTAAAATACAGAATCAGCCTAGATAGAAATTGATTAATGGATAAAGAAAATGTGGTATTATTCAGTATACGGAGCATTATTCAGCCACATAATCATTTGTAGTGAAATGAGTGGAAACTAAAAAAGGCTACCTGAAAGTAGATTAGTGATTACTAGAGACTGCTGACAAAAGGGTGGTTGGATTTGATCAGTGCATGCTGTATTCATATATGAAAATATTACACTGAACCCCATTGAGATGTATAATTAATACATGGTAATAAAGAAAATATCCTCATATTTATAAAGATGCCTACATTAAAGTATTTAGAGGTAAAATGTAATTATGTCTGAAATTTGGTTTAAAACATTATAAATTTTCTTCAAAGTACAAAATAGATGCAGTAAATTTGGCAAAAAATGTTACAATTACAGCTGTTAAGTCCAGATGTTGGATGTATGGAAGTTCATTATAGTCTTATCTTTCAAATTGTTCAAAGTAAAGAATTATGGAAAAATAGCAGTTACCCTTTATTTTCAGAATCACGAGCCACCATTACAAATGTTGCATCCAAAACAGGCCAAAATTCATCACCATTCAACTAAAAAACAGAAGAAAGAATGCAGATGTAAGAAATGCATTAACTGGGAAGACGTACCACAACTCTGATAGCATGCATATTTTGACAAAGTTTGAAAAGAGGAAAAAAAGAGGAAAAATGCACTCATTAACCACCATCTGCTAAGGAGCTATCCTGAGCCAGGACAGCCTCAGGCTCTGAGAATGGCAGAATGACCAAGGAGCCTATGGTCTAGCAGAGGAGAAAGATAGTTCAAAGCCCAAACAGTGCACTGTGAGAGAAGTGGGCCTTGGGGCTGTGCAGGACTAGGATTCAAGGGTAAAATTCATGGAGGGACCTTCAGCATCATCAGCACTAAACTTGCCCACAACACACAGAATCTGGGCTTCTTTCAGAGCCTCCCCTTCCTCTTGATAGCACATCTACCTAGGTGGGCCTCTGACCACATTCACAGACACTAGCATTGTTAGGGAACCGTAGCTTGCCAACTGTCAGCATGGTGATGCCTCTTTAGCCAAGCACAGGACCTCTCCAGAAGGCGTAAATAGCCGGGCATAGCAGCACATGCCTGTAATTCCAGCAGCTTGGGAGGCTGAGGCAGGAGGATCACAAGTTCAAGGCCAGCCTCAGCAACTTAGTGAGGCCCAAAGTAACTCGTCAAGACCCTATTTCCAAATAAAATATTAAAAAAGGCTGGGGATATGGTTCAATCCCAGGTACCAAAAAAGAGGCATGGGGGCAGTGATAATTCTGTAGATTAAATCTTTACAGTGTACAGGCCTTTGAGGTTTTCAGGTGTTTCTTTATCCCCTAAAAGTCTATTTCCAGGAAAGTCCTATAATAAAGTAGTAACAGAAGCTATTTATAACCTGAGGTTATATTCAGTTCCTTCCTCAACAGATGATCGAGGACTTATCACTACTGCCAGTTCAAGCTCTTACCACCTTCCCCTCAACTATGGAAGCAGTCTCACCAATCTCATTATGCCTCTGCCCTGTTCAAACCTTCCAACTGTTTCTCCTTTCTTCTAGCACCAACACTAATCCTGTTAGCACAACATATAAAGCCCTGGGCAACACAGCCTGGGATTCCTCTGCAGTTGTTCACCAACATTGCCCTCATACCTACACCTTTTACCCCAGTCACAGCTCACAAGTGAGATGTGCTGAGATGCAGATGGCAGTCATCCCTGCCTTTATTTGATGCCTTCCTCATGGGTTTCATACTTCAAAACACTCTGTTCCTCCCTGCCCCATGCCTACTTCCCAGGCTGAGTTCATCAGAGTTCATAAAGTCCTCCTTTGATGGGGCTTCTCAATGTAAGAGAAGTAGATACTATCTCTATGGGAGGCATTCTGAAATGTGTAGAGGTGTTTGGAGGCGGACTCTACAGGGGTGGTGATCAGGGAGTTAAACACTTCACATGACAGAGTATAGGCCTTCAGAACAAAGAACTTTCCTGAACAAAATGTCAGTGGTGTTTCTGCTGAGAAATACTGTATAATAATATATCATAATCATTTATTTATGTGTCTATCTCCCTACTGTATAGTGAACTCCTCATAGACAAAGACCATTTTTTCTTTACATATGCATCTCCAGCACTCAGAACAAAAACTGCCAGAGAGCAGAAACCTTATCAATATTTGCCAATCAATGAATGAGGCATGTCATTAATGAGCACTAGTAGACTATAAACTCCAAGAGAAAGGAACTTTGTTTATTTTGCTCACTGCTGTATGCTCAGCACAGAACATGTACTCAATAAGTAATTGCTAAATGAACACTGAATGAATGGATATCAGGAAGTGGGCTGGGGGACTCAAACCCAAGTCCTGTTGTTAAGGAACATATAGTCTAGTGGAAGAGAAATGACATGTTTGCATACAGCTCTGTAGGACAGAGTAGCAGGTGTCAGGAAAGAGGGTCAGAAAGCAGGTCCTGAGGAAGGAGTGCTAAGGAAGGAACAAATGCTATAAGCTGGGAGGATCAGGGAAGGGGTTGAACATGAAGTGACCCGATAGCACAAAGGGAATGTGTATACAAAGAGCCAGAGCACAAGGAATTTCAGGCAAAGGAAAAAGCATAAGCAATGAGACTCCCTATTTACATTACAGTTTATTACAATGAACACCTAATGTCAAGCACTAGGAATGCAAAGATGTGTAACTCCCTATTCTTACGTTGCATAGTGTCCGCCATGAGCACAAAGAAGGTAAACAAATGGCAAGTCAGAGGGAATATAGTTGGAAAGGTAGGTTGGGGCTAGTTTAGGAAGCATCTTGGAACCTAACTAGTCAAAGGAGTTTAGATTTTAATACACATATAACAGTCATTGAAGGTTTTTTTAATTGGTTCTTTTTAGTTATACATGACAATAAAATCCATTTTGAGAAGGGGAGTGATGTGATTCAAGATCAGTGTTGGAAGATTTATCTGATAAAAATGGATAAAATTTAGGGGCTGGGGTCATAGCTCAATGGTAGAGCACTGCCTGGCCCATGTAAGGCACCGGGTTTGATCCTCAGCACCACATAAAAATAAACAAATAAAATAAAGGCATTGTGTCCATCTACAACTAAATTTTTTCATAGGTAAAATTCAGAAACAGTACAGACTAGAAGGAATCACTTGCACGAGAGGCCATAAAGACTTAATTACAACACAGAAGCCAAGGAAGGGATTCTGGTGAGTGGCTGTAGGAGATGAATTGGCAAGACTTGGCAAAAGAGTGCACAGGCAAAAAGCCACAGCAAAGGTTTGGAGCTTGGGGAAACAGGAGGTTGGTAAAAGGAAGACTGGAGGAGGATTTGGATCTGATGCCTTCCGTCTGAAAGGCACTAAACTTCAGGCAGCAATAGCACATCAAGGTGGAAAGATACAATGGGCACTCAGAAAGGTGGTCAAGTCTAGAATAAAGATTGGGACTATCTCAATACCACCAATAATAAATTAACATTACTGTCAACAGTGGTTAGTGTGTGACAGGCACAGTACCAAGTACTGTTGAGAACGGGGTGCCATCTGTGCCACCACCTTGTATAAACAAGCTATTTCGTGAACTGGGCCCCCAGGAAAAGGTCGCACAAACACCAAGGATGCAGGCAGCCACAGTGGCGCCTTCGAGGGCCAATACAGGTCAAATAGGATGTGCTGGGCCCCGGGCTTATCAAGGCTGTTCAGAGATATCTATCTGAGGAATGTGCAGCTGTCCAGAGACCCCATCTATCAAGGACAGGGGGACCTAGCCCTGACCCCTCTCCCTCATAATTCACTCCTCCCCTCCTCCCTGCTCCCTCCAGGACCGTTCAGTTTTGGTGGGACCCAGTAAGATTCAAATAAAGTGGAGGGACCAAACCAAAAGAGGACAAATATTTAGCTGTCCGAATGTTAACCAATAATGTACAGGTCCTTGTGTATGAATGCTGAAAAAGCTCTTAAATAGAGTGCTTTCTTGCCACTCGGGGCCACTCTCCCCCAGCAGTATCGGTCTGAGGGGCTGGTCGCAGTCCAGGCTCAACTTGCTTTAATAAAACCTCGTTGTGTGATTTGCATTACCGTGTGTTCACTTTGACTCTCTGGGGATTAGTCGGAATGGGACCCTAACAGTACTTTATAAAAATGGGTTTTTTTTTTCCTTCATTTCACCCATACTACAACATATAACATGATACTATGACTACACCTGAGAAAATAGAGGCTCAGAGAAGGTAAGTTGTTAGTCCAAAAATAAGCAGCAGAGCTAGGATTAGACCCCGGGTCTACTCAAACCAGAGGAAGAATGCTTATCCTCCTACCACCTCTCAGGAATAGAAAGGATCACTCAAATAATGAGTTATTAGTCAAATGACCAATGAGAAATCCAAGTTTAAAACAAAGGCCTTTACTTGTCTGACACTGATTTTCACTGGTGTGCTCTAAAAAATTCCTGTATATTTTTTTATCCAAACTATTTGTCCAAAGTCAAACTGTCAAGATTCCCTATAGAAGGTACGTAGGTCCTATGCCAGGATTCTGCTGTCCATGGCAGGCAGCAGGCTAGCAATCAACCAAAAATATTTTTAAAAGAGTATGGACAGATATAGACCCATCCCTAGCAACTTTATTGTGTTTTGTCTCAAAAAACAGTATTATTAAAAGAAAGGACAAAATTTAAAAAAAAAAAACAGTATTACTAGGGCTAAGGATATATATAGCTCAATGGTAGAACAACTGCCTAGCAAGTATGAGGTCCTGAGTTCAATCCCCTGTACCCCCCACACACAATATTACTGTCAATTACATCATGGAAGTTGAAGAATTCACTTGCTTTAATTCAGTACCAAATTAAAAAATGCTTACCTATTTTTACAAATAACTCCTACATAGCAAGTTTCAGCTTTTTTCTGAAAGTTAAAGTTTTTTACCACTAAAAGGTGAAATTCTTCGTAATTCCATAGCAGAAAAATGCATCTGAATAATAGATCTATTAAATAATTGAATACTCTGGCATAACTGAATAAATCACTCTTAAATTTTCCAAAATGATATCTTGGACATAATCTGAATTCTTTGATTTCTGTGCTATTATACTCTTTGAGATACTTTTTCTTGTCAATTTTCTTCACTTGTTTATGAAAGTTATTCTGAGTTTTGCTCATCAGAGGAGCTCTAACTGCTACCCAAATGACTGTTAAGGGTTGAATCATGTCCCCGAAAATGATATGTGGAAGTCCTAACCCCCATATCCATGAATGTGATGTTATTTGAAAATCTGGGTCATTATAGACATAATTAGTTAAGATGAGGTCATACTGGAATAGGGTGGACACTTAATCCAATATGATTAGGGTCCTAACAAGAAAAAAAAGAGACAGAGATACAGACATGAGAACTAAGCCATGTGATGACGGAGACAGAAACTGAATAAAGTACTGCAGCTACAAGCCAAGAATCGCCAAGGATTGCAAGCAAAGCACAAGAAGCAAAGAAGAGACAAGGAAGGATACTCTCCCACAGGTTTCAGAGGGAACATGGCCCTGCTGACATTTTGATTTTGAATTTACAGCCTCCAAACTGTGAGACAATACATTTCCATTGCTCTTAAGCCACAGTTTGTGGTACTTTGCAGTACAGCAACCCCTAGGAAATTAATACAGTAATCAATCCCATCCATGCCTAACATCACTCAGGCTTTGGTGAAGCCTCCTGGGCAAAATGAGAAACAAGCACCTTAACATAGAGTTACATATTATTGTTAATGTACCATGATGTTTCATTCTTTTTTTTTTTTTTTTTTTGCGATGCTGGTTATTAAACCCAGGGCCTCACACATGCCAAGCAAATGCTCTATCACTGAACTATATACCCAGCCCAACATGAACTTTCAATTGTTTATTTAGAAGTAGTGAGCTATATACCTGTCTAAGGATAGATAGTGTTATGGTTTAGATATGAGATGTCCCCCAAAAGCTCATGTGTAAGACAATGAAGAAATGTTCAGATGTGAAATGATTAGATTATGAAAACTGTAACCAAATCAGTGAATTAATCCACTTATATGGATTAACTGGGTGGTAACTCTAGGCAGGTAGGATATGGCTGGAGGAAGTAAGTCACTGGTGGTATGCCTTTAGGATTTATATTTTGTCTGTGGTGAGCAGAGCTCTCTCTGCTTCCTGGTTACCACACTTTCCTCCACCATGCCTTTCTACTATGATGTTCTGCTGACCATAGACTGAACCTCTGATACCACAAGCCAAAATAAACTATTCCTTCTCTAAGACATCCTTGTCAGGTCTTTTGGTCACAGTGACGCAAAGCTGACTAATACAGATAGGTAAACAAGTTTTTCTCACACTGAGACTAGAGAGTAATATTTAAACAGTGGACAATATTCAGGTACATACATACCTGGAACATTTGCATCTTCACTTCCATGGATGACTTTCCAACCCAGCTAACATGGCCACTGAATTTAATATCCTGCTCTGGGCTTAAGTTCTTCTTACACATATCTGCAAAAGAGAAATCAATCCATGTCCAAACCATACCAAGAAATTTCTGTGCTGTAAATGGACAATAATCATTTGGAAATTTGATAAATTCCACTATATTTCTTCTTGTCTTAAAAACTAAAATAACTTTTTGCAATATAAAAGAAATTTTTATGTCATCTTGAAAAACATAGGCAATGCAAAAATATAAAAAATAAAACTGGAATCTTATAAAACTCCCCCACCTAATTATAGTAAATATCTTAGTATACTGCATTCTAGATATTTTAATATGCATTCATACATTAAAATTACCCATAAAAGAATGTTTCATCTAATATCAATAATATAATTATTAAAAATTCTAAGTATGCATAGTAATTGATATTGCTTACCAATCTTGTCCACCAAGGCTGTAACTATAGATAAAGGAGACATCTTAGATGAATCATTTTTGGTGTGCATGTAGCAAACAAGAACTGTGGGAAACCAGGAAAAAAATAAAATAAAGGAAGAGCAAAATTATTTCTCAACATTTACAATTTTCTCCTGAAATTCATAAAGTCTTATCATGTTTTGAAGACCAATCTCAATATTCCATTACTGATCTTAATCTAGTACCAAAGAATTTAATAAACTGAAGAGACTTGGAGTTCCTCTAATCTGACTGTACCCTCAGTCATATATTTAATGAAGAACCAAAGTTTAAAGCTCAAAGTCCAGGCCCACCAAGTGGCTTCCACCACTCCATAAAGAAACAGTACCTAAATTAGAGTAAGAACCCAATAGGAGTCTGCCAGTATCAAGCAAACATCTTCAGAATAGAGAATCAAATCAAAAGCACTCAGCTACCAATTTTCTTCCTGACTCTTCTAATCATGAAGCAATTATTTCACTTATTTCTCCCTCCTTCCCAATACCTTTGGCTCACACACTGTCCTGTGAGTCTCTATTATCTTAATAAGCATTTATATATGCCAAGCATGATTCTATGCACCTTACAAATATCAATTTGTTTAAAGTTGTATTATAATTAGGTGTTTATTGACTTACTTACTTCCCCCAATGATCCATTCAAATGTCTATCACCTACTCTCAGGAGAGGATATATGCTCAATAAATATCCATGAATCTGCTAAAGAATTCACTGGAAGCAAGAGAGACTAAAAGCAAGAAACTCCATTTGAGAGCCTTTCTGGTTCCCAGAAATCATGTGAGTCTGACTTATGACAATAGTAGTAGAAATGTTGAGAAAAGATTCAAGAGCTGGGCTGAAGATGTAGCCCAGTGGTAGAGCACTTGCCTAGCATGTGTGAGGCACTGGGTTTGATTCTCAGCACCACATAAAAATAAAATAAAGGTCCACTTGGATAAGTGAAAAAGAGAATACAAAAAAGCAGAATGGGGTTCCCAAAGTGCTGAATTTTTTTAAGGCTGAGAATCAAAGCCAGGATCTCACACCTTGCTAGGTAATCACTCCACCACTGAGGTACAATTCCCCAGTCCTACCTGTTGAATTTGAGAAGCCTAAGAGCACATCTAAATGAAGATACCCAGTAGGCAGGAGGACAAATTGCACCTCAGAAAAGCAGGCCAAGAAATGAAATTTAACAAGTATTTACTATAATGATAGCAACTGAAGTACTGGGAGTAATGAGATTATTTATAAAGAATGTGAGGGTGATAAGGAGGCATCTTGCATGGAAGTAGATTAGAAGTTGCCTGAGAAATCTGTGCCCTCTGTATAGTGTCCCCATGGCTCCTACTGTAGCCTTGAATGGCCCTGTCCTACCTGGCTTCCTCTGCTGATTGATGTTCTAATGGTTTTCTCCTGTCTTTGTGTCTAATGCAGGAAACAAGGGCCTCAAGCTCCCATCCCCTCCCTAATTTGACAGCAGGGTTGTATCTTGTGTATTGTGTTTTCTGTAGTTCTTTATATTATTCTGAAATTAAAGTATGCAAAATAAAGAAAATGCAGTTTAAAAAGAAAGAATGTGCAAAGTCAACCCCCCAAAAAGGAAAGAAGACAAAACCCTGGGTATAACTGACATTTAAGGGATAAATTCAGAAAAAGAAAACTACAAAAATGACTGGGAAGCATCAGCCAGAGAAAATGTCTCCAGAGCCCAAGGAAAGTGGGACAATATTAGAAATCAGAAAGTGATCAGGAAAGTCCTGAAATGTATCTACTAGATTGTGCAATAAGGGGTCTAATAGTGGGGGCTGGGGAGATAGCTCAGTTGGTTGAGTGCTTGCCTTGCAAGCACAAGGCTCTGGGTTCGATGCCCAGCACCCCCCCCAAAAAAAAGGGGGTCTAATAGTGAGCTTAGCAAGAGCAGTTTCAATGGCATGGAGGAGCAGAAGCCAAAACACAACAGTCAAACAAGTAAAGGGAGGTCAGGACATAGGGACAATGACAGCAAATGATTTTTCCAATTCTTTCCAGAAAGGGATTTTTTGGTAATATTTTTGTGATCTTTGATTTGGTGATTTTTACTTAGGGAGTATAATGTGTGCATTTATATAACCATTTTGTTACTTGAATCTTGGAAAACTAGTTTTATTATATTCAAATAGCCTTGTTTTTTTAAAAAGGCCTTTACATATATCTTTATGAGATAGTTTAACATTGACTTTTATAGTATTTTGAATGTAATGAAATTATATGTCATTTTACCTTGTATGTAGGCTATCATTTATTAAAGACAGTAGTAAAGTTCATACTTGAAAGGATTAGGAATGACTAATTAGATTACTGTAGGTTGTGGAAAAAATTGTTAATGTAGAATTATACTGCTTATTTTACACATTAGTACACTCACAATTAGCTTTGTAATAAATTTGGATTTTCTTTAATAATTTTAGTTCTTCAAAGAATGGCTGATGCTGGCCTGTAATTTTTCTTTCAAGGTTGATGATTTGTGTGTTGTTTGATTTGTTTATATTTAACATCTCCGTAGTTTTATTTTTAGAAGTTGTGAGATACTGAATGTGTGGTTATTTTTTCTTTCTCTGTATTCTTTATGAAACACAAGCTTTGGAAAAACCTATGTATTATTCAAACAGCTTTGGTTTGTGTATTCTGTATAGTCTTAACTATACGCATCAAAATGTATGTCAACCAAGTGTTTAGAATAAAATTATAAGTTTTTAAGCCCAAATAAAGCATGTGATGTAGAACAGTCTAAAAGAAAAGAATAAAATAGCTGGGTATGGTGACACATGTCTGTAATACCAGCAACTCAGGAGGCTGGGCAGGAGGATTGCAAGCTCAAGGCCAGCCTGGGCAACTTAGTGAAACCCTGTTTCAAATTTAAAAAACAATTTATTTAAAGGACTGTAACTTGGTGGCAGAATACCCAAGTTCAATCCCTAGTACCATACATACACATGCACAAAAATAAAATAAAATAAAATAAAAGTTAAAAAGGCCCTTTATAGTCACAGGATCCAGTGTATAACTAAAAGTATATACTAGAAATACTAAATAAATCAAAAGTTATGGCACACACCTTTAATCCCAGCTACCCAGGAGGCTGAGGCAGGAGGATCCCAAGTTCAAGGCCAGCCATTTAATGAAACCCTATCTCAAAAAAAATTTTTTTAAAGGGTATAATATAGCTCAGTGGAAGAATGCTTGCTTAGCATGCATGAGGTCCTGGGTTCAATCCCCCAATACTGTAAAAAAAGGAAAAAAGAAATAGAAAACAGAAACAAAGAGAGAAAGAAATACTAAAATAGTACCAGTACCTCCTAAGCTGTCAAGATCCTCAAGAATTCTCCCAAATCTGTAAAATAAAGCAAACTATGAATTAAATAAAAATCATGATTATTCCCTTTAAAAATAAATAATGCACTTTGGGGCAATGAAAATTGATTCTAAAATTGATTGTGGTAATGGTTACACAACTCTCTCAATATACCCAAAACCACAGAATTACACAGTTTATATAGGTGAATTGTATTGACATGTGAATTTTATCTCAAAATAATTATAAAGAAAGGAAATAAAAATAAAAACAAATAAAAATACACCATGTTACCTTACAGTGTTTTGAACAGTCAAATATTTCTCTCGTAATTCAGGTTCACTACCCAAAGGTAAGAGAACTTCAATATAACTGTCCTTCATTCTCCTAGGTGGTAGTTCTTCCTGTGACTTAGCCAAAAAACTATGAAGTAACTTCCTTTCCTCCATAGCTCTCACATGGTCTCTGAGAAGAAAAGATGAAACTTTATAAAACAAGAACAGCACTATCCCACAATTCCAGTGATATCCAGGCTAGTCAGATACCATCAAAGGAGGACAGAAGGAGACTGGACCTACTTCATCACTTCCTTCCCTCCCTTTCCACTCACCACCTGGTGAAATTAAAATTTTCTGGTAACATTTCTTATACTTGTAGATAAGGAAAACATACTTAGAAGTGATATAGATATATTTGAATGGATCATATATTCACCTTAATCCAAAAGTTTATTAAAAGAATATTTAAATTAAATTTAAAATACACAGAGATGGACACAATAGTTTATATGTGAGATAAAGAATAGCCTGGTCCCTGAACTCCATATTGCTATTTCTCACCTTGACAATTCTGATTCTCTGTGCCCCAGCTGGCTGGCTGGCTGGCTTTCTTTCTCTCTTCTTCCCTCCCTCCCTCTCTCTCTCCCCACTTCAATTTTACGGGAGACCGAGGAGGAAAAATAGACTACATCCAAAGGAAGTATGAAAGACAGAACAAAAGATAAAGAGGAAAATAACATGAAAAGGAGACAAAAGGGAGAAACAGAAGAAAAGATTTAGGAGGAAAAGTAAAGAGAAACAAAGGGATAGAGAACTGAAATAGTCACAATATTATTAACTAAGATGTCTTTCTAAGCTTAACTTATGAAGTATTATTGCCAGAAATATTTAACCTACAAAAAATTTGGAAGATAGAGAAACAAGTTAAATGATACCAGATAAATCCAGAAGATGGAGCATTCTCAAGACAAATGGCTTGGTCTTTTTAAAGTCACACAAAAGGGGGAAAATGGGGGAAATAACTGTCATTTGTTCAGGATTAGGGGAAAATAAAGTTGAGGAAATCTGAATGTGGATGATTAATATGCTACTAGGGAATTACTGTCTGTTTCATTACATAAGAGGATGTCTTATTTGTTGGAGATACATAAAGGCTGATTTTGTTTTAAAGAAAATGTACTTATTTATTGGAGATGCATGGTGAAGTGTCAGTCAATATATGTATATTGGCAAATTTGCCAAAATGTTAACAAGTATTGAATCCAGAGAGTGAGTATTCATTCCTTCTACTTTTCAGTAAATTGAAAATTTTCATATTGAAATTTTTTAAATATGTCATGCCAGGTACAGTGTGCATGCCTATAATCCCAGTCACTGGAGAGGCTGAGGCAGGAGGATCACTAGTCCAAGGCCAGCCTCAGCAACTTAGTGAGGCCCTAAGCAACTTAGTGAGACCCCATCTCAAAATAAAAAATAAAAAGGGCTCCTGGATTCAATCACCAATACCTAAATAAATAAATAAATGTAAAAAATATAAATAAATATATTTCATTTGGTAATTTCCATGCCAACAATAGATTATTCTATATCTAGTGATCACTTGTGCTTTTTCTTTTTTACCTTATTTTAGCTTCAAAATTCTATGCACCCAGGCCAGGCACTGTGTTGCATGCCTAAAATCCCCATGGCTTGGGAGGCTGAGGCAGGAGGATAACGAGTTCAAAGCCAGCCTCAGCAAAAGCAAGGCACTAAGCAGTTCAGTGAGACCCTGTCTCTAAATAAAGTACAAAATAGGGCTGGGGATGTGGCTCAGTGGTCGAGTATCCCTGGGTTCAATCTCTGGTACCAAAAAAAAAAAAATCTATGCACCCAGAGGGACATGATTCTATTTCACAGCAGGGAAATACTGAACGAAAGAGAAAGATAATATGGAAACCTGGTTAATTGTGAACGTAGAAGAAGTAATATAGGAAACAGTTTGCATGAAACAGAAAACACAAAAGACTTGGGTTTGAGTTCCAAACCCTGATTTTCTGAGTTTCAGTTTCATCATGTGTCCAAAAAGGAAGAGGAAGATGTTCCATAAGCATGTCAAAAATTTTGTTATGAGAATCAGTGAGCTAATGTACCTGAAGGCACCTTGAAAAATGAATAAATGCAATTTTTTATGACAATGTTGCATCAACTTATCATTGTGCTAAAATGTTAATCTTTTCCCTATTTAAAAAGCCTCTCACCCCATCTTCAAATGCAGGGTTTCCCATCCCTACAATAGAACTATCAACTGAGCCCAATATAGTGTAACCTTTGGATGAAAGAATGAACGAACACAGGAGTACATACCTCCAATTTGTAGATGCTCCTACTATCTCCCGCAGCTTATCTCGAACTAAAACAAAAATGAAGAGGTTAGCCAGGTGCAGTGGTGCATGCCTGTAATCCCATTGGCTCGGGAGGCTGAGGCAGGAGGATCGTGAGTTCAAAAGCCAGCCTCAGCAAAAGCAAGGTGCTAAGCAACTCAGTGAGACTCTGTCTCTAAATAAAATACAAAATAGGGCTGGGGATGTGGCTCAGTGGTAGAGTTCCTCTGAGTTCAATCCCCAGTACCAAAAAAAGAAAAAAAAAAAAAAGAAGAAGAGGTTAGTCTATGAAACAAAGAAATATGCGAAGTGGATTATGGCAATGCACGTAAGAACTATGAAAAGTAATCCATGCCCTCAATACTTCAAGATTTATAAATTCCCATTTAATATCCTAACAGCTCAGAGAAGGGATCATGCCTCTGCTCCCTGAAAACCTGAAACAACTATACTGTCTTCTTTTTTTTTTTTTTGGTGGTGCTGGGGATTGAACCCAGGGCCTTATGCATGCTAGGCAAGCACTCTACCAACTGAGCTATATCCCCAACCCCTATACTGTCTTCTTAATTCAAATAAGAATACCTTTGTGCTAATCATTGGAGTTTATATAAATGAACATTCATCCAATGGGTTTTTATCTGTGTCAGGAGTCAAGTTCCATTAAGATGGAGATAGTTTGAACAGGATTCCCACCCATCCTCTTATAGGCAGTATTACACCAAATTATTTGATTCAGGAACCAATAGTAATATCCATATCTGAAATATATATATATATATATATATATATACACACACATTATATATACATATATATACACATTTATATACTGTTAGAACAGTTAAGCCAGAAAAGCAAAGACATAAGCAAAGATGTAAAACAAGGTAAAGGTTAAGAATGCAATTTAATTTTAGTTAATGCCCACTGTGCAAGAGTGAATTAGCTTAAAACAAAATGTAAGAGCTTAACAGAAAAGTTGATACTAATTACCACACACACCATGATTCACATGTACAGGTGAACGTGCTATATGGATAAAGGGAAAATCAATTAGATAATCAGCAGTAATTCAAAACTAAAAAAAAAAAAACCTATCATATTTCATATGTTAAGTTCATGAGTTTTTTCTAGCATTCCAAAATATATATTCCAGTTATGGAAAATTAACTTAACACTATCCTTGGTCCTTCAATAACTAAATGATCAAAACCAAATATGGTTAGATTCACATGAACTTTAACTTTCATGAAAAATGCATTGTTTTCTGTCAAACAATTGTATATACACCACAAATTTGGTGCACACTTGAATTATAGTTAAATCATAAAGAATGGCAAAAAATGATCATTAGTAAATAAGTCATTTTGATTTTTTTCCTCCTAAGTTCCTAAATAAAAGAAGGGACATATAATATCCCAATAGTACAGAGAAATGATGCTCACTGACATGAAATGATTCTTACAAGTTTAGGCAGTAAGAAGAGAGGCAGGTACTGAGGGTCAGGAAGAAAAGTAGAATTTCAAGTTTTATTTACATATATATGTATACACACATATTTACTTGGACCCTTTAAAGAAGCCACAATTTTAACTATAACGAAGATTCTTAAACTGATAAAGGTAACCCATAGTTGGCAGATCATATTAGTAAGTGAAATTAACTTCAATTAAGCTTGGATAAATAGGGCCCCTCTGAGAAAACTATGGACTAGGAATCATTAGTTGGTACGACTAATGAATCCATCTCTTAATAATGCATTAGATCTCTTCTATGCTTCTTCCATGCCTTCAGGCCTTACATACAGTAAGTAGAAATCACTTAAGTAAAAGAATTCATTCCTCAAGGCTCCCAGAAACAACAACTCAAATTCTAAATGTGATTTCTACCCAAAGTTATTATGCAGCTATTCTAGTCATTTTAAAAATGAGATGTTTATGAAACATCTACCTTTAATATGCATGCCTCATTAGCCCCAAACCAGCATCCTTTACACCATTCAAATAAAAGTAAAATAGGGTTTCTTCCACATAAGCATAAAAGGTCAACACCCATGCTTACCTTCATGAATGTGGAAGATTCCCTGTTTCCCAGGGTCCTGGGATCCTTGAGTCAGTCCTCTGCCAGGAATAAGCAGCCCTTTGCTCAAGGCACAAAGCCTGTAAAACAAGATAAAACATAGTTAAAGTATGTTCCAGGGCTTCTTCTCTGGCAATCTCAAAGACCTACAACTCCTCCAGAGTATCTGGCTATATCGCATCCGTAGTATATACTGTCTTAGAGGAATCTGTAATTGTTTCATAAGTATATACATATTTGCTTTTAAGAGTACTCCATATATCATCTCTCCAACTAGAATAAACATTTCTTTTTTTTTAGTTGTTGATGGACCTTTATTTATTTATTTATATGTGCTGAGAATCAAACTCAGTGCCTCACACATGCTAGGCAAGCACCCTACCACTGAGCTACAACCCCAGCCCACTAGAATAAACGTTTCTTGAGAGCAAAGGAAATTACATAATTATCTACAAAAATAAATAAAGGGTGTGAACCAGATTGAGAGGATATAATCTTGCTCTTTCAATTTTATTGGCTTCAGAAGACCAGAATTGATTTGGTAAACAACTGAGTAAATTAATTTTGAACATTTCTTTTGTTCTTTATTATCACACATATTTCCTCAATAAAGATAAACCCGATTGTAAATCATTCATCTTTGAACACTGAATTAATCCCTTGCAGACTCAAAGTACTTATTGGACTTGTGAAGAAATTACCTAGATTCCTGTGGGAATAAAATAAAAGGTATATACCAAAAGTGCCTAAATTCTTTAAATTGATTTTGTTTCATTATTACTTAAGTGTTGACTCCTAACCACACTATCAGGTCAGGGGTAACGGACATACATCAGGATTAACAAACTGGTTTGTGAGAGCACATTTGAAGAAGGCAAGGCATTAAAGAGGTCAAGAGCCCCAGATAGGGCTGGGGTTGTGGCTCAGTGGTAGAGTGCTTGCCTAGCATGTGTGAGGCACTGGGTTTGATTCTCAGCACAGCATAAGTGAAACAAATAAAATAAAGGTCCACTGACAACTAAAAAAATATTTTTAAAAACCCCCAGATACTGTCATTCATTCTAGCTCAAGTTACTAGTAAATTCTCACCACCCAATACAGGAATAATGACAAGAAAGAAAGAAAAAAAAAAAGGAGGGAGGGAGGAAGGAGAAAAGACAAGACAAAAAGTATAGTGTATTTTTACTTTTCTTTAGAGCCCAAGATACTACAAACTTTTCTTCTGTATTACAACATTCAAAGAAAGTCTGTCAGAAAAAATATTTTGTAAAATCTACATGTAGGTTTTTTTGTTTTGTTTTGTTTTGGGGATACTGGAGTTTGAACCCAGGGATGCTCTATCCACTGAGGTACATCCCCAGCCCTTTATATTCTATGTTTTGAGACAGGGTCTCACTAAATTGCCAAGGCTGGCCTCCAACTTATGATCTTCCTGACTCAGCATCCCAAGTCACTGGGATTACAGGTGTGCATCACCATGCCTGGCTCTACATGTAGTTTTTGTTTGTTTGGCTGGTTGGTTGGTTGGTACCAGGGATCGAACCCAGGGGTGCTTAACCACTGAGCCACATACCCAGCCCTTTTGAAATATTTTATTTAAAGACAGTCTCGCTAAATTGCTAAGACTGCCTTTCAATTTACCATCCTCCTGTCTCAGCCTCCTGAGTGACTGGGAATATAGGCATGAGCCACTGCACCCAGCAAGAGGCTACATGTAGTTTTGATACTACTGTTAGGATAAATCCTTGATCTTCCACTAAGCCAACTAACTGCAATGAACACACATGTAAGAACACTTTTTCAATAGCTAATTTAACTCCTTAGCTATACGGTCACCTCATTTAGCTGTGACACAATCCTTGCTGGTTCACCAAGATCAAAATGCTTGCTGGAGGGTTTTGGGTTTTGGTTTCATGTTTATTCTTCAATCACATGGCTAATGAGGCTATATCTTACTTGTTTTGATTTTATCTTTTCACAGGTTTTTCATTTCTATACTTTTGTACATAAATTAATCTTGATCTTAAACTTCTAATTTGCATTTTCTCAGAATATAATTTATATTTTCAATTTTGTCACTATTTCATTTTATGTATTTTCTATAGTTTCAAATCTTTTACTGAAGAAAATTAGGTTATGTATTTCTTTATTCTGCCATCTCATAAACTAGCATTCTTCAGCTGAATATATGTGTTTTTAAAGGACGTACTGGAAAAAAATGCTAATCCTTTCCATTGCTACCATTAACTGAAAAAGTGGAAAAAAGTACCCTCGATACTTTACTCAGCAAATCTAATAAGTGCGGTAAATGCATCCAACATAAGAAATGGGTTCTGACTCTGAATGGCTAAACATTTTGAATACTTACCACAAACTGACAGGAGCTATGTGACCAATCTCACATATTTGAGTGACCACACATACACAGGAATTTTTGTTTTGTCACCCTAATTGCCATTTCTGAAGAATGATGAAGACCATCACATCTGCCCATGTGAGAAGCCACAGAGTAAAGAGGCTCAGCCTGACCAGGTTGCTTATTAGCTGAGTGACTTTGGGTAAGTTATCTAACCTCATGAAGCCTCAGTTTCCTCCTTTGTAAAATGGGGATAATAATAGTATCTATCCCATAGGACTGTCATGGGAATAAAGAATGTAACCACATATTAAACCTTTAGGGGCATTCCTAGTATACTGACAAGTCCTCGGAAACTTTAGATATTATTATTCCAGGAAGACAGGTTCTTCCAAAGTCTCCTCTAAAGATCAAAGAGAAAAAAACCAGAAATTTAGATAAGCCAGACACTACCATTCACCATTTCTGAATGCAGAATCAATGGTGATAGTAAAGAAGGGAGTTGATGACAAAGGTGCCATAAATATATATTGGAGAAATTACAGCCTCTTCAACAAATGAGGCTAGGAAAACTGGAAATTCATATGTAGCAAAATGAAATTGAACCCTATCTCTCACCTTGCACAAAACTCAACTCAAAGTGAATCAAGGACGTAGGCATTAGACCAGAGACCCTGTGCGTACTAGAAGAAAAAGTAAGCCCAACTCTCCATCATATCTACTTAGGAACTGACTTCCTCGATAAGACTCCTAAAGCCCAAGAAGCAAAATCAAGAATCAACAAATGAAATGGTATCAAACTAAAAAGCTTCTTCACAGCAAAGGAAACAATCAAGAACTGAACAGAGCACCTACAGAATGAGAGAAAATCTTTGCTACCTGCACCTCTGATAGAGCATTAATCTCCAGGATATTCAAAGAACTCAAAAAACTTAACACACACACACACACACAAAATAACCCAATCAATAAATGGGCAAAGGAACTGAACAACCACTTTACAGAAGAAATACAAATCGTCAAAAAATATATGAAAAAATGTTCAACATCTCTGGCAATTAGAGAAGTGCAAATTAAAACTACACTGAGATTCCATCTCACTCCAGTCAGAATGGCAATTATCAAGAATACAAGTAACAATTAATGTTGGGGAGGATGTGAGGGTAAAGGCACACTCATACATTGCTGGTGGACTGCAAATTGGTGCAACCACTCTGGAAAGCAGTATGGAGATTCCTCAGAAAACTTGGAATGGAATCACCATTTGATCCAGTTATTCCACTCCTTGAAATACACCCAAAGGACTTAAAATCAGCATACTATAGTGACACAGTCACATCAATGTTTATAGCAACTCAATTCACAATAGCTAAACTATGGAACCAACCCAGATGCCCTTCAACAGATGAATGGATAAAGAAAATGTGGTACATATACACGATGGAGTATCAGCCTTAAAAGAAGATTGAAATTATGGTATTTGCTGATAAATGGATGGAACTGGAGACTATCATGCTAAGTGACATAAGCCAATCCCAAAAAAACAAAGGCCAAATGTTCTCTCAGATATGCAGATGCTAACACAATAGGGGGGGGGGAGAAGAATAGAAGTACTTTGGATTAGGCAAAGGGGAATGAAGGGAAGGAAGGGAGATGGGAATAGTAGACAGTAGCATGGGGGTTGGGGTTGTGGCTCAGTGGTAGAGCACTTGCCTGGCATGTGTGAGGCCCTAGGTTGGATACTCAGCACCACATAAAAATAAATAAAATAAAAGATTCATTGACAACTAAAATAATATTTTAAAAAGACAGTAGCACGAATCAGACATTACTTCCCTAGGTCATGTATGAACACATATACATATATGTGTGATTTCACATCATGTACAACCACAAGAATGGGAAGTTAAACTCCATGTATGTATAATATGTCAAAATAGATTCTACTTTCATGTATAAATAAATCTAGTTTTTTAATACAGCTCGTGTATAGCTCAGTAGTAGAGTGCTTGCCTAGCATGTGTGAGGCACTGGGTTCAATCCTCAGCACCACATAAAAATAAATAAATAAAAGTATTATGTCCATCTACAACTAAAAACATATTAAAATACAAATAAATAAAGAAAGAAGGGGGTCGATGAATATAGAGAAACACTTGGGCCAATTTATTTGGAAAATGATCGTCCTATACCCCTAATCTTTGCATGCAGCCTTAAGAAATTGGGAAATATATTCCTGCAGCACAACAAAGGCATAATTCAAATGCTTTTTCAAAAATTTTTTTCTTATATCAATTATAAATCAATATAATAAATTATCATACTATAAACATGGCATTCAAGTAATGGTAACTTTGCACTACAATTTGATACACCAACTGCTGATAATCTGATTAAAACTGGGGACCCTCATGCCAGGGCTTCTAGGAATACATTTTTGCTGTCACACAATATGGTATACACTACTTCAAGAGTTGCATACACCGCTGCCTTTTAACACCCCCATGGGCCTCTATCTTTAAAAGACTAATTAAAACCAACGTGAAGAAACCAAGGCTTTAATTTCAGATGATAATCCCCAGTGCCAGTTAAATAGCACACTGGCAGAGTCCATATAGAACTTACTTCTTATTCCCCCACCCAACACACACATGTTGCTCTTTTCACAATTACAGGTTATTTCCCTTATATATCATCACACACCACATGAGGAAAACAATGGGCCACATATTTTTAAAATTTTAAAAAGTTTACAGAATAAGGATATAAAAAATGAAAATATTTTTTCACAGCTATACAACATGTTTGTGTTTTAAGCTGACTGACTCATCCAAAACAACCTCCAGTCCTACAACCTCCATTCATGATAAGTGCCCTATGCAAATGTACCATTTTTTTATCTTTTCTATCATATTTTTACTGTCTTTCCTACATTTAGACACATAAATATTTACCATTTCATTAAATTGTCTATAGCATTCAGTACTGTACCATACTGTACTGTAGTAGGCTATATTATCTAGATTTATATAAATAAGCTCTATGATATTTACACAATGACAGAATCACCTAACACAATTCCCAGAATATATCCCCATTGTTAAGCAATGCATGAATTGTATAATCCAGCACTGAGATAGAGGTGGGAGAATGATTTAATCAATACTCCACACCTCAGTTCCTCAGAGTTACTGGCTTATCCCCTGAGAACCCCATAGGAGTCTCACAACAAAACTCCTAGGCCTTTAGAAGAAACTGTCATGAGACCTTTGGAACACGCAGGCCCCAAAAACCCATGGTGGAACCTTTCCCAGGAAAGAAGACCAAGAATCTCAACCTCTCCATGACTTGCCTAATAAGTCACAGGCATCATGTGGAGGTGTAAATAGAAATGACTTGGCTCTGTCTTGGGTCCCAAGTTCGGAGTGGCTGGCAAGGAAGAATTTTCAGTGCAGTAATGAGAAATGCCATTCATATGCGCTCTACTCTGAGAAAATACCTCAATTTAGAGACTAAACAAAGTCAGGTGACTCTTCTATGAATCTGAAGAAAAAGAGAAGCTACACAGGTTGCACACAACCTAACCATCTCAGTCTGTATTCATTTATGACCTCTTTCTCTCACTAGACTCTGACAAAGTACCTGCTTACAGTTCAACAGAATTCACAAGAAAGGAATGCAGGGTTATGGAAGTTCAGTGCAAAGGAAGACGTCCAAATCAGAGGAGAGTAGCTCGAGGGAAGACACATGCACAGGATTGTGGAGTTTGTAGAAGTCTTTCACGTCATATCTAATGCAAACATAAGTCAGCTGTGACTCTTGTTGTAATGATTTTCAACCTATCTTCAAATGGTGTAGAAAAAGCTTTTATTTTTTTAAAGTGTTATGAGAGAAAAAGAGAGATAGAAAGATATCCCATCCATCACTTTCAACTAACAGCAAGGTTCCCAAGAACAGTGAGAGAGATCCAGGACCCGCACCAGAACTGATGGAATAATTGTCAATCAGAACTACTGTGGACCATTTGTACCAGAATGACTTTAGAAACTAGAGCAGGTGTGAATATCCTGGAAGTCAGTCAAGCAGAAAGAACCTGGAAAGGTGAGTTGGGGAGAGCCAGAAATGCCCCAGAGTCTAAAGCCCTCAGTCCTTAACTGTGCCCGCTGGGAAAATGACATATACTAAAAGGCATTCATTCTCCTTGCTCAAGTGGTCCAATCAAAGCACCTCCCTTACAAGGGCCCTTCAGCTGACTAAAGGCGTAGTTCCAATCAGCATCAGAGCTCTAGTCACAGAGTTTTAACTTCCTGAGAGCCAAAATGTACCCTGCAATCTTTGTTCACGACACAACACACTCAGGTTCTAAGTGTGTCAAGCACTTAACCCTAAAAACAAAGACCACAAAGGGCTGGAGGTAAGGTGGAACTCCAAATACTGGTTTTCTGACAAGAGGCTACCCCGAAACAGTTTCCAACCACACCCCTGAGGAGCAAACAGAAAGAAATCTCAGGGAACTCCCAACTTCCTCCCTTAAAAGTACGGCTTTGCTTTTAATATCAAACTCCGTGCCAGATGTCACTAAAGAGACATGGGTAAATGGGTCTGTTTCTGGGCGAGTCACGGTGAGCAGGCACCCTTTCCTTCCAGGCCCAAATGCCCACAGCATAGGTTCCACCCACCCCGACCCGCTTCTTCTGCCCAGGGCCTCTCCAAACTCCAAGGAAGGGCGTGGGCACTCCCAGCCAGCGCCCTGAAAGCTCTCCCACACCCTGCTACCTACCGCAGTGCTGCCCGCCTCATCATGCTTGGCCGCTTTGCAATCGGATAGAGAACCAAGCCCCGCGTACTGGTCGGCAAGGAGCAACTGAAGCGACACAAGTGCAAGAGTGTGGGTGCGCGAGTGGGTGCAAGCACCAGGCGAAATCTCGGTACTCAGGACTGCGCCCTGGCAGCAAGACAGGCTGGGGGCGGGGCCGCGCTGCCTGGGGGCGGGACCGCCACGCTGTGCCTGGCAGCCCCGCTGTCCATTCATTGGTGGGAAGCTGGAGTCCGCCTCTGCAGAGCTTCCACGCAATCAGCTGCACCCAGCGTATTGCTAACCCGAGGGTAGGCCTCTTCCCGCCCTTACTGAGTGAATGAACCACGAAGTACCGCCAAAGTGTGACGTCGAGGCAAGGCGGGGCGAGGCGGGGCTAGGAGGGCCTCGGCCTACTGAACTCTCCTTATCCTTGGCCCTGGTGCCTCTGCTCCCAGTCCGCCGTTTTTGCCTTTGGCTGCACATTGGAATCTCCTGAGTAGCTTTCCAATATACTGACGATGGGACCCACCCTCTGGAGATTCTGATTCGGTCATGGGTGCAACCTGCACTTTGAGATATCTAAAAACGCCGCAGTTGATGCTAAAATAACTAAGGGTGATCTAATGGGAGAAATTTTGTTCTTCTAATCTCCGTCTGCCCCTTAGTGTTTGACAGTTGGACATTTGGGGTGATCCAGAGTGTTTCAAGACCAGAGAGTTTAGATGATTTTACCCTAAGACTTGAATTTACATTTCATTCGATGCACTTTTATTTAGCTGTTTGCCTTGTGCTACGCACTGGTGTAGACATTAGGGGTGCAAAAAAAAAAAAAATGGAAACCAATCACTGCCATTAAGGGCTTCCGTTTCGGGGAAGAAAAACAAATCAGCAAACAAGTTAGCAATACCAATTTCAAATGTGATGAAGCATCTAAAGAGGAAATAAAACAAGGTAGTGAGAATATATGCAAGTATTGCTTTGTTTTTAAAGATGGTAATTTCCTAGGAGGCAGGGGCCATGTATGATTCTTCAGAATATCCCACACTTAGTAAAAATTTGATTTGAATTAAGTTAGCTGTTTTTAATCATTTTACAAGTTACAAATGGAGTATGGTCTTTGACTTTCTATTTCCTCTTTTCCTAAGCTTCCCTGATTTTCTATCACTCCCATCCAGAACATTATCCTCTGGGCCTTCAGAAATCTCCCCTCATTTCTGTTGATATTCTCTATACCTTTTCAGTGATTATTTTGTTTTGCTTTGTGTCCACTATATTTCTTTATACTCTGCCACCTTTAGCACACAGTGCAATAATACTGTATGGAATCATATTCTTTTGTTCTTTTTTTTACTTAAATTTTTGGTTGAACAAATAGGAAGCTTAGGGAGAAAAATTAAGTTCAAGAGATTTCTTCAGGTGACATATATGGCATAATAGGTAAGGACAGCTCATGATCTTTGTGCAGTTTAAGTCAACTTCCATCAATTTCCAATATATAGCCAGACACATTCTCATCAGTATATAAACAGCATTGATTTCAACTGCAACCACTGGAACCAGGACTCAATGCCATGAAAATGCCTTCTCTCCTTTGTTTATCTTTGCTTTTCTTTGCATGCTGGCTTCATTCCTTTTCCTTCCTGTAAAATGGCTTTCTCCACATGGCAGAAGACGCTTCCAAATTCCACATCTTAAAACACAGTCATATGCATAGAAATTGACCCAAATTTCTGCATCCCAAGTACAAAAAATCCTGAGAAGAGATTTATTGACATCCCCAGATTAGTCAATTGTGGCAGCAGGGCAAGGTCTTTTTTAAAATACTTTTTAGTTATAGGTGGACACAATCTCTTTATTTATTCATTTATTTTTATGTGGTGCTGAGGATCAAACCCAGTGCCTCACATGTGTGAGGCAAGGGCTCTACCACTGAGCTACAGCCCCAGCCCCAGGGGAAGGTCTTACTGGCTTACCAGGAAGCCCCCTCTCCAAACTCCATGGCCAAGTACTGGATCACAATCTACTAACGTGGCTATTTCCATAAGTAACCATAGAGATGGAGACATGGAGCACTTTCTTAGAAAAGGACTACTGAGCAACCAACCCCATAGTAATCAGATGTTGTTTGGAGTGGGGAAATTATCTCATCACTTATCCCATCATAGTTTTAACCTCACAGAAGCCCCACTAAACCCAGCTGGCACAACATTCATCCATGGGTCTGTATCTCAATTTGCAGCATGCATGAAATTCTTCAAGTGGCTTAGCAAATCTGATTTCTATGTGTTGTTGTTGTTATAAAGCATATATGCTATATCAAATATATGCTATATGGATAGCATGGATGGGAAACAAAGTGGACACAAAATCAAATCAGAAAACATGTAATCATGTAATGGAAAGAATTGTCACTGTCCTTACATAACAGATTTTCCAACCCACCTTTTCATTTTCCTATTATGTCCCATTAGTTCTATTTTTATGTGGTCTCAGGGAAACAGATGGTATCAACTGTATCAACTACATCATTAAAATTAAAAGCACCAAATCATGCATTGACAGATATGTAAGATATCATTAGTGTCATTATTACAAGTAAAACAAAATAATACATTCTCAGTTCACTATGTATTGTCATTACCAAACCCAGGTCCAGAAGCTCATCCCACAGAAAAGAACAATGTCCAAGAGACAAGTGTAGGGGAGAAAGGAAGACTTTATTCAGTGGCCAAATAATGGAGAAGTGGTAACTTTGGTTAAAAATCAGTTTCTCTACTCCAAGGAGTTGAGGGGTTACACATATAGGATAGAAATAGAGAGGGAGAGAGGCTAACAAAAGAAAAGAATATCTGTGGTTTTTTATGGGGTTGGGGGAGTAAGCAGAGATCTTTCAGGAACTCTGGTGCTATCTCCTTTCACAGTTTGATGTTTCTGATCATAGTGGCTGATGTCTTTAGATTTGAAATGGAATCTGATCCAAAGGAACAAAGGAGACAGACATAATGTGGAGAGAGAGAGAGAGAGAGAGAGAGAGAGAGAGAGATTTCAAGTGATTTTCTCTCATTTCAATCACCCATCAGACATCTGTAGGCCCAAGTGATGAGTCAGTGTTTTCAGCTAAAGCAGTCTACAGTTCCCTGAAGGGTAACCTAGGCAACTTTTAGCATCATAATCCCCACATCAGAGCATTGCCCAGCTGTGTGATTTCCAAAATTAATAATTTTTAAGTCAACTAAGCGCAAGTGAACGTAGAGGGTTTGTTTAGGTTCTTACCCAGTGATGTTACGAGTAAAAAATATCAATAGCCATCTCTCCTTGGGCTGCTGAACCATAAGTAATTCTGGATATCTGATTTTAGGTACAGAATGTTCTTGGAAAACTACATCATCAACTTTCAAGCAAACTGATTTATACTATAATTTCATAGGATAGGGAAACTACTTTCAAAAACTTAGCTTATTTCCTGAATTATATAGATCCAGAAAGAGTTCCAGAATAAAGTAGGAGGGAAAGGAGGAAACAGTGGAAAAGTATTTTCCCCACAAACATTAAAGAAAAAAATAGAAAGACCAGTGGACACATGAAAGTGCTTAGTATTATATACCCTCTTGCTCTAACAGAAGCAGAATCCAGTCTACGTGCGTTAGTCAGCTTTCTGTTGCTGTTGACAAAATACCTAACATAAACAATTTAAAAGAGGAAAGATTTATTTTGGCTTACAGTTTCAGAGGTTTCAGTCCATGGTCTCTTGGCCCTATTGCTTTGAGCCTGTGATGAGGGTGAATATTATGACAGTGAGTGCATGGTGGAGCAAAGTTGCTCACCTCATGACAGCAGGGAAGCGAGAGATTGAGGGGAAGGTCTGGGATACCAAAATACTCTTCAAGTCTCACCCCCAATGACCTACTTCCTCCAACTAGGCCCCACCACTAAAGTTTCTACCACCTCTCAATAGTGCCAACAACTGCGGACCAAACCTTCAATGCGAGATTTTGGGGGATTATTTAAGATCCAAACCATACGGGCTGGGGTTGTGGCTCAGTGGTAGAGTGCTTCCCTAGCATGTTTGAGGTACTGGGTTCAATCCTCAGCACCACATAAAAATAAATAAATAAATAAAAGGTATTGTGTCCATCTACAACTAAAAAAAAATTTTTTTAAAGATACAAACTATAACACTGGGAAATTTAGAAACATGGTGGTTTTCATCTCTACCTTTCCCGAGTCCCATTTTTATGATTGCTCATTAAACCCAAGCATAGAAAAGTTCTTGCCTTTAGGAATGCTCTCTTTTCCCTCTAACAATTTTCTCATGCTTAAAAATGGCAAATACTTAAAATGTAATACTATGAGTGACATGAGATCAGAGACCTCTTTTAGGATAGGACACCCATTTCAGGATATCAGCTTCAACAAAGATGTTTCAACAATATAGGATTTAAGCAGTAAAATTTCAATGAGTGTCTTCTCTACCCATGCTTAATCTTCCAGTCATTCTTTTCCTAATCATGCCAACCCTCCCACTTACTTAATCCACTTACTCTAAAAAATTCAGGTTCTCAGTCTGGGGACATAGCTCAGTTGCCTCACAAGCACAAGGCCCTGGGTTCAATCCCCAGCACCAGAAAGAAAGAAAGAAAGAAAGAAAGAAAGAAAGAAAGAAAGAAAAAAAAAATTCAGGTTCTCTTCAGTTCATTCCTCATTCTGCATCCTATTTCTCTCCATTCTCTCTCACACCTACTTTTCTTTATTTTTTTCATACCAACTCAACTGCCAACCTCATAGCTGAGAAATAAAGTTGCCCCTCAGATTACAAAGCAGGCAGTCCATTAGCTGGGCCAGTGTAAGATCCAACCCAGTTATTCCTTAGCACAAGGGAAACCAACAAGTGTCTGCCCATGTCTGTCTATGTGGTATCAAATGTATAGTTCAGATAATTACCACTGCTTTTGAAATACAGAACTATTCCATCACCTCAAAGCTTTCCTTCATCCTAATCCTTTGTAGTCTCACCTCCCTTTCCTTTTACCATTCCTAACCACTAGTAAACATTAATTTTTCTCCATCTCTATAGTTTTGTTATTTTGATAATGTTAAATAAACAAAACTATAAAATATGTGACTTTTTGAGATTGGCACTTTTTTCACTCATAATGCCCTTGAGATATAATTAAGTTCTTGTGTATACCAATAGTTCATTTTTTTGTAATTGGTGAATGATATCCCATGGTATGAATGTACCACAGTTTGTTTAACCATTTATTTACTATAAGACACTTCATCTCCAATTTTTCACCATTACAAATTGCTATGGACTAAGTATTTGTGCCATCCTCTTCAAATTCATATAGTGAAGCCTAATCAGTGATGTGATGGAGGAAGGGCTTTTGAGAGGTAATTAGATCATGAGGATGGAGCCCTCTCAAACAGAACTAGTACCCTTATGAAAAGAGTTCAGAGGGACTAGTAATATAGTTCAGCGCAAGGTTCTAGGTTCAATTCCCAGTACAAAGAAGGAGGAGGAGGAGAAAGAATTATTAAAGAGCTTTATTTCCTTCTCTGTTATTTGCCTTATGAGGATAAAACAAAATATGGCCATCTGCAAACCAAGAAGTGGGACCTTCATCAGACAATGAATCTGCCAACACCTTGAACTTGTACCTCCCAGCCTCCAGAACTATAAGAAATAAATATGGTCACCCAATCTGTGTTAATTTTTATAGCAGTTCAAACTAAGACACAAATAAAGCTATACAGGTTTTAGTGTTGTATTAGTCATCTTTTCATCAATATGACCAAAATACCTGACATGAGCAACTTAAAAGAAGAAAGATTTATTATGGTTCAAGGTTTCAGAGGTCAGCTGGCTCCACTGCTTTGGGCATAAAGTGGGGCAGAACATCATGGTAGAAGTACATGGCAGAGGAAAACTGCTCAGCAGATGGAAGCCAGGAAGCAGAGAAAAAAAGGGGCAGGGAAAAATACAAAGACCATGCACCTAATCACCTACTTCCTCCAGTCATGCTCCACATGTCTACAGTTACTACTTCCTCCCAGTAGTCCATTCAAATTATTAATCCATCAAATGGATTGGTCCATCAATGATCCAATCAGTCCTCATGTTCCAGTCACTTCCCACACCCCCCTTCTGAATATTGCTGCATTGAGGAACAAGACATCTAACATATGAGACTTTAGGGAACACTTCATATCCGAACCATAACAAGTGTGAAAGTAAATATGTATTCCTCTGGTGTAAATGTCCAAGAGTGAGATTGCTGGGCCATGTAAAGAAACTTTAGACTGGTTTTCCAGAGTGACTAAATAATTTTATACTTGCAGCAGTAATATATGAGAGATTTAATTACTCCTCATGTTCACCAGCATTCATTAATTCATTATTGTAATTTTTATTTTAGCTATTTTAGTAGGTTTATAGTTGATATTATATCATTGGAGCCTTAATTTGCATTTCTCTCTCTCTCTCTCTCTCTCTCTCTCTCTCTCTCTCTCTCATGACTGGGGATTGAACCCAGGGATGCTCCACCACTGAGCCATATCCCCAGCCCTGTATCCCTTTATCCCTTTTTTAAATTTGAGACAGGGTCTTACTAAGTTGCTAAGGGTCTTACTAGGTTGCCCAGGGCTGGACTTGAACTTGCAATGCTACTGCATTAGTCTCCAGAGTCACTGGGATTACAGGCAGGTACCACTGTGCCTGGTGCTTTGTCTTGCTTTTTTTAAGTTGAAAAACAAATCTTTATAATCTAGAAATATATTATTTAAAAATCCCCCACAAAAGATGTTATTCTCTTATTTCCCCAACTTCTTTAACACCTCTGATATAAAGAACATCATTACATGTTACTAAAATTGTACTCAGATATTCCATCTATGTATTCTGTATTTGCAAGCTGCATGTTCACACAGCCATCTACAGATACAGGTAACCCTGGTACCCCATTCTTCACTTAAGTTTCATCATCCCTGGTTTTTCTGTTAATCCAATGAGAAAAGGTTTGGGATTGAGGAGTAAACCCATAGTGACTATGGGAGAATGCTGTAGGCTGCTTGCTGCTGTCCCAGCTGCCACTTGTCCCTTGGGACTGGAACATATCTTTTTTCACAATAGCCATTCTAACAGGTGTGGGGTGATATCTCATTGTGGTTTTATTTTACATTTACACAATATTACTTATCTTGAGTTTTTTTTTGTTTTGTTTTGTTTTTTATTTTGCAGTACTAGGAATTAAACCCAAGGGCCTCATGCATACTGGGCAAGCACTCAACCACTGAGCTACATGACTGGTTCTTTCTTATTTTTCATTTTATTTTGAGAAAGAGTCTAAGTTTCCAGGGCTGGTTTCAAACTTGTGATCCTTCTGTCTTAGTCTACTGAGTAGCTGGGGTTACAGTTGTGTGCCACCACACTCAGCCAACATTGAGAACTTTTTTCATGAACCTGTTGGCTCTTTGTCTTCTTTTGAGAAATGTCTACTCAGGTCCTTTCCCCATTTTTAAATCAGATTACTTGTCTTCTTGCTATTGTGTTGCTTGTGGTCCTTATATATTTTGCATATTATCCCCTTATCAGATATGTAATTTACAAATACTTTTTCCCATTCCGTAGGTTGACTCTTCACTCTTGTTTCCTTTGTTGTGCTGAAGCTTTTTAGCGTCACATAATCTTATTTGTCTATTTTTGCTTTTTTAATCATATCCAAAAATTCAGTAGACAAATTATTGTCTTAGAGCTTTCCCCTTGTGTTTTCTTCTAGTAGTTTCACAGTTTTGGATCTTACACTTAAGTTTTTAATCATTTTGAGTTGATTTTGTATGTGGTGTGAGATAAGAATCTAATTTTATTCTTCTTATGTAGATATCCATTTTTCCCAACATTATCCTTGCCCCATTGTGTTTCTTTGCTTCTTTGTGGAATATCAGTTGCTATAGGTGTGTGGGTTTATTTCCAGAGAATGTTTTTTTTAGTTGTAGGTCTACACAATACCTTTATTGTATTTATTTTTATGTGGTGCTGAGGATCAAACCCAGTGCCTCACATGTGCTAGGCAAGTGCTCTATCACTGAGCCACAACCCCAGTCCCTATTTCCAGAGAACTTTTGAAACTTATTTTACAGTAGGAATTTGTATACTTTACAAATGCTAAAATCATGCTGGCAGTTTGAATTTAACATGCTTTTGGGTTTAAATATGTATTTTATGCTGTTTGGAGATGGGGCTGCATGAAATCAGGGTGGTAACTTTAACATTAGTCTATCTGGCTAATCTTTGTATGTAATATTCATGGGATTGTTAGGTTTCTATGTTCTGTTTATATATGTGATTTACTAGTACCTTGTACAAGACACTATGTACAGCTTCTGTTTGGCCTGATTTGGGGAGATACAGAAAGCAAGTCTGGAGGGAGAAAAGATCCTTATTTTACAATTTGAAAGTCTCTTCAATGTGACATTTCTTCCTTGACTCCAGTTCTTACAATTACCCACAATTCCTGACTAACTTTGTACTGTTTGGTTCCTCTATCTCTCTCATACTGGGCCTGGAACTTCTTGTAAGATTTCTCTGAGAAGATAGATATAGAGTAGGCATAGGTACTAATTCTAGAGATAGAAATTAGTTTCTATTGCTGCTACAAAAAATGACCACAAAGAATATATACTGAGCTGGGTATGGCAGCACATGCAGGTAATCCCAGCAACTTGGGAAGTTGAAGCAGAAGGATCACAAGTTTGAGGCCAACCTTGGCAACGTAGTAAGTTCCTGTCTCAAAATAAAAAATAGAAAGGTCTGGGGGTATAGTTCAGTGGTAAAGCACCCCTGAGTTTAATCCCAGTACTGAGGGGGGTAGGGAAAACTCAATCTTTTGTACTGTACTAGAATAAAAGTCTCAGGCAAAGCCTGCCAGAGTTTGAGTTTGCTATTAAAGGGCACATGGTATCTAGAGTTGGGAAACTAGAGAATGTCATTCATGGACAGCCCATATTGAATGTGCTAGTGGTTGGAGCTGCTCCATTTCTAAAAGTTATCTATGGGTTCCATTTTGGAACTATAAGTGCTGAGAAATACTAAGGGTGATAAGTAAGGGAGTAGATAGGAGGGAATTGGAGATTCACTGTTGATGGAGCATTATCTGTGAGGCTAAGAATTTTCTTGAATCATTCCTGTACCAAAAGCCCCACCAAGACCAAGGTGCTTGTGGTATTACCTCTCTAAGCCCTAAAACGATCTCCCGATTCTCTGTATCCCAAATTCAGTCCACCCAGCTCATGTCACAGAGAACTAAATTCAGCCATATTCAGTTTCTACTAGTTCTTTGAGCTTCCTTTACTGAATGCTGATGCCAACACCATTACACATCTTCCCCACATGCATCCCACTTGCCCCTTCACTACAAAAACCACACAGAGATTCAGTGACATTTCAGAGATGAAGAATAAAAGAATGGATAAGGCAGAGTGCTGCACCAGGAAAATCATAAAGCCTAAATGAGGGAGGAACATAGAAACAAATCAATATAATGTAAGGACATTAACTCTATGTTTAGTCAGCTTTTTCACTACTATAACCAAAAGACAAGACAAGAACAATGCAGAGGAGGAAAAGTTTATTGCAGCTCAAGATTTCAGAGGTCTCAGTCCATAGACAGCCAACATAGATCTAGGCCCAAGACAAGACAGAACATCATGGCAGAAGAGTGTGGTGGAGGAAAGCAGCTCAGGACATGGCAACCAGGAAGCAGAGAGAGAACTCCACTCACCAGGTACAAACTATAAACCCCAAAGGCATGTTCCCAGTGACCTACCTACTCCAACCACACCCTACCTACCTACAGTTACCACCCAGTTCATCTATGTCAATGAATTAATGCACTGATTAGGTTACAGTTATCATTATCTAATCATTTCCTTCTGAATGTTCTTGAATTTTCTTATACATGAGCTTTTGGGGGAACACTTCATACCTAAACCATAACACTCTAATACAGAAATATGCAAAGTACTTGTGATACAGCAAGAGTTGACTACTCCTGAACAATGTGACATGGACAATGTTTTTCTCATGCATAATAAGTGCTAGTTTTCTATTGTTGCCATAATAATCACAAATGTAGTGGCTTAAAACAACACAGATTGATTATCTTACTGTTCTGTAGGTCAGAAGCCTGACACAAGTCTAACCAGGCTAGAATCAAGATGTTAACAGGCTGTTCCCTCCAGGAGGCTCTAGAAAATAGTTCATTTCTTTTTTTTTTTTTTTTTGTCATTTTTGGAAGCCACCTGTACTCCTTGGTTCATGAACTCTTTCATGTCTTCAAATTCACTTTCTCTGACTTCCTGACCTCTCTTTCAACTTTTAAGAAGTCTTGTGATTACATTGAACCCACCAGGATAATCTCCCTATCTTAAAGTCAACAAATTGGCAATCTTAATACCATCTGTGACCTTAGAATTCCCCCTTCGTCATGTAACCTAAGATATTGATGAGTTCTGCGATTAGGATGGGGATGTCTTTAAGGATCCATTATTCTACCTAACACACCCACAGAAAAAAAATTCTATAAATGTAAATATATAAGACACACATAGATTCACACCACCAGTAGCAACTGACATTTCAAAAATAAAACTAAAATATTAACAAGTCTTCCCAACCTCCACCGCTGCAGTTGACCCCTCCCTCATGACCCCAGCTCCTTGGAGCTTCTAGTAACATTTCCAGAGCTTCCTCCTCTTTCCTCTTCAGCCTTTGGGGTAGTGGATTCCAGCTGTTGAAGTCTGCAGGTGCCTTGTCATTCCTTGTTTGTTCCATTAACCCTAACCATACCTTTGTAAATAGTTCTGTTTTTAAAGCCTTCTCACTTGAACCATCTGGGGTGAATTATGTTTTCTGCCAAGACATTGACCAGATTTTTCCCACTGCCCAACGTTCCATACTTACTCCCAAACATCAAGGCTGGGTTCTCCAGGAAGACAGATTCAGGAGTGCAAGAGGTTTATTGGGGTGACATCTGTGAAACATAAAGGAGAGAGAGGAAGGAACAGGCAATGAAAGCCTTTAATTCATGTACAAGACTGAAACCTGAGAAAGAAAATGTTGTAGGAAAGATATGTGGGTGGGAAAAACCTCAGACTGCAGAGCAGCTCTGAGAAAAACTCAGCCCACCAAATAGGGAGCTTGGTATACAGGTGGCCTTATAATCTTAACAGGGTGGGATGGGTCACCTCTTTAGCCCCTGAAGGTTCAGAGTTCTGGTACTTTAAAAATGGGTTCTCTAGGATGCAGAAGAGCCCTGAGCTGACCAAAAATGGTGAACACTTACACCAATGTCTTGCCCATTCTTTGTTTAGGAGATGTCTGGGAAATGTAACCTCAGCTCAAATGCTGAGGCAGATCCTGAAGGCCATCAGCTAACTACGCCCCTTGTGGCAGGTTCTCTTCTATAGGTATGTCCAAATGGGACACCTCCATGGGTGCTGCAAATCACCCCTTGCACTGGGCAGATCCACTTCTCCATACATGTTCAGGGAACAACTCCTCTCTGATTCTGATGATTCTCCCTTCCTGAAGAGAAACTTAGAAGGAAGTTAGTAGGACCAACTACAGCCCCTGTCACTGCAGTTAGTCTTGGGGTTGCAACTGATTTTCATCACTACTGTCACCAGCACACTCCTATGGCTTTATCAAATTATATGTTATCTGGGCTCTCCTGTCAGATATAATTCTCTGGTAGGCATTTTGGCCTCACAAAATGTATCCATTACAACCTGTTGACTTCCCTCAATCTTAATCTCTTCTTCCACCATCCATTGGAGCAACTTATGCATTTCCACTTTGCTTGGTATGAGTAATCATTATCTCTAGGTCTTGTGTGTGTGTGTGTGTGTGTGTGTGTGTGTGTGTGTGTGTGTGTGTGTTGCTGGGGATCAAACCCAGGACCTTGTACATTCTAGGCAAGTTTTTTACATCTGAACTATGCTTCTAGCTGCCTCACAAGGCCTTTAAGAGCCCCATAGCAGTATTTGCTCCATCCCATGAAGTCCTTGCCAGTGTTAAATTCTATATCCCAAAGAGTACTCCCAAGTCAGAGAAGTCTTGCTTATACAATCTTATACTCCAGTCACCAAGTACCTTCAAAATCCAACCCCAGGGCTGGGGTTGTGGCTCAGTGGTAGAGCACTTGCATAGCATGTGCAAGGCATTGTGTTTGATCCTCAGCACTGCATATAAATAAATAAAATAAAGGTCCGTTGCCAACTAAATTTTTTTTAAAAATCCAACCCCACAGGTACACTTTAGCTTATGCTGGTACATACTAGTTAATTCTTTTAGTTCCTTTGAGTGATCTTTTCTTCCCCAAATGGGTTACACTAAAATTTAAATCTAATGTTCAGTCTAGCAACTAGGAAGGACTATAAGGGCAACTTTGAAAGGGAGAGAAGCTGCTGTCTGAGGGGAAAGAGACCCCCCCCCCCACAGTGAGTTCCCACAAGCATAAAAGACTAGATCTTAATAGGGTGAGGTAGGCCACCTCCCTAGGCTTTAAGGATTCCAGAGGGTTTGCAGAATAAAGTCCTCATGGGCACCCACCCTGACATTCTCATCTCATGGTTTAGGGTCTCAGGTTTTCCTAACTAGATACCTGAACTTAGCATTATAGAGAAGTCTCTGTTGAGCATTCAATCACTGTTGAAGTTTGGTGATGCAACTATCAGATCCTCAGTTTGCTCCTGGTTTCCTGAGTTTGCTGCTCAGCTGTGTTTCCTCTCCCACTGCAAAAGAGAAGGAACGTCTGTAAGCTACCAAAGAACCCCTCTGATTTTCACACTTAGTGTTCAGATGTCTGTTAACTGCCCTCCATTTCTCATTGTAATGGATTTTAACTATGTCCACAAATTCTCTGATACTCCTCCTTTCAAAATGTATTTCCCTTTTCCTGAGTATGAACTGGACCTAATGACTCACTTCTAATAAATAGAATAGTGGAAGAAGTGAAGGCTTGTGATTTCCATTACTACATCATAAAAGGTATTGCAGTTTCCTCCTTGCTCTCTCTTGGATTGCTCACTAGGAGGCAAGTCAGTTACCATATCATTTGGATATTCAGATAGCTCTATGGAGAGGTCCATGTGACAAGGAATTGAGGCCTCCTGCCAACAGCTATGTGAATGAAATATCTTGGAAGTTGGTCTCAAAGACCTTCTGAAATGTATTGTCACCATTTCTGTTCTTTTTAAAGCAGCTAAAATTAACATTGTTGCCCCCATTTAGTGTCAAGAATCATGATTAAGAAAACAAAATTATAGAAACCAATATCTTATTGGTTCTGTTTCTCGGGAGAACCCTGACTAATACAGTAGATCATAAGTTGCCCCAAAATACCCCTTATCCACTAAGCTTAACCAAAATGGAAGCATGCAGTCAAATCAGGTTCAGGTTGACTCATATTCAAGTATACACACACACACACACACACACACACACACACACATATATATGTAATTGTTTTGTTTTGTTTGGGTTGGTTTGAGTTTTGTTTTTTTGTTTTAGTTTTGGTTTGGTTTGGTTTGGTTATGCTGGGGATTGAACCCAGGGCTTCGTGTCATGTATATATATTTTTTTTAACAAAATTTTTACAAAGAAACTCTGACTTAAAGAAGTTAAAAGACTTGCCTTGGGCCATAGTGGCAGAGCCAGAAATAAAATCCAAGGTACCTAAGACCCAGCCAAAAGATTTTTCATCCCATTTGCTGTCTCACAAGGACTGTGAATGTACAATTTGCATGATTGAACACATGCTATGAGGCAACAGGATCTATTTTCTGATTCGTAAATCAAGCTGTGATCTTTCAGAAAAGAAAGATATAGTACAAGAAGATATAAAAGGCAATCAAACTTCTTACATTGATCAGTTAAGTAAATTTTGTTTGTGGTTTAGGGCAAAGACAGATAGGACAATTCCATCCTTGTCTCCACTCTGACTTGGAGTGCTAATTTTTATGGAAGTGACCTAAGACACTTGTGGTAACATAGTAAGAGTCAAATGTTTCCTGGCAGCCAATCCAGGAAGAAAAAAATATAGAAACTTGGAATTGGCAAGGACTTTTAAAAAAAACACATGCCTCAAACCTGTCCCATAAAGCAGAAGCACCCTTTTGTAACTCTGTTTCCAGAAATTTCCCATTCTTTAGGGGCATTCTTGTTCTTAAACATTTCTTTTAGTATAGAGTTTGTAAGCACTCAGAAACCACTCCGGACGTGGGAACTCACGCAAGAGAGTTTATTAAGCGAACAGGGAGAGTGTCTCCCTGCAGGGTGAGAGAGAGTGTGTGCAAGAGAGAGAGAGACAGTGAAAGCCAAGAGGAAAGAGAGAGAAAATGGCGGGAGAGTTATTCTTAAGCAGTGGAATTTCGCCGGCTAATAACAATGGACCAATGGTTGGCAAGGAGGTTCTCGGGTCTGCGTTGTAAAGTGGTGTGGGGGAGCAGAATAATGGCGGCGGCAAAATAGCAGATCTGATGCCAATAGAGTTAATATTTGCTTCCTGGGCCAGACATGGTGGCACATGCCTGTAATTCCAGCAACTTGAGAGGCTGAGGCAGAAGGATCATGAGTTCAAAGCCAGCCTCAGTAACTTGGCAAGACCCTGTCTCAAAATGAAAAATAAAAAGGGCTGGGATGTGGCTCAGTAGTTAAGCACTCCTGAGTTCAATCCCCAGTACCAAAAAAAAAATGTATATATATATATATATATATATATATATATATATATATATATACACACATACATATATGTGTGTTTGTGTGTGTGTATTTGCTTCCTAGTAGCTGCCCTTGATATGGCACAGAACAAGTCTAGTTCCACTTTCTTGTACAGCTCTTTATGGTTTGTTTGTTTAATCCTTGCCATGTTACTTCTTCTCTTCTGTTTTTTTTTTTTTTTTTTTTTTTGTTTGTTTGTTTGTTTTTTGTGCTGGGGATTGAATCCAGGGGTGCTTTACCACTGAGATAAATCTCCTGTCCTGTTTTTTTTTTTTTTTTTATTTTGAGAGAAGATCTCACTAAGTTGCTGAGGTTGGCCTTGAATTTGCTATCCTCCTGCCTCAGCCTCCCAAGTTCCTGGGATTACAGGCATGTACCACAGCACTCGGTTTCCCCTTCATCTTCTTGACTTTAGGCTAAATATTGCTAATTTCTTCAATTACAATGTGGTTATCATCCAAAACCCAGGTAGTCGTTCATAAAGACTGTTATCAACATTTATTACACACATACAAGTACAAGATGCTGGTTGACGCTATTCCATGTGTCTGGGGGAGTATATGCCCACCATTGTAATGAGAACAATAACTCTGCCTCTCCGTGCAAACATTGGGTAAATGTTTCAACAAACGTATAGGACAGGGTATATTGTTCTATACCCTCCTACCCCAATCCTCTATTTCATGCTTGTCTTAACTCCTCACTTTCTTTGTCACTTGGGAGACCCACCCCTGATTGTTCCTGATGTCTGAAGCTCAGCCTACAGCTGACCTCACTGCTTATTACTAATTAGAGAGGCAGTTGGTCAAGCAGGGCTGGAACTAGGGTAAGGTGAGTGACGTATATGCCTTGAATATAAAAATTGATTTAAAAAAAATTGTATTGAAATACGAGTTATCTTACCATTTTTATGTGTGTATGCCCCCTTAAATTTTATATCTGAAGTGTGTGACTCACTTGACCCACTCTAAGCTTGGCCCTGATTCACATGTTGGATTGACCAGTGAGGCCAGGAGCTAAGAGCTGGAGTTAATTAAGAGACCAGAGTTCATTTTGAGTGATAGCCTTCCAATTAGTTAAAAGACTTATCTAACTCCCCCGACTCACACACAGACACAAAGAACTTATTGGATTTCATCAGGGCAAGGACTGTAACTCCATATATCACCCCCTGCCAGAGTTCTAACCCTTGATGACCCTTTCTGTGTTAATCCAGGGCTTAGATATATAGCCACTAGGCAAGAAGTCAGGAAACAAGGGAAATACTAACAGTTGAAGGCACTAAAGCTGGAGTCCTCCATTGCCAAGGAGTGTATTAGTCCCAAAGCACTAGGGAGGGGTAAGGAAGGCCTTTTGGTTAAAAGCAATGAATTTTCCAAGGTGGTAGGCTTGGTTACATTAAGCTTCGGCAAACTCATAAAAAAACAGCATAACGGGTCAGGGTTGTATTTCAGTGGTAGAGCACTTGCTTAGCATGTGTGAGGCACTGGTTTCAATTCTCAGCACCGCATATAGATAAATGAAATAAAGGTCCATTGACAACTAAAAAATATTTTTTTAAAAAAAGAACGCCACCAGAAGAGACTTTTAATAGTTTATATTTTTAAAAGAGGTTCTTGTTGGATTTCTATATTTCAATGAATGGCTAATATAATTAAGCCCTCAGGATTAAAATTACAGAACTGTAGAACAACAAATAGGATGGCAAATTAACGAAGCAATCTGTCCACTGCCTTCACTATGCAAATGAGGAAACATGCACAGAGAAAAGTCTTACGCTTATAGGTGATAAGGTAGAGGAGGAAATAAACACTTCACATTATAAACACTTCACATTATCTGCAGAAAAGATATAAAAAGAATACTGAGTCATGGCACAAGCAAAGAAATCAAGGGCAATGTTTATAAGGTGCCAATTTTTAACCCCTAATAAGCATTTCAAATCTGTTCACTACTCTTCAAATCTAACACCTGTCTTTTTCTTCTGGATTTCTCTTCTTTTTTTTTATTTTCACTTAAAAACACTTTAATGCCACTTCAACACATGGCTCTAACACCAAAAATGGGTAAGTTCAAAATTAGTACATTACCATATCCAATTTCTTCATTCTTGAGAACACAAAGAAAAACTCCAACTTAAAAAGGAAAGCACACTGCTTTTAGTTAAACCCTAAAACCTTTCTCAGGTAGACAGCAGTCTGGCCTACATGTCAGGCATCTATCCACCAGTTTAGGAATGTCTCGTGTTAAAACTTTTTAAAAGTTACTTGAATCATGACAACGCAAAGTTTAAATTCTAAGTCAGCCCAACTATCACGGAGTCCTTGACCTTCAGGAAATGTAGATGGATCAATAATCTTCAAACCAATAATCCCAAGATTTATACAGGTCGTCCACGACTGCAGAACAGTCGATGCTCAGCTGCACCGAGCCAGCAATGAGTGATCTCATCCTCTCTTCGTCCACACGTAAGTGGTGCACTTTGGGATAAGCAAGGAGTCTTTGCAGGGGTACAAAAAACTTATCTCCTTCACAGAAGGGTTTTGGAGAATTCTCTATCCTGGCTTCTTCAGCCTCCGTGAAGACTGCTCCCAACACTATCTGGGGGGCCCCCAAAGAGTCAGTGCTGCCTGGGTTAGTGCCTGAGTCCTTCTGTTCTCGAAGCACTTGCTGCTGTCTCAATCTCAGCCGTTCCACTAGTATCAACACTTCCCCAACCAATACAAATTTGAGCATCTTCTCCTGCTGTAAACTTGGGTAGGAGGTCTTATAAACAGTTTCATAAACGTGTTAATTATGCTGCTCTTAAAAGCACAATTCTGTTGCCTTCCCACTATTTTTCTGGAAGACACCTATCTGGGTACAATATCCAACATGCTCAGCTCCAGCAGATGGTTCCCCTACCCCAGTAAACTCCACAGAGTAATGATAACGATTTGCCACTTGTAAAGCCCAGGACTGAAACTCCATTCTATTCCACTCAAATTTATGATCTGCATCTCTTAGGGTCACTGTGGGAAACAGGGGGTTGAATTCAGAGTTTGGTGTGCTGATGACAATCATGGCTGGAGATAGGTACCCAAATACCACTTCGGGAAATCTGGCCAGATCATCTGAATCCAAATGTTCTATTAATTCAATGCATGTTATCAAGTCAAATCCAAGCAAACGAGAATCTCTCTCCACGACAGAGCCATGATACAAGATAATAGTCAACTCCAGATCTCGAGGCTTTACAAACTCCCCCAAATAGGGAGATAGCTGATGTCCATTCGACTGTAATTTTTCCTTATCAATATCTACTCCAACAAGCCGTTGAATACATGGGTAGATTTTTAGCAGCCTTAGGAGCTCTGTATCACCACATCCCAGGTCTGCAACCTTCTTAGGTTTATGTTGATCCACAAAATCTCTAACAAACTGGTATCATTGTTTGTATAATGGAGGTTTAAACTTAATTACTTTCTCAGGGCAAACTTCTTCAAAATTATCATCAATCACACTATTGCACTGTCCATTCATTTCTTCCATCTTGCTTCCAGGTTTTGTGGAGAAAAAACAGATATATCATTTAAGTTCTGTATCTGAGGATCAGCAGCAACTCAGCTTCGAGTAGGAAGCACATCAAGCTGGAAAGCAAAGCACAGAGGACTGAGCCTGGATTTCTCTTCTTAAAGTCATCTAATTGATGTACTCCTGTTCTCTCTTGCCCTCCTCCCAAGACAATGATTTAAAATGAAAATCTAATCATATGACTCCTTCACCTAAAGCTGATCACTTCCAAAACTTATGACTGCTTTTAAAATAAAGACCAGAATGTTCAGCATGGGCCACTGAGCCTTGCCTGCTCTATGCTCTGTCCCACCTCCCCTTCACTGCCAGCCACGGTATTTTCCTCCTCCTCTTCATTGATGATACTCTAGATTTCCTGAGCTCCCCAATTCATCAGCATCTGCTCCCTCCATAGAAGGCCCCCCACTTTCATTGGCCAACCTCTACTCCTTCTTTAAGTCACTTTCAGCAGACATTCTGCCCTGACTACCTCTCACCTAACACAACCATCACCCCAATTCTGGAATGTTTTTATCACCCTATAAAGAGATCTCATATCCATTAGCAGTCATCTCTCTCTGTATCTATAGATTTACCTATTCTAAACAATTAATATAAACAGTATTATACAATATGTGTCATCTTTCATGATTGTTCTTTCACTTCAGATAATGTTTACAAGGGTCATCCATATTATAGCACATGTTGTTACCTCATTCTTTTTATAGTTGAATAACATTGCATGGTATGGATATATTGCATTTTGTTTATTCATCCATCAGTTGATAGACACTTAAGTTGTTTTCACTTTTGAGCTATTATGAATAATGCTGCAATGAATATTCATATACATGATTTTGACTCATTCTCCTCATCTATAACTTGAATATGTTGCCATGCATGGTTTCCAAGTCCCGACCAATTCTAATATGTCATTTTGGAGAGAAAGAAGTTATTTTATATTTTTAACTCAACACCATAATTGCAAACTATATATTAAAACTTGAATTTGTGCTACAATTTAAATATCCATGTAAGAGTATTCAACTAGATAATGACTAGTGTATTTTCTAGTGCCAGGTAAATCTCCCCAGTGATTCCTAGAACTTTGCTTCAGAAATGCCACTCCTCTACATTTTAGGTTTGTATACCTTGAGTTTGTTTTCCTCAGGTTTATGAGCCTATGCCTGGCCTTATTGAAATTCAATCAAATCTGTCTTTTTTGTGTTATGGTGCTGGGATTCAAACCCAGGGCTTTACACATACTAGGCAAGCACTCTACTAAGCTATACCCCCAATCCCAAATGTCTTTAATTCTCCAATTTTTCTTTGAATTATTATCCTAGTTCACAAAGAATTGACTTCCTTCCTCATCTCTCTTTCCTTTCCTCTTTTCAGAATCATGTGCACACCAGTTCCAAGGACCAAGAAGCTCTTATAATCTGAGTTACAGAAAATAAAGATAATGAATTGAAGAATTTTTCTAATGAACTCTATCTTCACTTCTTTAAAAATAATCAAGAAAACCAATATATTATTCAATTCTATTGAATTCATTTATTGAGTACCTATGTGCCAGATACTGTGCTGGGTGCTGAGCCTACATATATCAAACAGGTAGAGTTCATGGAATAGGTCCCTGGGCTGTTGGCCAAAGAGAGGGGATGTTGGACCAACTCCAGGGTCATCACTTTGAGCACTTCTCAGGCTGTGGATGATGGTAAGCGGAGGATGGGAGCAGGGGTAACACAGATGAGCTAAGCATTAGGCCATGGGGACAGCAGGTGGCAGGTGTTGGTTCCCAGCTGTGTGGGAAGTTGTGCCCAGTGAGGAAGAACTGCCAATGTTTCAAGAGAAGCCAGAAATCTAGTTTCCATGTGAAAAGTCTTACTTCTTAAGTGTCTTCTCAATTTAGAACACATTGATAAGTTATTTATACTTAATGCATTTATGTCTCTCTTAGGCTTGGCAATTAGAAAAGATTAAAAAGACCAGTGGGCAGGTGAACATAAAAAAAGGGAGAGTTCCTAACTTCTAGGAATTCATCACCCGGAGAGAAAAAACCAAACATGTAACTGAATGCATTGTAATAACTGTTTCAGTGACAAGTGCCATACAATCTCAGAAGCAGCAGCAAACAATTCTTTCTACCAGTAAAGTATAGGAGGAGTCTTAGTGAGGAGGCAGGATAATGGCCTGGAAAGACACAGAGAGAAGATGATGATATTTACTAAATTTCTTCCCTTAGGGAAAAAGAAACTAAATTATCTAAACTGAATTTTCTGGCTTAATAACTAAACCCTTTATAAAGAAACCAGAAGGTTTTCAAAATATTAAAGAAAAAATATTATTTGTCTCTATATCTCACATTATCATACCCCTAGATACCTGGCTAATTAAAATCTGTCACTTTCACTAAAGGTACACATGGAAGTGACCAGGTACACATGGTTCAGTTGTCCATCTCCTGATGCAATGTCACCATCACTACCAACACAGATGAATCTTGTGTTGGAGGCAACTAGAGCTATGTGTCCTCAGTGGAAATGAGCCCCATAAGCAGGAGAACTCTGCTTCACTTGAGAACTTAGTTCCACACTCTTGGAGAAGTAGCATGCCTCTCTCAGGATAATTCTGAGCTGATTCCCAATTCACAAAGGAAGATTTATTGCTTTCTAACATGAACTTTGTCCCTGGGTAAAACAGTTCCCAAACCATCTCTTCCATATACCATGTTTGTACAAGTCAAAACTACACATATCAAGTACCTGCTTTGGGTGAGAAATTCTGCTTGACACTGGAGTCCCAAGAGTAAAAACAGACTGGGCACGTAGCTCAGTATCAGAGCATTTGCCTAGTATGCAAAAGGCCCTGGGTTCCATCCCCAACACATATATAAATAAATAAATAAAATAAAGAGCGGAAACAGCCAGGTATGGTAGTGCATACCTGTAATCCCAGCTATCTGGGAGGCTGAGGCAGGAGGATTGCAAGTTTGAGGCCAGCTTGGGCAACTTAGTAAGATCCTGTCTCAAAATAAAGAATAAAAATGGCTAGGGATATAGCTTAGTGGTAGAACATCCCTGGGTTCAATCCCCAATACCACAAAAAGTAAATAGAGAACAACAGTCCCTGCCACATAGGGGCTCATAACTGGCTTCCTGAATCATTTCACAGATGAAGAAACTAAGGTTCTGAACATTCTGTTTTTTCCCTCTGATCTGGTCATGAGATACTCCCTTTATTGAGTACCTTCCTCGCTTCATGGATTTTTCAGGGCCCAACTAAAGCCCTACCTCTCTAAGAGGATTTCCTGATTCCTTTCATAATTATTAACTTGTACTTTCTCTTAATTTCTATTTCACAAAGTCTGTACCTGAGAATTAATTATTCTTTGCTTTGTTTTATTTCTTCAATAATTTTAAGTGTCTATCTTAGTACTCCATTGATATTATAAGCTTTTTGAAGGTAGGAATTATCTTCTAAACTTTGGGTCTGGACACATAGTTAGTTCTCAATATTTATTTAAGATTTAGTTTATTGGATGGCAGAAACCAGCTTTTGAGCAGACTAGTAATGGAGAGAAAGGAATAGTAAGCAATGTTTCCATCTTCAAGGGCTAGTTTGGTTCAAACGCAGCCTTCAAATTCCAGCTGACCTGGGTTTAAAGAACCTTCCAAAGAGAATAATGTGGAAACAAAATCATATGCATGGCCTATCTGATTGGAAATTGGGTCCATCACAGTGACACAAAGGATGATGTATTATATGGGAAAACATCATCTGTTATAAGTGTCAACCTCAAAAGCCACCCTCCAGAGCATTCTAAATTTAATGTGTTGATCTATTATCTGGGCACTTATCTAAACCCTTCGAGATATTTTAAAGTTAAAAGTAACTTCTTTTTCTTACTGCTATAAAGAGCTGTTTTCATCCAGGCACAGGGGTGCACACCTATAATCCCAGCTTCCCTGGAGACTAAGGCAAGAGGGAGGATCACAAGTTCCTGGTCAGCCTGGGCAACTTAAAGAGATCCTGTCTCAAAATAAAAAAAAAATAGAGTTAGGGATGTAGTTCAGGGTAGCTAAGTGGTAAAACACCTCTGGTTTCATCCCACTACAAAAAAAAAAAAAAAAAGTTGTTTTCTACTGCCTCCTACTGTTGCTTGTTTAACAGAAGAGGGCACTTAGCAGAGAAACAGACAGCAACTCTGAAACTCTGAAGCATTATAATGCATGAGAGAGCATGAATACTGGCAGTGGGAAAGGTCTGAGCCTTTGTAGCTTACCCTCTCTGAAGGAGGACCATAAAAGCCTCTTTATTTCCTTCTCTCTTCAACTTACTTGCAGGATTAAAGTCCAAGAAAATCCTCACCCTTTTTCTATTCCCTGGACTGTCTCATTCAGAGAGAACTGGATAACTGATGCCTTGTTGAAGGCGAAGGATAGGAAGACACCCAAATAGCTGGTTTTACCCTATGCACTGGAAAAGACAAGACCCTTAGACTTTTCTGGTTTCTGGTGGGAAGTTTGGAGTGGACCTTTTGATTTACATTGCATCTATACTTTTCTATTACATCAGAACTTCCCCCTAGTACTTCAGGAGAACTTTCTTCCCTGGTAGAAAAGGGTTTTTTTTTTTTTGTTTTGTTTTGTTTTGTTTTGTTTTGTTTTGTTTTGTTGCAAGGAAGAAAAAGAAAAAGCTCCCATCATGAGCAGCAGCTTATCTCCAACTTGCCTATGAGGGGCACAGTGTTCTCAAATTTTGATAACCCCCTTCCAGCTTTCAGTCAGCCAGAATTTGGCATGGTGCAGGAAGGCATATGACCTCTTTCACTGAAGACCATTTTTTGTTGTTGTTTGTTGTTGTTGTTGGATTTTGGAGTCTTCATTTGTTTATTTTGCACTAGGGATTGAACCCATGGCCTCCCACATACGAGGCAAGTACTTTATTACTGAGTTACACCCCCAGCCCAAAGAGAAGGGTTCACTGAAGAGATTAGAAGAAGTCATGAAAGAGAAGAGAATCCTGTCGGTAGAACCAAAAAGTTTATCCAATCTCTAGGGTTCTGCCATGTTTACTGCAGCAACTCCTGGCACGGTATCTAATACACCCATAATTACACAATATGGATTGACCAAAAAACTAAATAGTAGCAATGATAACTACTATTCAGTACTTAGCTCGTTGCTTAATGTATTGAAAAATACATAATAAAGATATGTTGAACAAATGAGGAAATAGTAGAAATAGTATAGCATTTATTGATGAATTATTTTTTAATCCTCACAAAACCCATAGGAGGTCAGTATTCCTATTATTCCTATTTTGTAGATAAGGAAATCATGATTTAGAGATATTGAGTAACTTTTCCAAGTCAATATGGCTAGCAAGTGATGGCAGATTGCAGTTAGTTGTGTCCTTCTCCACCGCAGGTGCAGTCTTGCACCCCAGACTTGCTGTGAAAAAAAGTATGATAAGGGTAGATCTGGAGAAGTAGGCTCATGACCCCCTAACCATGTATAATAGCAATAACTGCTGGAATATGAAGATTCTGTAAAGTAGGGGAACCAAACTGAGAAATGAGACATCCTAAATAATCATGGGGCCTCACATTTTATTCCTTAAGTTCCCCCTCTCATGTATATATTTAGCACTTTCCAAGACTTCAGCCAATATATTTCCCTTTTGACTAGTTTCTGTATATGAATAAATATATTCTGCATTTACTTTACTTTGGTAAATTATAAAGAAATGAATAACCCATGGTGCTAGCTTAATTGATGGGTTATCATCAAATGACTCCCCAACATATTGCAAACAAAAGTCTTGAAAATTGTCATTTCAAAACCCTATGTCTGAGGCTGGGGTTGTAGCTCAAGTGGTAGAGCCCTTGCCTACCCTATAGGAGACCCTAGGTTGAATTCCACAGCACTGAAAACAAACAAAAACTGTGTCTGCATTTTGATTTTCCTAATACAGGACTCTTTTCTATCTCGTCAGTAAATAAGGAAATTCTATTCTGTTCTTGCAAGAATGTTCATACAGTGTTGTTTGAAATGGCAAAAAAATCCCAATCTAATCGTCCATCAATAAGAATCTTTTTAACCTTGAATCCTCTGAGAAATTATTTTTATTTTATCTCATTTTTATGTTATTATTATTGTTACTGTTGTTATTTTGGAGTGCTGAGGATCGAACCCAGGGCCTCCTCACACATGCTAGACAAGTGCTTTACCACTGAGCAACATGCCCGACCCCAGGAATGATTTTTAATTAAATTAGTTTATAACACATTGCACAAATCCGTTTCAAAGTCAGTATTCCTTTCTTGGATAGATTTCCAATGTTTATCGTTTAATATGTCCATCTTGTAGCCTTTTCCCATATATGAATAAGTACAAACACTCCAAATAGGGGAAAGACACATCCACACAATTGGTTTATTAACTGCAGAAAGTTGTGTGACTTTTTGTCTCCCAATGGCTCACTGAATTGTGAAATGCTTTATTTAGTTTACTATGGTTCAGGTACTGGCCTTCAGAAATACAAGTCAGAAACCTGATTTGTCTCTTCACTCAAGGTGAATCTGTGTCCCTAAGAGGGCTCACATCAGCCAAAAGACTGACATGTGATATTGGAATATCAATTTATTTTTTTGAATGTGAACATGCATGCATGACACATGTGCATGTACATGTGGTATCGGGGATTGAACCCAGGAGAACTTTACCACTGAATCAAATACCCAATCCTCTTTATTTTTTATTTTGAGACAAGGGGGGAACATAAGAAGCACAATTATAACCCCAAAATTTACTGATGAGTATGGAATCCATTACATTTAGCTATGATATATTCACAAGAATGTAAGGACCACAGTGACAAAGATGTTTGTCTAATTTTTCCACTGCTATAATTTCAGAGGCTATAACACCTGACACAATAAAAGTCTGTTAAATGAATGAATGAATACAAAGATAATGACATTCATCTCCACAATATACCTATACTTGTTTTAAGATTGAGCTACTGAAGGGCTGGGAATATAACTCAGAGTTAGAATACTTGCTTAGCATGCAAGCCCAGTATGGGAGGAGGAGGAGGGGAAGGGGAGGAGAAGGGGGTGAAGGAGGAGGGGGGGGGAAGGAGGAGGGGGAGGAGGAGGAGTAGGAAGAGAATTGCATCAGAGAATTGCTCAAAGACAGTTCTGGATTGAGTGATGCTAATTTTGGTCACAAACATTCTTTTTTTTTTTCCTATGCTTCCAGGACTGACCTAGTAGACATCTTTAGTTGCCTGCCCTAGAATCATTCCCTTCTAATTCCTTGCTAACAGAAACCCAATTGTGTTCTGGGTAGCAATGTGTCCAACTTCAAAGTATCATAATCACTCTTAACCAAATATAGCCTCTCCCTTCACCATTACCAGATATCATTTTCCCAACCTTCTTTGCAGCCAATCATAGTCACACTACCTACAACTATCCAATGAGATGAGAGAAAACTTCTGAGGCATTCCAGGAAATTATTTCCCAGATAAAGACAGAGCACTGGGCTGGGGATGTAGTTCAGTGGTCAAGCACTTGCCTAGCAAGCATGAGGCCCTGAATTCATTTTGCAACACTGTGGATGGTGGTGTGGGGACAGAGCCTCATTAGGAGAAAGAGTTTTTTGCTTCTGACCATACCTTCCTATAATATGCTAGTGTGAGGACCTGATGCTTGGAGTTATCACAGCTCTCCTATAATAATGAGATGAGTTGAGATGGCTAGCAGAGTTGAAGGGTTTTAAAAACCCAAATCCTTAATAACATGATTAATTGCTAAACAAGTCCTGGAACTGGGTACACTAGGCTTCTCACTGAGCTTTTGTTTTTAAGTTTTTATGGCTTAAGCTATTGTAAGTAAGGTATTCTGTTAGCTGTAGTCAAAAGCATTCCTACTAAGTGAAATAAGCAAATCCCAAAAAACCAAAGGTCAATGTTCTTTCTGATATGTGGATGCTGACACACAATAGGCTGGGGGAAGGGGTGATGGGAAAAACTGTAGAATGAATCAGACAATATAACTTTCCTATACTCATATATGAATACACAACCAGTGTAACTCCACATCTGTGTAACCACAAAAACGGAAAGTTAAACTCCATGTATGTATGATATGTCAAAATCATGCATAAAAAGAACAAATAAAAAATAAAAAATATTTAAATGTAAAAAAAAGTTACAAAAGCATTCCTAACTTAATGATCAAGTTCATTAAGTAAGTGTATACTTTCTCTCTCTCTCTTTCTCTCTCTCTCTCTCTCTTACTGAGGATTGAACCCAGGGATGCTTGACCACTGAACTACAACCCCAGTGTTTTTTATTTTTTATTTTGAGATAGTGTCTTGCTAAATTGCTTATGGCCTCACTAAGTTACTTAGGTTGGCCATCTTCCTGCCTCAGCCTCCCAAATCACTGGGACTGTAGGCATGAGCCACCACACCCAATTTATACCTTCTCTTTTTAGATATGTTAATATAGTTTACAGTCAAATATTAACCGTCTTGGAGTACATTTTTAATATCCTCACTTGATGAATTATCTGTTGATTTTAAGTTTCACTTTCAGAGAGTGTCCTAATTACACTCATTTCCAGTTTCTCTACCCAAATCATGAAACTGCCCCAACTGTGATAGCACAGTACTTCAGGTCCTTTCCCAGTGCTTCTCCTTTGCTTGATATGTTACCTCTTTCAGATCTTTCCACATTTCATCTGTTATCATGATAAACAGAACTGATTTCATTTTCTGGATTAATTAGAAGTGGCTGATTTTATCATCAACAAAAGCTAGAGAATTTCATTCGTGGGAGTCTGATTATCATGTTTTAGTTTATCTCATTCCAATTACCCGGTAATTACACAATGTTTTAGGTTTTTCATTTGGTGATTTTTTTACCTGATAGGTGTAAGATATCAGTAACAAGAGTGGTTCTACATTTCTTTTGTCCCACCTGTTGTTTGTTTGTTTGTTTTGTGGTTTAACCCAGTGGCATTCTACCACTGAGCTATACCCCCAGCCCTTTTTAAAATTTTTAATATGTGACAGGGTCTTGCTAAGCTGCTGAGTCTGGCCTGGAACTTGTAATGCTCCTGCATCAGCCTCCCAAATCACTGAGATTACAGACACGCACCATCGTGCCCAGCTTTGGTGTGATTTTCTTTGTGTTTATGCTGCTTTGGATTCATTGAGATTCTTGGTCATTATTATAGTTTTCACTGAATTTGGAACATTTTGGGAGTTGAATGCAGAATGACAAAATTGTGAATTGTGTTTCATTAACATATATTACTGAAGGTAAATGAAGTGTGCTTAACCAATAGCACAGCTCTTAAATTAATTTTTGTTTTTAACCATGGCTTAAGAGATTAGGTACTAAAAGAAAATTTGGTAAATTATGCTATCTGCTGTGCTGCACTATAACTACACAATTTCTCCCTATCTGGTACAACAACAACAACAACAACAAAAATCTGTAAAAATGAGAAAGGGAAAAAGTTGTGTTAACTAATAGGTTCTACATCATGGTCTTTTTGACATTTTCTCCTACTTTCATCTTTCCTTAAACCTTCTTCTTTAAAAAAAAGTCTGCAACTCTAGCCAGGCATGGTAGCACATGCCTGTAATCTCAGCAGCTCGGGAGGCTGAGGCTGGAGGATCAAGAGTCCAAGGCAGGGGCTGGGTTGTAGCTAGGTAGTACAGCACTTGCCTAGCATGTATGAGGCATATGGGTTTGATTCTCAGCACCACATATAAATAAATAAAATAGATGTCCACCGACAACTAAAAAAAAAAAAATTAAAAAAGAGTCCAAGGCAGCCTCAACAACTTAGTGAGGTACTAAGCAACGTAGTGAAACCTGTCTCAAAATAAAAAATAAAAAAGGGCTGGGGACATGGATCAGTGGTTAAGCATTTCTGGTTCAATCCCTGGTACCAAAAAAAAAAAAAAAAAGAATCTGCAACTGTGGTTTGTGGTGGAATGTTAATTAGATCATAGATGAGATCCACTATTCAAGTGAGATGGAGTGTAAACAATTTGTCCTAGGCCATGTGTTCTGAGACTTTTTTTTTTTTTTGGCTTACAGGATGCAAGGTTAGCACTCTATCCCTAGGCTATATCCTCAGTCCAAGACAATATGGTCTGGATTGGATCTTGTTCACATGCCGCCTAGCCAGGCAGAAGATTTTTTTTAAAAAAGTAAATAGTAGAAAGATCAGTAGAATGAGTAGAAGGAAGGGAACAGGGCAAGGGAGGAGGAGAGGGAAAGGGGAAAGTACTGGGGACTGAATTAGAGCATATTATATTCTATGCTTTTATAATTATGTTAAAAGAATCCTAATGTTATGTATAACTAAAAAGGTGGCACACACCTGCAATCCCACCTACTTTGGAGACTAAGGCAGGACGATGGCAAGTTCAAGACCAGCCCAGGAAACTTAGCAAGACCCCATCTCAAAATAAAAAAATAAAAATGGCTAGGAATATAGTTCAGTGGTATACACCCTCAGGTTCAATCCCTAAAGCTGAAAACAAATTGCTGCTTTTTCTGCCACATAAATATACTCAGCTCACCTCTCAAAAGTACTTAACAAGTCCACTATTCTTTTGCCTCATGACAGAAAGTTGGCAAGCTCTAAGTCACTAGCTTTGATGGGAAAAAAACATACTCCCAGTCAGATGAGTGTGTATTTTATCTATTAGGGAAGAACATAAATGAAGAACTGTGGACCATTTTCAAAGTAAGGGGACAACTCCCATCTTAGAAAGAATAATGGTATTGTGGTAACCAGATTCATCTAGATGTTCAGAGAATAATTTCCCTTGAGCAGAAAGTCCTAGGGCCTCTGCAATTCTCCTTTGTGAAGGAGTGTGGACACGGGTAGCTTCCTGCAGCCTCATAGGGTGGCAGGGATCTCTTAGCAAGCTGATTGTCTACTTGTCTTGAGCTGTAGGCATTTCCTTTTTTTATATTTTTTTAGCTGTCAGTGGATCTTTATTTTTGTTTATATGTGGTGCTGAGAATCGAACCCAATGCTTCACACATGCCAGGCAAGCGCTCTACCACTGAGCCACAACCCCAGCCCAAGCAGGAGGCATTTCTGACCAATATTGCCTTCTTACCAGTTTCATTCTTGGGGGTGGAAGTGGGAATGCAAGACAGAGGAAGAAGTTGGAGACACTGGAACTATCAAAAGTATTCCCTGTTGTAATTTAAACAAGGCATGTGTGGGGTTAGAGGCATGGCTCAATGGTATACACAAGGCCCTGGGTTCAATCCCCAGAACCAGGAATAATAATAACAGTGAACAAGGAATGTACTCATAAAACTTAATTTGTGAAAAGTGGACCAAATGTTTCAATTATTTACATTTTTTTGCCTCAGCTCCAGTCTTAGGATGGTATTTAACACAATGTCTATGTTTATAGTTACCTTTTTTTGCCAAAAGATCTATGCAGGCTGTAATTGTACAGTGATGTAGTAAAAGATCTCTTGACTAAAAGTTAAGAGACCTCAGTCGTATTTGTGATTCTGCCCATCAGCTGTGTGATCTTGGACTAGTTCTTTAACTGCTCTAGGTTTCAGGGGTTTTTGGGTTTTTGTGTGTGTGTGTGTGTGCTGAGCACCAAACCAGGGTCTCATGCATGTTTGGTGAGCACTTTACCACTGAGCCACAACCCTAGCCCTAGGTTTCAGTTTTAAGTAGTCAAAAAGAAATCTGAATTAGAGAATCACTAACATTCTGTACTAGGATCTCAGCAGCAGAGGTTGAAAGCATTGGAAGGAAAAAAAATCCTTTATACTTCCAGACTATATTCATCCAGACCATCTTTATTTAAATGGCTGATTTTACTCCTAATTTTTCCTGACTATAGAATTTAAAAGTATAATTAGTTGTTTTGTGGACTATAGCAACACATATTTTTAGTTTGATAGAATCCAGATGAGAAAGTTGGACATATATTAAAAAGTAAGTAATAATATATGGAAATTAAAACTAAATAAAATTAGTGCCAAGCAAAGCATACCACTTGTGTTAGTCAGCTTTTCATCACTGTACTCAAAATAACTGACAAGAACAACTTAGAAAAGCGAAGATTTATTTTGGCTCATGGTTCCAGGGGATTCACTCCATGATTAACTGACTCCAAGGCAGAAACATCATGGTGGAAGGGTATGGTGGGGGAAAGTTCTCAGCTCATGGCAGCCAGGAAAGACAGAAAGACAGAGTGAAGGGACCAGTAATGATATAGTCCCTAAGGTCATGCCCCAATTACCTACTTCCTCCAACTATGTCTCATCTACCTATAGTTTTCTCCACCTCCCAGTAAGTCCATTCAAATTATTAATTCATCAAATGGATTAATCCACTGTTAATCCACTGATAAGGTCAGAGCCTTCATGATTCAATCTTTTCACCTTTGAACACTGCTGCATTGCCTAGCACATGGATTTTTGGAGGACATTCCAAATACAAACTATAACATGACTCATGATAGGCACTAAGAAATACTAGTTGCTAGGGGATGGGGTTCAGTGGTGGAGTATTTACCTAGCAGGCATGAGATCCTGAATTTGATCACTAATACCACAAAAACTAAAAAATAAAAGAAATGCTAGTTGTACCTATTTCTTCCTCTGCTACAGCACCCACCTATAATTAATCTTCAAAAGAGATCTTAAAATGTATTATAATTCTCTCAATCTTAGGGGCCTGTGTCCCTTTTTGATCTTCCTGCACCCTTCTGCTACCTCTATCATCCTTCTATGAAGAGTGACTCACCCGCACATTCTCCACCTCCAGGAGGAATTCTCAGGCAACAACCTTTGTGGTAATCAGTAGACTCTGCCAAACATCACTCACATCAGGGCCAGAACATGGGGCTGCTCCTTGTTCCTCAGGCCAAACAGAGGTTGCCTGGGTGGAGTTTACTCTCTTACATTTCCTTCTTTGAAGTATCCTCTATTTTCCTGTATTCTCTGTTAGTACTTAATTACCAGTTTGCAGATGGTACAAAGATTGGTAAGCTGGGTTTTGAACTTTAAAATCTATTGCATGTACCCAGAGGCCATAGGGAAAAGTGGGGGTGTCTTATATTTAGAGCTTAATAGGCAATTATTTTCTATGATCTTCTTACTGAGTAACCTCCATACCCAGATTCAAAGAACTGATCCTTTCAGAGGCCTAAGAATGATTGATTGCATTTTTCAGATCTCTTAAGAACTTATGAAGAGTTAAAACCTTGATCCCTGAGCTGACTAATGAATAGTAGTCTTCCCTTAGGACACTGCACCCAGAGAAAGAGAGAAAGGACAGCTTAGAGGAGGTAGGTCAATTGAATGGGTTACAAACTGTATCTCAATTCTGACTGTACCTGTTCTTTTTCTCCAGGAGGCTGGATATCTTCTGACCATAACTAGAAACTTACGGGCCTGTAATATTGAACTATAAGTCCTCAGACAACAGGTACAATGCTGTATGAGTTCAATTTTCATCACTATATGAAATACCTAAGGAAGGTTACTTTATTTAAAAAAAAGATTTACTTAGCTCCCAGTTGTAGAGGCTGGAAGTCCAAACACCATGTTCTGGCAAGGGTTCCCCTTGGCTGCATTACATTGTGGCAGGAATGCATATGTAACTATGAGTTTGTTCAGTCTCTTTCCCTCTTCTTATAGAGTCACCAGGATTCAATCATGAGACTCTACCCTAATAACCTAATCTGATAATTTTCAAAAGGCCCCACTTCTAAATATCACAATCAGATCAAGTTTCCATCTTCTTAATAGCATTAACATATGACTTTGGTGATTCAACTCCTGCATGTGTTTGGGGGGACAAATCATATTCAAGCCATAGTACCTGCCATATTTATTTCAATATTCTCTAGTCAATCTCTTATAGACTTTAATTAAAGTATTTGTTAAATGCTGACTTATAAATAGACTTTTACTGCCCTTTAAAAGTGTGGCAGACAGACTCCATGGTGGCCTCCATGGTCCTGCCTCCTGGTGCTCATGCCTTTATATGGCCCTCTCCCTTTTAATGTGGGTGAGATGTGTGACTTGCTTCTAATTCAATATGGTGTAGGTGATAGGATGTAATTCTCAGGATTATGGTACATTATGTAAGACTCTATTTGGCAAATAAAAGCAATAAAAGTAGATAAACTGGACTATATAAAACTTAAAGACTTCAATATATCAAAAGAAACAATCAACAGAGTGAAAAGGCAACCTGTGGAATCGAAGAAAATATTTGCACACCAAATAGCTGTAGGCAAAAAGAAAACAAAAACAAAATGACAAGTGCTGGTGAAGATGTGGAGAAATTAGAATCTTTGTACACTGTTGATGGGAATGTAAAATGGTGCAGCCACTATGGAAAACAGTATGGAGAATCCTCAAAAAATTAAAAAACTGAACTACCATATGATCCCATAATCCCCCTTCTGGATAAATACCATAAAGAACTGACTCAGTGATAGAGTGCTTGCCTAGCATGCATGAGGCCCTAGGTTGAATCCCCAGCACCACAAAAACAAAGCAAAACAACAACAACAATAATTGAGCAGGGCACCTGGCAACTCAACTCAGGAGGCTGAGCAGAAGGACTATAAGTATGAGGAGAGCCTCAGCAATTTAGTGAGACCCTATCTCAAAATAAAAATAAAAAGGGCTGGTGGTATGGCTTGGTGTTAAAGCATGTTGGGTTCAATCTCCAGTAACCACACACACCCTAGGGGGGAAAAAACATTGAAAACAAGATCTTGAAGATATAACTGCATTCCCATGCTCACAGCAACATTACATAGCCAAATGTCCATTGATGGATGAGTGGATAAAGAAAATGTGGTACACATACACAATAGGATATTATTAAACCTTTAAAAGGAAGGAAATTGTGTCCCATGCTACAACATTCATGAACCTTAAAGAAGGGCATGATGCTAGGTGAAATAATTGCCAAAAAACTGCATGATTTCACTTACAAGAGAAAAATAAATCAAACTCCTACAAACAGAAAGTAGAATATAGCTACCAGAAGTTGGAGGAAGGGAAAAATGGGGAACCATTGTTCCTAGATACAGAGTTCTAGTTTTAACAGAAAGTAGAATGTAGCTACCAGAAGTTGGAAAGAGGGGAAAAGGGAAGCCATTGTTCCTGGACATAGAGTTTTAGTTTTACAAGATAAGAGTGTTCTGGAGAGCTGTTACACAACAATGTATATATAGTTGTTATGGTTTAGATATTTGGTGTCCTCCAAAAGCTCATGTGTGAGACAATGAAAGAATGCTCAGAGGTGCAATGATTAGTTTTTGAGAGTTGTAGCCTAAGGTTAACTGGCAGGTAGGGTATGGTTGGAGGAGACAGGTCACTGGGGGCATGCCTGTGGGGTTTATATTTGTCCTTGGTGAGTGGAATTCTCTCTCTGCCTCCTGTTGCCATGCTCTGAGTTGCTTTCCTCCTCCATGCCCTTCAGCCATTATGTTTTACCTCACCTTGGGCCCAGAGTTACCTAGTTGGCTAACTATCGAATGAACCTCTAAAACACTGGAGCCAAAATAAACTCTATTCCTCCTTTACATTGTACTTGTCAGGTCTTTTGGTCAAAGCAGTGAAAAAGTTGACTAAAACAATAGTCAAGACTACTATATTACGTATTTTTAAATGGTTAAAATGAGTTGGACACAGTAGCACATGCCTGTAATCCCAGCAACTTGGGAGGCTGAGGCAGGAAGATTTCAAGTTCAAGTCCTGCCTGGGCAACTTAGTGAGACCCTCTCTCAAAATTTTTCACGGGTTGGGGATGTAGTGCAGAGGTAGAATATTTCAGGGTTCAAGCTCCACTACTGGGGAAAATAGGTTAAGATGATAAACTTTATGTTATGTATTTTCTACCACAATAAAAAATTTATACTGTATCTTGCAAACTTGTAAATGGCAATTCTAGGTAAGGTCATGTGGCAAGGAAATACAGGCAGCCTCTAAAAACTGCAAGTGGTCTCTAGGAGCTGAGGGAGCCAACAGCTGACAGCTAACCAAGAAGCCAAGTTCCTCAGTCAAGAAATGAATTCTGTCACCTGGTATGGTGGCTCATGTTTGTAACCCCAGTTAGTAGGGAGGCTAAGGCAGAAGAATAGCAAGTTTGAGGCTAGCCTGGGCAACTTAACAAGACCCTGTCTCAAAATAAAAAATAGAAAGTGCTGGGAATGTATCTCAGTGATAGAGTTCTTGCCTAGCATGTGCCAAACCCTGGGTTAAATCCCCAGTACTGAGGGAAAAAAAAGAATTCTATCAACTTCAACAACTTGAGTGAACTTGGAAGTGAGATTGCTCCTCATGAGAATGTAGCATAATTGACACCTTGAGTAGAAGACCCACTCAGCCATGACTGGACTCCTGACCCACAAAGACTAAGATAAGCGTGTGTTACTTTAAGCCACTAAGTTTGTGGTAATGTGTTATGTGGCAATAGATAACCAATACAAAAGGGATTGTATAAGCCAATCTGTTTTCAAATAACTGACTTCTAATGGCATGGTCTTAGTGAGAAGAACCTTTTGGGCCTTGACCTTTATAGAACCTTGAAATAAAAAGTATTCATGATAGAGAGCAATGGCTCTCCGAGTACTGGTCAATAAAACTAGTCCTAAGTCAATATTTATCATTCCATCATTTCCTAGTTTGGATAATTTTGTAACCCCTTTGGGTCTCAATATTTCCCAACTCTAAAGACAGAATAACATTACCTACTTGAAGATAGTTGTAAGGATCAAATGAGACAATGCAAGACACATAGGCCACACTGGCTTGGCAATTTTTCTTCCTCCTATTCTCCCCCTATTCTGTTCTCTTTCTCACAAAGATCAGATTCTATTGTAGTAAACTATAAAAACACATTTCTAAAAGTAAACTGTACACCTTGAGGGCTGGTTGCAAAATTTTGTGATCCTTTATAACCCCCAAAACCTTGCACAAGATTCAACAAATACTTGTTGATCTGTGGACTCTTTTAATCAAGTTAAAGTTTTCCAAATGCGAGGTACAATCACTATTCTAAAAAATTAAGCAACTCAAATAGAAAATGCTTTTGTTTTTGCTTCAACTAGGTAGCTATCATTAGTGCTTATTCATGGAGGTCTAATTTACTGCTATCAGTAAATAACAAACTCTCTTAAATGCTTTGTCATTTTAGACAGAAGCAGAGGAGGAAAGGACCTATAGTCACCCATGAGGTATAGCCTGAGGTGTAGGTAGTCCATGGTGTCAGGAAAAAACACTACTAGTAGTAACTCAGGTAGGTGAGAACCAATGCTATTTTTAAAGATCCTTGAAAAAGATATTTCACAAATTCCCATGGTGACCCCCTGTGCATGGAATCCCAGGAGGGTGGGGAGGGTAACAGAGAATGCACTTCCAACTTATTTTCTTCATGCAAGATATTGCCAGCAAAGGCAGAGTCACTCATTGAATACTGGGGGTGGTCATTTGGTGATAGTTCAACCCCTCATTCTACAGACTTAGGATGCTTCAAGCCCCGTTTTTTTCTCATAGCAAAAATCATCCTTTGACTTATCAAGGACCCCAAGCAGGGCCATCCAAGCCCTGTCTCAGCAGGATCTGTATGGGAAAGTGGGTTGTAAAATAAGTCATTCCTCTTAGGCTTGAATACTTGTTCCAATGGGTATAATCCAGACTATAATCCAACTTGCCAAGTATTTCTATTTTATAGCATTTAAAAATTATTGAGGAATTCAAAGAGCTTACTTTCAAAAATTCTAGAAAACATAATACACAAGCTTGTATTCTTTTAGTCATCAGAGTGATAATGTCATCACACATCCTATAAATATATCATTATTTCAAAATTAAAAGGTTAAGAGAAGCATAGTGGATGGAGCAAGTAGGGATTATAAATGGCAATGGAAGCCAGAAGATGTTCACATATTATGAAAGAAAAAAACTTCCAAACCCCAAAGACCTATAAGCAACAGAATAAATTCTTCAAAAACTTTAAGATGAATTAAACACATGCTTAGGTAAGCAAAGTGAAACAGTTTGACAAAAGCAGACCTTCAGGCCCTGCACAGTGGCACAACCCTGTAAACCCAGCAGCTTGGGAGGTAAGGCAGGAGGATCGAAAGTTCAAGACCAGCCTCAGCAATTTAGCAAGGCCCTGAGCAAAATATCAAGACCCTGTCTGAAAATAAAAAATTAAAAAAGAACTGGGGATATGGTTTAGTAGTTAAGTGCCTCTGGGTTCAATCCCAGGTAGAACAAACAAAACAAACAAAAAAGCAGAACTTCACTAAAGAAAATCATAGAGAATGTACCTGAGCCAGAGGGCAGTGTTTCCACAGGAGGATCAGAAATTTAAGAGGAATAGGAAGGGGAAAAGTAAGAAAGAAAAAATTTTAACTGTAAAAATTACAAGTATAAGGGAAAGAAACCATTGAGAAAGCCAAAGAGATTACCTTGGGAAATTTTAGAAAACACCATATACAAGCACACATTGCTTTAGTCATCAGGGAGATGACATCATCATACTTCAGGTTGCCTCTGGAAAATTCCAGCAAAAGTGGAAAAGGCAGATGACATCGGGACTTACAGCTGCTCTGATTCTTCTCCTACCAATAAAGGCTAGGGCCCGTCACAAAGGGAATTCTCTATATTTTAACAGTGGTCACTCGGGGCCTCGAGAACATCCAGGTTGGGTTTCCGGGAAGGCTCCGAGAGGCGCCGCTAGAGGGCGCTACTAGAGAACCCCAGTGCGGACCTCGGCCCCCCACCAGGCCCAGCTCGAGCTTCCGATTCACACGGGCGCCGGAAAAGGGCGGTGTCCGGAAATGGGGGCGGTGTGCCGCGGGTTCGCGACCTCATTGGACGAGGTGTGTCCGTCTCACGGCCCAGGGCGGGGTTTCTTAGCACTAAAAAGCAGGCTCCGGACGAAGCTCCTTGCTCTGCTCGCAGTTGCAATTCTGCTGAAGGATTTTTCTTTACTTGTCGAGGTTCGCCGGGTCATGGTGCCAGCCTGACTGAGAAGAGGACGCTCCCGGGAGACGAATGAGGAACCACCTCCTCCTGCTGTTCAAGTACAGGGGCCTAGTCCGCAAAGGGAAGAAAAGCAAAAGACGAAAATGGCTAAATTCGTGATCCGCCCAGCCACTGCCGCCGACTGTAGTGATATCCTGCGACTGATTAAGGTAGCGGAAGGTCTGGGTTCGTCCTGGGGCGGTGGGTGGGAGCGGCTCGGTTTTCCGAGGAAGTCTGAGCTGGTGCGAGAGCCCAGCCGGTTCCTCTTTCTCTTCTGGCCTCCTACACAGGGCAGGATTCTGGCAGCCACTCGGCTGCGCCTGCCCATTCCTTCCCTCTGAGCTGGCCGTGCCGGGCCTCATTTTCTTTTCTTTTTCTCTCTCTTCTATGTGCATCGCCCCAGGAACTGGCTAAATATGAATACATGGAAGACCAAGTAATATTAACTGAAAAAGGTAACAACAGTGTCGGGGGGCGGTACAGGCGTTCGGTACCTCTCACCTTCCTAGAGGCCAACACTGTCTCTGTTGCCCCTTCTTGCAGATCTGCTAGAGGATGGTTTTGGAGAGCACCCCTTCTACCACTGCCTGGTTGCAGAAGTGCCCAAGGAACATTGGACTCCGGAAGGTAACCCCTCACCCTATCCAGAAGCCAGAGAGACTGAGTGTTGTGTAAAATGTAGTGTCTGTTGTGTAGAACCCTTGACTACACAGGCTGAAGTTACTGAGAAGTTGACCGGAAATAATAGCCAGCCAGTATTCAAATTACTGAGAAAAGAAAATTGATGTGCTGCACTTTATAATAGGGCGGGTTAAAGGAACTGTTTAAGTAAGTATCAAAGTGCTGTGGAGACCCGGAAGAGTTAGGTATAATGTCATTTGTTGTAATTCAGTTTCATAAAATGGTTCTTGTTTGACCCTAATATAACCTTTTTTATAATTGTGTTAAATCACATTTTTTTCTTTAATTTGTCCCAATCTTCAGGTTACAGTCTCTAGCTTCGCCATGTACATGGCCCTTCCGTGTACATGGATGGGCGGGGAGGTAACTAAAAGATCCTTTACACAATAAACTAGATGATCATGATAAATGAGGTAAGGTCCTATTATCACACACTTAAAACACGGTAGATCAGAAACTCTTTTACTCACTTCCTGTCTGTTTACAAAGAAATATAAAATGGCTAGAAAGTTTAATTTGAAACCTTTGCCTCCATTTGGAATAATAGACACCCCTTATGAGGGAGTCAAGCTTTTTTTTTTTTTTTTTTTTTTTTTTGCTGGCCCCTGTTGACTGGTCAGAAGACAGCTGAAAGGGGAAGTTGGGTGGATGGGTGCTTTCTCAAAGTTTTTTTTTCCTGGCATCTGTTCCCCAAGCTAGAAGAAATGAGCAGAAAACATAAGGAACAAGGCGTTTTGTTTTTTTTTAAGAGGTATATGGATGTTACATAATACCTGTTTCTGGGTACTGCTGCTTCTTCTGGCTTAAAAACTGGAGAGAGCAAATTGAAAATGTATAAATTGGAAGGCAAGTTCTGAAATTAAACAACATACTTTTGGCCTGATGTTCTGACAAGGAAGTAAGAGTTGGTAAACTACAAATATTTACTATTCTGAACTGCCGTGTAAACCCAACTTATTCCCAAGTCACATACCAGTATATCATTAGGATGTGAATAATGTGTGTGTTTAGTTTAAGACCATAGCACTTTTGCTCTGGCAAGTAATGAAAGCATTCTCACTTCCTGAGTGAGGTCCAGCAGACTGCAGAGTAGCCAATCTGGTTGTAGCCTGGCTTCAGCTAGCTCTCATAATGTGTGCTTTTTGCAAATACATGTCTGAGAACAGTGAGATCATCCAACAGTGGCCTGGACTGCACTAGCATAAAGGTCAGAAGGCAGTCTAGTTCAGTGGCTACTTGTTTCTATAATACATGCATGTATATTTCTTTAAAACCTATGATAGGCTTCTGATTCTGCCACTACAACTTTAATGGATTGTTTTTCTTCTTCATATCTCATGTGATACTCTTATTACAGGACACAGCATTGTTGGTTTTGCCATGTACTATTTTACCTATGACCCATGGATTGGAAAATTACTGTATCTTGAAGACTTCTTCGTGATGAGTGATTATAGAGGTAAGGTTGAATTTAAGGGAAAGTGTCTAAGGAGAAATCAGGGCAGTAATTCCTTACAGTAACTTTTAAAATTGTACTTCTCTTTCTTTTAGGCTTTGGTATAGGATCAGAAATTTTGAAGAATCTAAGCCAGGTATGTCCTAGTTTTGGGTTTCCAAATTGTAAGGGTTATGAGATTATCATAATGACTGAATCAAAATTGAGTTTTGGAAAGCAGGTGAAATGTCACTGAATTTTTTTTCTCTCCCTTATAATAGGTTGCCATGAAGTGTCGCTGCAGTAGCATGCACTTCTTGGTAGCAGAATGGAATGAACCATCTATCAACTTCTACAAAAGAAGAGGTGCTTCTGATCTGTCCAGTGAAGAGGGATGGAGACTCTTTAAGATTGACAAAGAGTACTTGATAAAAATGGCAGCAGAGGAGTGAAGAGTGCTGGTGTAGATGATGACAACCTCCATTCTATTTTAGAATAAATTCTCAACTTATCTTGCTTTCTATCCTATTTGTAGTAAAATAATAGAATGAGCACCCATTCCAAAGCTTTATTACCAGTGGCGTTGTTGCATGTTTGAAATGTGGTCTGTTTAAAATGGCAATCATATATGCAGTTTGGAGTCAGATTTCTCCTTGAACATCTTTTGATAAACAGCAAGGTGGTGTGATCTTAATATATATGAAAAAAACTTCATTCTTGTGAGTCATTTAAATGTGTACAATGTACACACTGGTACTTAGAGTTTCTGTTTTGATTCTTTTTTAATAAACTGCTCTTTGATTTAATTGGTGTAAGCATTTTCACTAATCCTTATACATTTTTTGTTGCTGTGAAGTGTGAAATAAAAATGATCAACATCACTGGATAACTAAAAAAAAACAGTTTTCAACCCAATTCAAGATCTTTAAGGGACTGAGGGAATACCCAGCATAGAGCACATGCCTAGCATGCTCAAGGCCCTCGGTTTGATCCCCAGCGGCAGAAAAAAAGTTTTCATGGTCATGTTCTGTGCTAATATTATCAAAGTCTGGAGTGAAGCTAGTTGAATTCCAAAGAATGTAGCAACATTTTAATTTATTATGTTACTGACACCATGCACTTCATCTGACAAAATTTTCAAGAGCTGAGAAACCAGGTTAAAAACTAAAACCCACAATGAGTCAGGCCATTGTTACACAAGTAAAACATGGATTGGGGATTATGAAACACTGAAAATAAGAAAAATAACCCCATCCCTACCCACCAGCAAGATGCTGGGATTGAACCCAGAATTCTATGTGCTAGGGAAGCACTCTACCACATAGCTATAGCCCCAACTCCTAACAAGATACTTGGTGAAGGTAAAGCAAGCAGGTTACTTTGTTAGGAGCAAAAATTAAACATTTCTACAGGAAGTTTGCAAATAAGAAAATTCACAAAGGGACATGGACAAATCAGATGAATTAGCATCTTATTTGGAGGGTGGGTTTGTGGTACTGTGTTAACATAATGGGCTTCTATACTAGAAACAATAGGAGCCTTTCAAATTACCAGGAAAAAGAAGTAAACAAATGTTTTCTCTCTCAAGGACTGAAAATGAAATAAAAGGCAAAAAGTTTTCTCCTTAGACATGTGGACTCCTTTTATTAATTAAATTGACCTATATTCCCCAAATTCACTATTTTCCACAATAATGAAAATGATAGTTGGTAAGAACCACCATAGACTAATATCCAAGTTTATAGTTTTCCAAAGAAGTTGTAGGATACCTGAAAAATAATACTCTTTATCTCTGTGTTCTCTAGGATATAAGTCCTGGGCTCTCCAGTGGAAAGGGATTTTGTCCTGCATTCCTTTGTATCAGTATCTGTTATGGCATCCTAAATTAGAAGGCAGTCATATGTAAAGTATGATCCTGGGTGACATTTAATACAGCTTTGGGATTTATTGGTGGGTTAAAGAGCATGAAATGAAAACAGGCTTACAGAGTCAATTCTCTACCAGGAACCTGCTAGAATGGCAAGTAACTAAGAGGGCAATGCTGGCAAAAATAAAAGGGTAACTAAAGGCGAAGAGCCTTGTAAGATATTTTGAAGATTATGTTTTGGAAACTGGGCCTCTTAGAGGAAAACAACTACATGCTGACTATGGTTAAATATATGAAGTTAATCAAGCAATTTACAATATAATACTTTGTTTTCTGATCCATCTTAGAGCTTAGCCTTTAAGGCCCAGTGTTATCAGGAGGAAAGCTTTTATGAGGCTTTTGTACCCACTTTGGAGAAATCCCCTAAGTGTAAAACAACATCAGCCCCAAGAAGTTTCAACTCAATTACAAACTAAAAAAACTAAAAACTGAACTATAGAGCAAAATTGTACAGCTTTAAATCACCAGGCAAGAAAATGTGGGAAAATTATTGAAAATAAAACAATGGAAAAGAAAAAAAGTTCATGTAAGCAACACCCCTGTAAAGATAACTTAAAAATTTGTATTTTATTAAAATATCATGCCTCACAATCATTTGGGAGGAACACTATTTCAGGACTAAGGACTTGCCAATGATTACATCAGGATATTTCTGGGTTTGTTTTTTAAAACAACTGTTATTTGCTAAGTTTATGATGCCCCTAAAAGACTTATAAAATCAATTTTTCATGCTATTAAAGTAAGAAATACTTGAGTTTGTCCACACAGACTAAAGACATCTGCTACTTATCTGATTACAGGGTTGACAGTACAGCCATAGTCTATCATTGTCCAACCACAGTCCAGGATCATCAATTGCATAGATTCCATGGGGTAGTTTTTTCTAGGGAAAGTAGAGTCTTTTTCACAGAAATGCAGAAGAAACAATTCTGATCAACCTAATAATTTATTAATGCCTTAGACTCATGCTACCTCTTCCTAGGAGTCTTCTTCCCTCTGGGTACCCAGCAGGGCTTAGAATAGATGACACTTATCACTGCTCCTTGAGGCAAGTGACTGCTCAGCATCAACTAATAGCACTGACCATACCCTGGGAAACCAACTACCACCTCCCACTAGTAATGAAGTAGCTTCCTCCCTGTGGTAGGCATGGCTTCTCCATCAGAGTCTGCAGGTGGCCTTGTCTGCTCCTAGAATCCTATCTGTCAGTTTGACTGGGGCCATGTTTGTTTTCTTGCTCTTTCTGTGTATTGTCACCTCAGGGTGACCTTGTGCTTCATGCCATCACTTTCCTTTGTGTTTCCAGTCTGGGCTTCAAGCCAGTCAGCTGTTACCCACAGCTCAGACTGATAGGCAGCCCACACTCTTATTGAACCCACCCCCATCATCATTGCCTTTGTTGTCCCACCTATCAAAGGCCACCAAATGCCCTTCCTCATAATATTCTCCCAGAACCCTATTTCCTCATCAGCTCTTTCTTTTTTGTGGTTCACATCTGCCTGAAAATGTTTCAGTAGTTTCCAGATGGTTATCAACATAATAGCTAATGTGTATTAAGTACTTATGAGGAACCAGGCATTAAGTTCAACTCTTTATATACATTATTATCTCATCTAAGTCTTACAACCACCCTATAAGGTAGATATGATTATTCCTGTTATCATTTTTTTTACTTCTTTCTTTCTCTTTTTGAGATAGGGTCTCACTACATTGACCTTCCTGATCTCAAACTCCTGGGCTCAAGCAATGTTCTTGCCTCAGCCTCCCAAGTAGCTGGGCCTACAGGCATGTACCACCACACCCAGTTTATTAGTTTCTTTTTATATTGAGAAACTAAACCTCAGAGAAGTTAAGTTGTCCAAAGCCACATAACTAGGCCAGGGAACCAGGCTCCAGACCAATTTCTTAATCTTCTGGGGGTTCCTGCTGTGTTCTCTGAGGCCCTCACAGTCTCTACAAGAATGATTGAATTTGGTGTTTCTTTTGGATTATAAACTGAACAATAATCAGTATAAGCATTTTCTGGATAGTCAAAGTCAGTGGTTCTCAGTACTGACTGAACATTAAAAAGCTTTTTAAAAATGATAACGCCCTTGGGCTGGGGAGATAGCTCAGTCGGTAGAGTGCTTGCCTTGCAAGCATAAAGCCCTGGGTTCGATCCCCAGCACCGCAAAAAAAAAAAAAAAAAAAAAAAAAAAAAAAAAAAAATGATAATGCCCCACCCTGAGAGACTTCTAATTTACTTACAGTTTAATGTACATTCCAAAATGAATCCAGGATTGAGACTCACTGATCTGAACAATTAGCTAGTAACCGAATCCTACTCACAAATGAAATGTAAGCATTTCAGTTTGTGTTCAAACTGATCACCTTGGCAACCTGCATTTAACGGTGAGCTCTTGCTAAGCAAAGACCAAGTGAGTCACAGCACACTGTATGAAGGAGAACTTTCTGAAGAGTTTTTGGAGAAAAATGTCTGGGAGAATTGTGTCATCCCACACCATACCATGCTGAAACCGAAAACGTTCACCCCAGCTGTTAGTATCACTTGTATCTTTATAAGCAGTAAGTTCATTTCAGCAAAACCATTCCCTTCCCATTAAATCACTGTCATTCATTTGAATTTTATTAGTTTGGTAATTTTGTTTGCATTTGATTTGTAAATGTGTATTGGGTACTTGGAAGGCTGAGGCAGGAGAATTACAAGTTCAAGGCCAGCCTCAGCAACTTAGTGAGACCCTAAGCAACTTAATGAGACCCTGTATCAAAATAAAGAGGGCTGGGGATATAGCCTCAGTGGTAAAAGCACTCCTTGGATTAAATCCCCAGTACCCCACCCCCTAAAAAAGTATACAACTAAATGTGAATATTTCATGCTTACTGCTCCAATACAACAAGCCACCAAACCTGGCTTAGTTGTATACTTATAGTAAAATAATTTCAATCACCACTGGAGGTCTGTGAGAATTTTAGTTATTTTTAAAGGGGTACATGTTACTGAAGTTTGAGAAACATTGCCATAACCATTTTACAATACTTCCTGCTTCTGTTTGGTTTTAAAAAGAAGGTGTGGACTAGGGCTGTAGCTCAGTGGTAGAGTGCTTGCCTAGCATGTGTAAGGAACTGGGTTCGATTCTTAGCACCACATAAAAATAAATGAATAAAATAAAGGGATTGTGTCTACCTAACTAAATATATATATATATATATATATATATATATATATATAAATTTTTTAAAGTGTCAGGGGCTGCGGATGTACCTCAATAGTAGAGCGAATGCTTAGAATAAAAAACACCCTATGTTTGATTTACAGCACTGAAAAAGAAAAAGCACCTAAGGTTATCAGAGGTAAGATTTGATCAGATTCAGATTTTATTTTTTGGCAAAAATATTTGATAGGTAATTTTTTTCCATCAGGAGGTGAATAATGGCTGACATCTCTTTCTAGGCCCATTGACTCATTAGAAGTTACAAAATGATGATATTCTCTTTCTAGCCTTTGTCATTTATGAGCTAGGATACTTCTATAAAGAAAACTTTCCCTCATCTTATATATTTTTTTAACCCCGAGGTACAGCTCACCCAGAAAAGACATGATTTATTCCTCCCTTTTATTTAGTAGCTTTCAAAAGAATGAATTGGGTTCCCCAGCATCTTCCAATTAGCCTTTTTTTCCTTTCAAGTATCATTATTAACGCATGGACTTTTAACATTTCCTGTGTCTTAATTCATTGCCATTATTTTTCTTATCAAAACTCAGATTTCCCTAATGGTCCAGTGAGAACTTTTTCAAGTTGGCTCCAGAGTCTTTTGGATGGAACCCCAGAAGCCTTTGTTAGCTTCCTGCTGTTAAGTTGTCCCAGGCTCATCTTGTACACTTCCTTCCTCAGACCTGACATCAATGACTAGGTAATTCCAAGCTTCAGAGTTTCCCAGGGGAAACAACATTTATTGAGAGCAGGTGGTGTTCACAGCTCTTTGTTTTGATGACATGGGCACAGCAGGGAGATCCTTTTAAAGGGGCTTGAGTGGTAGTGCTCACTTCAGGCCTTGCTGAGGGAGGGTTCCGCCAGCTGTGGGTCAGGGCTCTCTTCCACCTCATTGCTTAACTGCTTTCTTTCATCCAGAAAATCAATAACAACAAAAAGTAGTTTCAAAACAGCTAAATCCACAACAATGCTTTGTCAGTAGAGAGACATGGTCTACAGGCAGTTTGGATCTAGTGAATATTTGACTTGAAGTCAAAAGAAATTTGAATTAGATCCTGGTTCTCTTTTGTTTATGAAAATAAAAATAAACTTTATTTCTGGGACTAAAAATAAACTACTTCAGGGCTATGAGGACTAAATGAGATTATGAATATGGATTGCAAAATGTACATCACTAATATATTTTATGATATATTTATGGTGACACTAGATTAAGCATCTACTGTGTGCCAGACACTAATTTTATTTCATTAATGCCCCAAATTATTTAGTAGGATGTTCCAGTGGTTTGCTGGTAAACCGGCTAGGGTTTGGGAGTAGCTTTGATTTCTAGAATTTGCTGATTTCCACAGAGTAAATACTTCTATCAAGGTTGTACCAATGGTTTTAATAATCATTGTAAAATTTCTGAAAACTGTCCTTAACAATAGGTTCTCCCAAGCCAATAGGAGCTGGCACCAGTGCACCATTGAATTAAGCCCATTTTAAAGATAAGTAAGTAGAAGCTTAGAGGCTAAACAATCTGGATCCACTGCAGGGGGTGTAAATCTGGGCTGATGATCAGGTCTGGTCTCAACAAAGTGTGCTTTTGTACCACCCTACTGCCACTTCTCTAAATGGTTGATCTATATTTTATCTCAGACTGAATTATTTATTAACACTTTTGGCATAAGTGTAAGCAAAAATATTTATCTCCTCTGACTATAAACATCCAAGGAGCAGGGACTATGTCCCATAAATTTGGTATCCTCAGGGCCTTGTTCTTCGTATGGCACATAGTGCCCTCTTAATAAACATTCACTAAATAAATGGAATAAAGCAGCCCCAGTTTTAGGGGGAAACTGAGAGCTAGAAATCAATTCTAAGAGCATTCTTTATTTGTAATAGACACCCATTTTGAAAGTCGCAATTTAATTGGAAGACAAAATCTAATAATTATAGGGCACTTTCTACGTCCCACGTGGTATACATGGATTATGTCATTTAATCCTTAAAATAAAGTCATTCTTTTGTGTATAGGGAAGGTAGCGTGTAGGGAGTGAGGCAATTAATTTTATGAATGGGGCAGTGGGGCTCCACATATACCTCACCAAACCGCAATTTGCTGTCTAGTTTAAGCATACTTGGTAGACTTTTGTCATTAAAAACTACTGGTGCTTTAGGGCTGAGACTATTTCTTTGAAACCCGAAAAGGTCTTGCATGTGCTTAGATGAGGTTGGAGTAACCAAGGAGGAATGTGGACTTCCTAGTGACAGCTCCCTGCCACAATTTCTCAGCCAGCTTTGTAGGAAAATTCGACTTTTCCATGAAAGACCAGCTTCAAGGTAAGGCAAGTGGTTCAGGAACTATCCCACTTCATTTTCTCTTCCTGTAACAATACCTGAGTTCAGTTACTAGAAACAAAAATTTGCACTCCTAAATTTTCCGCACAAGCCTCCAAGGAGTTAAAAAACAAAAATCATTTTCCAGTTTCTCTGGCTTCCAGCCTGATTCCCAGATGAGATCCAACACTAATCGTCATCCAAATGCCTGTCAGCGAGATGGTCATTATGTACTCTGGCATGTTGTACTGAGGTAGTCTTGAGCAATGTTGTTATGGCATTATGTTATAATTATACCCGGCCTTGTTTCCTGCACATCACGCAGATTCTTATCCACCAACGGGGTGTTAACTGACAATCACTCTGAACAAGCCTGGACAAAAGAAATAATAGCGGTAACCTGAGGAACTTCTGAGGGAATGTACAACTAAGGTTCGAGAATGTTCCACAAGTTCAATATTCTTTTATAGGCATGTCAAATGTCAGATTGCATTTCTACCTTTTCCTGTTCTGCCTTGATCACTCTGTGCTCTCTTGTCCTGTCCAGAACAATGTCACTTAACTCCTCTGTATCTTAAAACATGGAAACTTAAGAGGCTAGGGTGTAGCTCAGTGGTAGAGTATGTACAAGGTCTTGGGTTCAATTCCCAACATCAAACAAAAGCAAAACAAAACAAAACAAAACAAAAACCTAGAGACTTCAAACTTGAACTACTGGGAAACTTTTTACAACTCCTCACTCCCCTACTCTCACTCCAAACCCACCCCACCTCCCAGAGGGGCCAAATCACTTAAGGAGGTAAGAGGCATGCTGTTTTCAACTGCTGAGGGACTCTCTACCCACTCTACCCTTGTTCCTTTCCTGAGAAGGGAGGGAAAGGGCTATGTCACAGTCACAGACACTGTGGTCTCAGCCAGACCAGATGGAATTCTGGGGGTAAGTTCCCACCAAAATCCAGGCAAATGGGGAGAAGAAAGTTCCTGAAGGAAGAATCTAGGTGGTGGTGTATGCGGTTTACATTCCAATCTGTCTTTTAAGAGGTTTCCAAGCAGGTTTTAATTAACCTCCAGCTGAAACTTGCTAAACAAGTTTTGCAACCCAGGTTATTGTGTTAGTGTTTTTCTGGTGTATTGTCCTAGGTTTGAATTTCATGAAGTTTATTATTCTTTCTAACTGCGACTCAGTGGGAAAAAGCAGAGTGTACCTTTTAAAACCTAGGTATTTCCTGCCAATTACTTGTAGGAAAGAATGATATCTTCCTAAGATTTGGACCAAGAGAGGAAGTAAGAATATAAAGTTGACATTTGCAAGTGATAAGAAGACAAAAATCAAAAAGTATTGTTTTAAAGGATATGCCATTCTTCTAATGAAATATATACAGTCTTTTGGTTCGGACAATAATTATTTGAGATTTTCCTTTTAAAACAAACCCTTGGGGGGGGCAAATTCAGAACAGTTTGTTACTTTCTAGTCTACTTCATCAAAACCTGACTTTTTTTTTAGATTCTATTTTTAATGAGCACCATATGATCTTTCTGGAACAATAATCACTGAATAGTAATTATGCTATCTTCCACAAAGGAGTCACTGAGAAGAGTGGGTCCTGGGATTTCACCTTTCCACATCCATCATTAGAGTCATGGCTGATACCCCTATAATAGGAGACAGGTTAACAAGAGAAAAACATAACACATTTATTTAATCAGTTTTTCATGTATATGAACCTTGAAAAACTGAAGACCTAAAGACCCAGGGAAAACTGCCTATTTTTAAGCTTAGGTTTGAATGAAGCATGGATAGCCAAAAGAGTATGAAAAAATGGTGATAGAGTGAGACAGAGGAACCCAGAAAGTCCTGTTTGTTCTTATTTTTCTTGGCCTTTCCTTGTAGCATTCTTTCCTTCTGAGTATAGAGCAGGATCCCTTCTAGAATGAGACTTATGATATATTATCAGACAACATAGGTCAGAGAATATTTTCATGGCCAGCTCTAACACAGAAAGTGGGAGGGGGGAATTTAGAGTAATATGTCTAAGCTTACGGTTGAATTTTGGGGACAGAGGTTCTGGTTTCTATGACCCACCTTGGGGAGGAGGATTTCTAGCTTCTATGACCTGCCTTGAGGGAGAAAGAAGGGCAAGAGGGGCTCACAAAGAGATTTTAGTCTGAGGCCCTTCTAAGGTCCTTCAATTCAAAGAACTCAGCATGCCCAAGTGTCTCACTTTGGGGTATTGTTTTCTGAGCCCCAACAGGGGAAACTCAAAAAGAGGTAGGATGCTGCCCCAGAGAATGTAGAATCCAATAGCCCTCAGAGTAATCATTTGACATGATTTCTAAATCACTCTAGAGTCATTTATATAAGTCTCTGTCCCCAGCATGTAGTAGCCATCTAGTTCAGGGCGGTCAAACTGGGAAACATTTCCACTTGAGGTATACAAAAATTTTCAAGAGAATTGAGTTCTAAGGGATTCAGGTTCCAAAACTCAACTTCCATATCTACTATTGCTGGAAACAATTTGCCTGAAAATGCTCCTGAGGTGAAGAGGTCATGCTCAGTTCTCCTTCTCTATCTCACCCTTCATAATTGCCCTTCTGTCACTTCTCTAAAGAAAAGTAGACCTCTTGCCCACCCTGAATCTTAGCAGTGTGCTACTTCAAGGTGTAAAACAACATGGGCGCTAAATCTAAGAACACTTGAGGAGTGTACAGTTCCTAGGGAAGAGTTCCCTGAGAGTTTAAGGAGCTCTTAGACTGCATAGGAGTACGAGCAAGGGTTTGTTTTTATCTTGAGTCAGGGTCTCCGGATGTTCTCCAGGTTGGTCTCTAACTGCTGGGCTGAAGTAATTCTCCTGCCTCAGCCTCCTGAGTAGCTGGGATTACAGGCACATGCCATCACACAGGGTTCAAGGTTTTATTTCAAACTCCACAAAGAGGCTCCTGTGCAGGCCAATTCAAAGATTTCTGTCTTGCGGGAGATTTAAGGGTTACAATAAGGGAACTGTTAGATACAAGATGTCAGTAGTCAGTTGGGAGGTAACCATAACTTTGCAGAAAAAACGAGTGTTTTATCAGGATTGCTGATTACCTCCCCCAAAGAGACCGCAAATTACATTAGACACAAAAGTTCTATCTCAGCCTAGATTTGGGACACTTCTTTCTCAAGGTCTGTAAAGAAATAGCTTTGGTTTAAAAAAAAGTTTTAAGGGAATAGCAACTTATTTTACCCAAGTGACAAACTGATTTATCTAGAAGTGAGATCTTTCACATTTATTTGAATTGCAAAATGAAGTCTGATTTTCTTTGAATATTTTCATTCCCCTTCAGCTAAATAATGCTTACTCTTCCTCAGCCCTCCTTGGCTCTCTACTTAAACACTACTTTCTCAGAGAGTCATCCCAGACCACCTATCCACCTTCTCCTACGGTACCTTCTACTAACACCTCCTTCATTGCACTCCCAGTTGTTGATTCCTGTTGACTTGGAAAATTCTTTAAGATCTTTCTTTCCCACTAGAGCACAAGCTCCTGGAAGGCAGGAATCATGTTACTTTTACACCCACCATTCTTTGATGAGTAGGGAGAGAGCTAACATTTTGCACAATTTTTTTAAAGTTAGTTTGATTTGGTTGATTGGTTTATTTTTGTTGTTGTTTATTTGGAGGGGTGTGTTAGGGATTGAACCCAGGGCCTCATGCATATCAGGTAACCACTCTACCACTGAGCTATGTCCTCAACCCTTTTGTGTGTGTGTGTGTGTGTGTGTGTGTGTGTGTGTGTGTGTATATGGTGCTGGTGATCAAGCCCTGGGTTTCATGTATGCTAAACAGGAATTCTACCTCTATGGCACTAGCTCCCGGCCAATTGGTTTGATAGTGGAAACTGGACTTCTCATTAGGTTATATAGTGGGCATTTTCCATGAATAGAATGAGCTAAATAAGCTGTGCCAAGATTTTGAAGCAATAAGAATATATTTAGCTAGTGTGGGGGTCTGTAATCCCAGCTACTTGAGAGGATGAGGCAGGAGGATCATAAGTTCAAGGCCTGCCTGGATAATTTACTGAGACCCTGTTTCAAAAAAAAAAATAGAATGAGGATGTAGCTCTATGGTAGAACACTTGCCTAGCATGTGCAAGGACCTGGGTTCAATCCCTAGTACTGCCAAAATATCTGTAAAATACACAGTACTCCAGAAATTATATTCTTCGCCACCATTTAACCTATAATTTTACAAATGTCAATTTGAAATATGTGAGGGAAAACTTTAAAATGAGATGTTTTTATTTGTTGACTTGTTTTTGTGTTAAGGATTAAACTCAAGGCCTCACATGCATACTAAACATGCACTCTACCACTGAGCTACACTCCAACTTCAAAGTGAAATTTTAAGTAGACAAAATATATGAGAGGGTACAAAGTTGCTCAAATTCTTTTAGGTCATATGTGAGCAAAAATAGTTGAATGAAAGTGAAATAGTACAATTACTGTATTAACATAAGATTCCCATTTCTATTGTTCCTGGGCAGGCAGGCATCAGTCTGCATCTGCTTGGACACATTCAGTGATGGGGGAATTACTATCTACATAGTAGCTCAGAGCATTGTTTGAAAGCTCTATTTGTTAAAAAGTTCAGCAAGCTTAGAGTTGAAAGCTGTTCCTGTTGTTTCCATTCACCCAATTGTGCCCTTAATTCTGCTTGCTGGAGATGGAGTACCCCCTCATCCACGGAACAGCTTTTGATGACTCAAAGATAAAACACATCAGATATCCAGTCCTTCAATCATTCTTTATTAGGTATAATTTCTTGGTACAGCAACATTCCTCTTTGAAGATCTCCAGTCCCTGCACTTAATTAACTCCTACTCTTCCTCAGCTCAGAGCTTAATGCCACTTCCTGCACCTGCAAGCAATGCATCCATTTTCCCTCCCTCCCTCCCTCCCTTCCTTCCTTCCTTTCTTCCTTCCTTCTTTCCTTCTTTCCTTCCTTCCTTCCTTCCTTCTTTCCTCCCTCCCTCCCTTTTTTGCTGCAGACTGAATCCAGAGACCAGGTAAGTGCTCTACCACTTAGCCACACCCTCAGCTTCACTGTGTCCATTTTCTACATGGGGAAAAGGGGAAAGAAGAAAGTAAAAAATAAATTAATTAATTAAATAAAAAGCTTTTCCTCAAATAGTTTGACCTTTTTAAAAACAAATTCTGAAGACAGTCATCTCCAAGCATTTCCACCTACATTGTTAGCTAAAATGCGTCATGAGGCATAATTTGGTTGTAAGGGAGTCTGGGTATTCTAATATTTTCCAGTTTCTCTGGTAGAGAAAACAGGCAATATAAAGTGAGCAAAGTGATAAAGCATACATTGCAAGAATTCTAAGCTACAATTTAAAAAGTAATTTGGAAGAATGTGAGGTTAACCAAATGATCAGCTAACCAAGTACTTATTTTGAAAACAAAACAAATACCACCCCCCCAAACCTTTGACACTGTGTAAAGTATGCAATTTTCTATTAGAGTTAGAGAAAAAAAAGTTAAAAATGCCTACTCTCAAAAAATAAAAAGTAGTATATATAGCCAGACATCACTTTGTTGTCACAATTTTCCAGTGATTTCTCTTTTCACTTCCAACTCCAACTGCCCTAGCTCAAAATGTCAAATGACTGTGACTTACATGTTTTATAATCAGCATGTAAGTCAGAAATTCTTAAAATACATTTTAAATGTGGATTACACCATTACATTACTTTGTCTATAAAGAAATTTGATTTTTTACAAAGCAATTTAATTTAAAAAGTACACATAAATATTCAGTTGATGACATTTAAGACAGTTTTTGTGTGGTGAATCAGCATGATGTCTTCATTGAATTAGGTACTTTGCTTTATGAAACATCAGCAGTTTCATTTCCTCTTAAGGAAGTATTGTCAGAACTCAGATAAACCTTTGCCTTTACTATTTGAGTACTAAAAATAAACAGAATATGACACACACACATATATTCAGGGAATTGTATTTAAAATAGGTTTTTAGGGTCATTTAAATGTTGAGAATGGGATTATTTCTTCTGACTGAAAAAATTTTCTTTTAATAAGAATATTTATATAGTGTCTTCTTTTTGAAGCTGTTCTGGCTGATGCTATTGGATTCATAACTAACTTCTTCCTATTTATAAAATGGAGTCATATCATCATCACATTCTGACAGTGAAGTCTGGTGTGACTATCAGGGTGACGACCCTAATTTTCTCAGCATACTTCGCGTACGACATTCTAACAACTTTCAGGAGAGGTATTCATTATTGGTGACTTCTTTTAGAAAAAATCCAAAACAAGCTAGGAGCAGCAGTACATACCTGTAATCCCAGCTACTGGGAAGGTTGAGGCAGAAGGATCACAAGTTCAAGGCCAGCCTCAGCAACTTAGCAATACCCTGTCTCAAAATTTTAAAAAACTAAAAAGGGACCAGGGATGTAGCTCAGTATCCCTGGGTTCACTTCTCAGTACTGCAAAAAAGAAAAAGTCCAGGGCTGGGGCTATAGTTCAGTGGCAGAGCACTTGCCTAGCATGTGTGAGGTACTGGGTTTGATCCTTAGCACCACATAAAAATAAATAAATAAAATAAAGGCATTCTGTCTATAACTATAAATATTTTTTAAAAAGAAAAGAAAAAGTCCAAAACAAGACATGGTAAAAAGTCTAACAGATAAGGAAAATGAAGAGAAAAAGAAAATATTTCAAAATGGAATCACATGACTTACAAACAGGGCAAGGGGAGAGAGCAGGAAAAAACCCAAATGATTTGTAAGAAATTATAGAGAAAATGTCCTGAGAACAAGGGGAAAGAGATGAGCAACATAATGAACATTTTTTTGAAGTGTCTACATAGCGGTCGGTGTGACAGTAACCTTAAGACAGAATCCCTTGGACAGTACAGGGGAACTACATTATGGGTTGCTTGGTTCCTGTGTTTTGTTTTGTTTTCTGGGACAATTTCAGATTTTTAGTTTTCTGCCTGGAAAGCAAAGAAAATGCCAAGTATCATGGCCTGTAGTGGCTAGAAACTTTGTTCAGCCGACTCCTCCCTTTCCCTTCTTTTGTTGATTTGCAGAACTCCTGTACCATAGGTCTGGTGTTCTGGTAAGATGAACAATAATGTTCTGTCCCACTCAGTTACCCCCACAACCCGCAGGAATTGGGTCAGAGATGGGTGAACTGGACCACCACAGTTCATAAGCTGGAAGCTGTAGCCTGGAGCCATTGGCTGCCATCTTCTTTGCCTTGAGGGTGCCCCTGATGTAAAATGCAGTTAAAGATTGGCTGAATATGCCACCCCTTGATATGCCACTTTGACATAAGGATTACTTTGAGTTAAAGGCACCTGAAAGACAGCAGATTAAAGAAGGCATTCTAACCTCCCCTTTTCTTCCTAAAAACAGGAGATAGACCACCCACATGAAAGACGCTCTCTGTACTAGGAGAAAAGAAACATTCTTCCTCTGGGAGTCAATGCTGGGAAAATTCTGTACAAACAGACTTTGTTAAAATAATTACCTTTCTTTAGCATTCCCACATAATTTAGTTACATTTCCACAATTGCCTTTGTTCAACCTAATACAAAAACACGTCCATTTTGCAATTTCTTTGGGGCTTTGTTTTTTATGAGGGCTTCTGTGTCAAGTAAAACTTCTACTGAACTTGTATGATTAAAAAAAAACTTGTGTTTTGTATGCTCTCCTCCTGTTAATCTATTTTATGTCAACTCAATTCTCAGACAAGCTGGGACACTAAAAGGGGAGAAAGAGTTTTGATTTCCCTACACAGCCAAGACCTGTGGGAATCAGAGACAAGCACTGAGCGGTTTGTGATATTTCTCACTCCACAAATTCCTACTGTTTTTCAGTCCTTGAACCATCAACTCAAGGCTCCACCCCAGGCAAAGGGAACATTCCAGTTCAGAATGTAGCCCCTGCTTATAAATTGCCTCATATTACTCAATAGATCACATGGGTGTAACTTTTCTTCCTGTCTGGGTCCTAAACAGCTTGCTAGCAGGTCATGTTTTTTTTTTTCCTTCCTCATAACTTGTACAGCACAAGCCTGGCATGTAGTAGGTATCAGGTAAAACTTGGTCAGTTCTCTTCATTTATAATGCTGAAAAGTATAATAAAACCAGAATGTTTTTTAAATTTGTGATTACATAAGTGGCTGATTAAGGAACAAATATTTACTGTGCATAACTTAACTTTATCTCTTTAATTTACACCCAACTTGTAAGGTTCAAGTTTATGATCTTGGACCTTTGAACTGAGTTAATAATTGAAAGCAAGTATCTCTGACGCCAAATTCCACATAAGAAAACAATTGCCCATGACACCTCCTCTTCACCCCACTCCCCGCAACCAACAAGCAAACTTGTACCATATTATTATATCTGAAATCTCAGGGGTTAAAGGACATTCAAGGACAAGGCCTTACATGCTACATAAATGGAGACAAATTCTCCACTTGAATTTTGTCAAATGCACTTTCCAAGCAGCAAAATACATGATTCAGCACAGGAAAAACTAACTACTGGCAGAGACAACACTAAGCCAAACTTAATAATCCTGACTATGAAGGAAAGACCTCTATGGGGGAGGGGGGTGGTGAAAGGAGGAAGGACAAGCCAGTTGTTGGACTGGGACCTTCCAAAACCACAGCTGCAGTCCTAAACAGGACAGCTGACTTGGGTCTTTCATTTACTTTGACTTCATGTGTGCATTTAATTCCAAAGTTGCAAATAACAGGAAATGAACTACAGCATTAGCCAGTTAACATCAAAGGTAGAAGGAGACCAGGAGGCAGACTGTTAAAAAGAATTAAAAGGGTAAACATTCCAGTGAGTCACAAGCATTCAATACTCAGTAGAATCACTAAAAGCAAAACTGTGGGAACCAATAAGCAGACACCCCAAGGAAAAGCAGACACCCCTAAGAAAAGCAGAACTGGAGCTCTTTGAAAAGTATATAGAGTTCTATACAAAGGTGAAAAAAATACATAAGCCACAGTGTGATCAAACAGTCATAAAATGGAAAAATGATGTTGTTCATGGAAATTAATTTGGGGACACAGTGATTTGTAGTGCATATTTTTTATCTATTCGTTCTTTCTTGTAGAGAGAATGATCCTTGAAGATATCTGTTCTTATGCTTATCAGACCATAAATGTCAGGGATTATAGCTTTGAAATCAAAGTTTGTGTATTTAATAAAAATCGTAAATTTTAAAATCATAATGGAAGGGGTGCAGAAAGCAATAGCAATCTTTTAATCTGAGGCATAGTTATTCTTAACTTTGGGGTCCTTTACAAATATACTGATGCCTGGGTCCCACTCACCAACAATGCTCATGTCATTGGTTTGATGTGCAGCCTGGATATAGGAATTGAATAAATCACCCCAGGTGATTTGATTGTGCAGTTACAGCCAAGAACCACTGTCTTCTGGATTGCTAGGAAAGAAAAGCAAGTGCTTAGAAAAAGAAGGAAATTTTTTGGTAATGCTGGGGATTGGACCCAGGGCCTCACACTTGCTAGTCAAGCACTCTATTACTGAGAGCTACATCCCTACCACCCTACCCACTTTTTTGTGGTACTGGAGTTTGAACCCAGGGATGCTTTACCACTGAGCTACACTCCAGTACCTTTTATTTTGAGACAGGGTCTCACTAGGTTGCTGAGGCCAGTCTCAAAGTTTCCATCCTCCTGCCTCAAGTTCCCAAGTAGCTGGGATTACAGGTATGTGCCACCATGTTGGCCATAAATTTCTTGAGGTAGGCAAGGTCCACAGCCCTGATCCCATCCTCTTCAGTCTAGTACCCTCCCTCCATCATAGATAAATCCTCAGAAAGTCCAGAAATCTAGGCATCGAATAACACTGTTTAATTTTCTCATTCTTTCAGATGTTTGGAAAAATGGTATATAGGAAATGTCCATGTTTGACATCTGTCATGCTGGGTTTACTTACCTCCATCATTTAGGCTAAACATTTGGACAAATATACTTTTAAGAAATTGGACCCCCTTTGTGTGTTCTGACAAACAATATTTTGGTGTAAAGATGTAGCACAGCACTGCTTGATGTGAAACTTCTTGGTAGCAAGATCTGGAAAAAAGTGCATGTAATTTCAGCCACAAAAATATTTGTTAGGTCAAGAATGTAGCTGAGTGATAAAGCACTTGTCTAGCGTGCATGAAGTTCTAGGTTTCAGCTCAAGCATCTTTCCCCCAAAATGATGTCAGCTGGGGTGTAGCACATTGGTAAAGTGCTTATCATGCATGAGGCACTAGATTCAACCCCCTCAAAACAACAACAACCAAAAAAAATGTAATGGTGAACATTCAGGACTTTGATTTATATTTAGTTTTATTTCACCTGCCTAATAATTAAAGAAAGCTTGCAGAGAGGAAAAAGTAAATATCTAACTCCTCATTATCACTGAAAATTCATTCTAGTGGAGGAAATGAAGTTTAATGAGAAGAGGCCAAACACACCATAAAGAAGTGAGAATCACACATTGAAAATAAAGTCAAATTTTGAAGAGCCCAATCTCAAACTAAAAGTCTCACTGCTGTAACTTCATTTTTTAACTTTAGATTCTGCCCCACACTTTTTCTAATTGTCTGCCCAAAACATTATTAGTTCCTTGACATACACTTCTTAATCTGCAAATATTAAAATTTACATATCTAGGTTAAAACTTAAATGCCATAGAGGTTCCTCAAAAAATTAAAAATAGAACTACCATTTTATCTAGAAATTCCATTTCTAGGTGTGTAGCCAAAAGAGTTGAAAGCAGAGTCTCAAAGAGGCATCTTCACAGCCACATTCATAGTGGCACAATTCACAAGCCAAGAGGAGGAAACAACCCAAAATGTCTGTTGCTGTATGAATGGATAAACACAATGTAGTATATGTTTACTACAGAATGTTATTCTGCTTTATAAAGGAAAGAATTCCTACCCCATGCCACAACATAAGTGAACCTTGAGAATATAATGTTAAATGAAATATGCTAGATGAAAAGGACAGATACTGCCTGAACACTACTGAACTATACACTTAAAAATGTATAGATGGAGCTGGGTGTGGCAGCACATGCCTGTAATTCCAGCTGCTCAGGAGGCAGGAGGATCACAAGTTCAAAGGCAGCCTCAGCAATTTAGAGAGGTCCTAAGCAACTCAGTGAGAGCCTGCCTCTAAATAAAAAAACTTTAAAAATGTGGCTCAGTGGTTAAGCAACTCTGGGTTCAATTTCTGGTACCTCCCAAAATATGTATAGATGGGCCAGGTGCTCATGCCTGTAATCCCAGCCACTTGGGAGACTGAGGCAGGAGGATCACAAGTTCTAGTCACTCTCAGCAACTTAGCAAGGCCCTAAGTGAGACCTGACTCAAAAACAAAAATGGGGGCCTGGGGTTGTGGCTCAGTGGTAGAATGCTTGCCTAGCATGTGAGAGGCACTGGGTTCGATTTTCAGAACCACATATAAATAAATAAGGACCTATCAACAACTAAAAAACCAAAACAAAACAAAAATGGTTGGGGATGTAGCTCAGTGGTAAAAGTATCCCTGGGTTAAATGTCTAGTGCCAGGCTAGGGTTATATAGCTCAGTGGTAGAGTGCTTGCCTAGCATGTGTGAGGCACTGGGTTTAACTGTCAGCACTGCATATAAATAACTAAAATAAAGGTCCATCAACAACTGAAAAAATATTGAAAAAAATAAATCTCCAGTACCCAAAAAAAAAAGGATGGCAAATTTTTTGTTATGTGGTTTTTAACCACAGTAAAAAAAAATATTGGTTTTAAACATCAGAAATAGAATCTGGGGAATTTAAGGGTGAAAATTTTGGAAGGCTATTTGGTCACTCAGAATCTCAGAAAGTCAAAGTTTCAAACTTAGCCTCTAAGACCAAAACAAGCAACAACAACAACAACAACAACAACAACAACAAACCCCTGGGAGTCATGAAGTGGTGTTACTTTGACATTTGAGAGTTTTACACATTCCCTTTTCTGGGAAACATCCAGTAATACATTTCAGGTTTGCAAATATCATGGAAAAAAAAAAGAGGAAGCCTACACTAAAGGAAGTCAAAGGGTTTGGGCAGCAGGTGCACCCCATTCTAAGTTAGGGACAGGAAGAGTCATGTAATTGCAGACTATGAAACAATGAAAGGCAGAGGACTCACCAACACTCCTAAAAGTTACTCCACTGTGACGTAAGTATTTTGATCTAGTTGTATTTGCTCTCATTGTATTAAAAAAAAGTCTCTCTTTGGTGGGAGCAAAAAACAAAATCTGATTCATATTGAACTTTTTCCCAAAAGTTACACAAAGGGAAGTAATAATGCCAACTGTGAGAATTGAAGTGAAAATCAGATCTCAGCCCAACTAGAACCACCAATGGGAACAATAGACAATAACTGTGACTCTAATGAAATTCATTTCTCAGCTAAAGTCACTGGGTTGATGTTTCTTTTATGCTATTCTTAGTATTAAAGCAAACTTTTTCCCTTTCAGGGAAACAGCTCCCTTCAATTTGAAACAATAGATACTCACAGTGCACTCCATATTTCTGGATTCTCAGTGTTGCCTCAAATGTCATGACCTCCTCTCTTTCCCCATATGATATGACCAAGATTTCCCCTTTGTGAGGGGGTCAGAGCTCTTTTAAGGACATTAGCAGATAGTCAGGACAGATGGCACAAATATGCCTAGCAGCAGAAGCAGTACTGATAAAGTGAAGGAAGGTTCAAATTTGGGAAATAGGTAAAACCTGCAAAAATAGTCTTGCAGTTTTAATTCACTTGCAGATTAAAATGGGAACTGATGACAATAGAAGGCAAAGAAGACACCCTATATTCCTGTGTACAGTAACATCCATCTTGTGGAAAAGACCTGACTAATCAGGACCAGTGGTTCCAAGTAATAGAAACTAATTCAAACTAGCCTAAACTGTATGAAGGGTGCCAGTCCTCTATCTACCAGACATCCCAGCTTGGGCTGCTTTCTTGATATATTCCTGTATAATTGTGAAGGCAGTTTAACTTGACTGGCAGTCTCCTGGCTTCTGACTCTTCTCCTCTGATTCTAGAAGCCAGTATATTGCTATGGTGCCTGCCCAAGATTTTTCTTGCCCTGTCTACCTCTCACTCTCAACCTCTTCTAGGCCTGACTTTTCCATATAGCAAAATTATCCAACACCCCTTGTAGTCCAATTGAATTAATTCATAGTAAGAGAATGAATAATAGTCTTAACCTGGGTAGAAAGGTAGGTATGCAGGCATTCTCCAAGTGTACAATTCAGAATGCATTTGTAACAGATGGAACACATGGGGGTATTTTGGGTATATGGGACAATGGAACATGAGGGTAAAATAATTTGACAAGGCCACACAGTCAGCGAGGTGCAGACCTGGGGCATGAATCCAGGTCTTCCAGCTCTGCTTCAGCATTCTTTCCTTCAAACCAGATGGCCAGGCACCTTTGGCATTGCATTTCAGAATAGGTGTTACTAAATCCAGGATTATCATGAAAAGCATGTTGAGAGTGAGACTTGTATCTTGTGAATTCTGCTGAGCTGAAATTTGTTGGCAGAGCCAAGGCTGCAGGAAGTCACAGAGGGGGGCATGTGGGGAGGATCATGGGCTGAACTTTCAACACGAAGGCTCTGAGCAGCACATGATGTTGGTTCACGTCCTATGCATGTGCTTTCTCTTATTTTCACAGAAGTCTCCCAAGGAAGAAATGAAACCATCTAGAAGGCATCTTTATACTTTCTTCCAGGGCTGTTTGTTATGGGTCTCATAGCTTCTTTTTTCCCCTCTTTTTTGTTAGTACATTTTAATTATATGTAGTAGTGGAATTTGTTGTCACATATTTGTACATGCATATAACAATATAATTTGGTCAATTTCATTCTCTAGTACCTCCCTTTTCCTCTCCTCTTCCCTGCCCTTAGTCCCCTTCTACTCTGTTGGATTCCCTTCTATTTTTCATGATCCCCCCAACATTCTTACAGCCTATTGGTGATTTCAGAAATGACAGATTATATAAGAATTAGGGGACTGGGTATGATGGCACATGCCTATAATCTCAGTAACTTGGGAGGCTAAGGTAGGAGGATTACAAATTCAAGGCCAGACTGGGCAACCTCGTGAGAACCTATCTCAAAATATAAATTAAAAAGGGTTGGGAATGTGGCTAGGTGGCAAAGCAACCTGGGTTTAATCCCCAGTACCAAAAAAAAAAAAAAGAATTGAGAGACTGAGGATGTAGCTCCATGGTAGATGGTATGCCTAGCATAGGCAAGGCCCTGGATTCACTCCCTAGCACCAGAAAGTATGAAAGCAAAAGTAAAAGAAAGAAAACAATTAGATTTTTTGTTTGTTTGTTTTGGGTTTGGGTACTCAGGATTGAACCTAAGGGTGTTTTACCACTGAGCTACACCCCAAGTGATTTATTTTGAGACAGGGTCTTACCAAGTTGCTTAAGGCCTCACTAAATTGCTGAGGTTGACCTTGAACCTGTGATCCTCCTGCCTCAGTCTCTGGAGTCACTGGGATTACAGGAATGCACCACTGTGACTAGCTGGGGCTTTTTTTTCCACTTTAAATCTATGACACATATTTTATTTTCTCCTTCATTATACATTTGGTTTGTTTTTTTAATGTGATAAAATTCACATAACATAAAAATTACCATTTTAACCACTTTTGAGTGTACAGTTCTATGGTATTCACATCACCACCATCCATCTCCAGAATTTTTTCATCTTCCCAAACCAAAATTCTGTACCCATTAAACAATTCATTATCCCCCTTTATTCCCAACCCCTGGAAATCACCATTTCACTTTCTGTCTCTATGAATTAGACTATTCTAAGTATCTTATATTAAGTGGAGTCACAGTATTTGTCCTTTTGTGTCTGTTTTACTTTACTTAGCATAATGCTTTCAAAGTTCAAGTTCTAGCATGTGTTGGAATTTCACTCTTTTTTTTTAAATTTATTTTAAACAAATGGGATACTGGAATTTCACTCTTTTTTTTTTTTTTTTTTTTTTTTTTTTGTGGTGCTGGGAATCAAACCCATGGCCTTGTGCTTACAAGGCAAGCACTTTACCAACTGAGCTATCTCCCCAGCCCTGGAATTTCACTCTTATTGAAGACTATATAATAGGCCATTGTGTGTATGTGTGTGTGTGTACAAATCATTCTTAAATAAAAATATATGTGCATACACCCAGATATATATATATATATATATATATATATATATATACACACACACACACACACACACACAAATATATATATATATTTGTATATATACAAAAAAAACATAAAAGCTACTGAAAATATACTGTGGGGGGGTTGAATTTTGATTCTGTGGTTCATACCTAAGGAGCTGTTAGTCTTGTCACACAACGAGAGGTAATATAATATGCACTGTCCTCTAAGAGTTCATAGCTGATCTGGGAGGCAAATACAAGCAGTTTTAATACAAGGTGACAAATGCTATAATAAAACAGAGGAAATGCAGATAAATCCTCCCTAGGAGGCATCAGAATGACTGTACAAAGATTGTTCTTTGACCAGATCTTTAAAAACAATGAAGTTAGGGGTACCTGGACTAGGGATCTCAATAGCAGAGCCCAAACTCTCACAGCTGGAAGGATAATAACAAATTATCCCCAAATCTGGAAGCATACAAAAAACCATTTATTATGCTCAGGGATTCTGTGAGCCATCAATTTCATCCTGGTGTAGCAGAGACAGTTCTCAATTTTCACAATGCCTGAGCTAGAAGACCTGAAAGCTGGGGGAAGAAATTACTGGAAGGCTAACTCAGTCCCATTTCCAATGGGCAATGCCAGCTGTGGGTGGAATGTCTACACATAGCCTCTCTGTGTGGCCTGGCCTTCCTCACCACATGGAGGCTGGGTTTAGAGCATGAATATACTGAGAGAGTGGGACAGGGAGAGGAAGACAGACAGAGACAGAGATAGAAACAGAGACATAGACAGACACTACACACACGACCAAGTGAAAGATTATTTACCTCAAAAGGTATGCAAAGTCACTTTGTGTCATCTAATTCATTAGGAGGACGTCACCAAGGTCTGCTTGTATATAAAGGGAGTATAATTAGACCTTACATTTTGGTAGGAAGGGTGGCAAGGTTCTGTAAGAACATATGGAACCAGAAATATTGCTGTGGCCATTTTTGGTCCCAGTACATTTGGTGGCATGTGCCTGTGACTGGAACCATCTGAGTATGCATTGGGATCCTCTTTAGGATAATGGCTGAGTCCATGAGTACACAGCTATAGGAGTATAAAAAATGGCAACCTTGGGCCACTACTCCAGTCCTTGCAATGACTAATGTTCAATAGTGACCAGGTGGTAAGGGCTACATGACTATCTTTCATTTAGAACTGATTGATTCAGACCTAGCAAACCCCCAAAGTTCTTAAATACAATTTAGTTGGGGGGCTGAGAGTGCGAGCAAGCACAATACTAGACTGCCTACCAATTTGGGTGTGTGCATATTTGAGCAATTAGTTTGATTCCAGGGAAAGTGATACTTGTACCTCCAAGCTGGTAAAGGGGTCCCACCAGCTACAACTTTGATGTGTTAATTTGTGTGCCTGTCTTCTGCCTCCCTTCACCAGATTAGAAATTCTTTTTTTTTGCGGTGCTGGGGATTGAACCCAGGGCCTTGTGCTTGACAGGCAAGCACTCTACCAACTGAGCTATATCCCCAGCCCTAGAAACTCTTTTGTGGACAGGGTCCACCTTATCTAGTCTTCCCCAAAAGATTTAAAAACATGGGAAAAACAAGCCACTTGGCTCACTGGGAAAAGCTTGGGCTTTGGAATCACACAAACCTACATTATTCTCAACTCTGGCACTTCCCAGTTGTGTGGTCTTAGATGTGGCACTTAATTGTGCCAGACTTTAGCATCTTCACCTCAGAATTATTAATAGGATTAAATGAAATGATTTTGCCCTGATTCTAGATGATTCTTAATAGATGCTAGTTCTTTTCTTTCCCACTCAAAATGTTGAATTCCTAGGCATGCAGACTCTCCCCAACTCACCATTCTCTATTTAGCTTTTTTATTTCCCAGGATTCCTTCCTCTCCTTCACTCCAGAGACTTCTCTCAGTCCTGCAGATCTGCTTCCCTCAATGGATCCCCCAAGGGATTCTAACTCCTGCCCATTCCACTCTGGCCCTATTCAACTGCAGATAGGAGCTGGGAAGGCAAGGAAGGATCAGAGACCTCTGGGACTGAGAGGGAAATGAGGAGCTGGCATAGCCTGGGGACAGGGAGGAGGTTGAATTGCTACAGGAAGTTAAATTCTTTTCATTCATTGATGAATCAAATATTTATTGCTTCTTACTAGGTCCCAAGCAAGAAGCAGGGGATATGGCAATGAGGAACAAGCCTCTAACCTTTGCAGACTTCAGAAATGTTTATTCTCATTAGTGTACTGTACACAGGGTAGTGGGGAGAGGCAGGGGGAGATGGTATACATAAAAGATAGCATACTACAGTGATACAGGCATGTCAATGTTTATAGCAGCACAACTCACAATAGCAAAGTAATGGAACCAGCCTAGGAGCCTGTCAATGGATGAATGGATAAAGAATATGTGGTAATATACACAACAGGGTTTTATTCAACCATAAAGAAGAATGAAATTATGACATTTGCTGGTAAATGGATGGAATGGGCAAACATCATGCTTAGTGAAATTAGCCTGACTCAGAAAGTCAAAGGTCAAATATTTTCTTTTATATGTGGAAGCTAGAGAGAAATAGAAAATAAAAAAGGGGAATTCCATGAAAATAGAAGATCAGTAGAGTAGAGAAAAGAGATTGAGGGGGAGGAGGGAAAGGAAAAGGGATGAACTGTGCACAGAAATTAACCAAATTATACTATGTACATATATGAATATACCACAGTGAATTTCACCTTTATGTGTATCCATAAAGTGCCAATTAAAACACAATAAATAAGCTGGGTGCGGTGGCCCATGCCTGTGATCACAGTTACTTGGGAAGCTGAGGCAGGAAGATTGCAAGTTCAAATCCAGCCTCAGCAATTTAGCGCGGCCCTGTCTCTAAATAAAACATAAATAAGGCTGGGGGTGTGGCTTAGCGGTTAAGCACCTGGGTTCAACCTCTGGTACCAAAAACAAAACAAAACAAAAAAAAAACCATCAAAAAACGAACAACCCAAAACCAAAAAAAAAAAAAAAAAAAAAACAATAAAGAGAAGGAGAACAGCAGAGGAAAGATGAGACAGCGGGAGGGAGTAGGAAAGAGAAAGTGGAAGTACTGTGGATTAAAACAGAGCAAATTATATTCTATGCATGTACAAATATGCAAAAATGAACCCCTCTATTGTGTGTAACTATAATGTACCAACAGAAACATTTTTAAAAGTAGACAAATAAGGGGCTGGGGAGATAACTCAGTCAGTAGAGTGCTTGCCTTGCAAGCACAAGGCCCTGGGTTTGATCCCCAGCACCGCAAAGAAAAAAAAAAAGTAGACAAATAAAATATATAGTAAAAGTATGACAAAGAAAATAAAAATGTCTTATACTGTTCAGGACCCACCCAACCAAAGGCCAGTTTAGGTCAAGATCTAGATGACAAGGAACTAGCCTTGCAAAGGTCCTGGGTTCACTCCCCGCTGCCCACCCCTGTTGACATTTTGAGCTGGATAATTCTTTGTTATGGGTGTGTCCTGAGCCTTGTAGGATGTTTGGCAGCATCCCTGAATTCTACCCACAAGATAACAGTAGCACCCTCTTCCAAGTTGAGACAACCAAAAATGGACATGCAGGACTGAAAGAAGTCTCTGGAGCATTCAATCTGAGAAGAGAAGAAGGACTCCTGGGAAATAAAACAGCTAAATGGAGAAGGGTGGGGTGGAGAAAGGTGTGTGCCTGGGAATTCAAAATTTTGAGTGGGAAAGAAAGGCGCTAACATCTATTAAGCATAATCTAGATTCAGGTGAAATAATTTCATTTAATCCTGTTAATAATTCTGAGATGAAGACACTAATGTGATTGAGAGCCAGAGAGCCACCAGGCCAATTGAGAGCATTCCCAGCAAACTAGAACAGCAAGTATAAGGAAGGAATGACGCCATGACCTGCCTGTTCCAGCTGCCTGCCTGTTCTTGTGGGTGACTTTGTCTACTGTGACAAAATGGCAACTGATGCTCTGGGAGGAAAGGGTATAAATGAGGAAGTGGAACTCCCAAGGGGGATGAATACTTCCTGGTTCAACACTTCAGCTGGGGGCTACAATGTTTCCTTACTCACAGTCTGAGCTGAGCCAGAAAGTCACAGAATACCTCAGGGTACACAGGCAGGTGGGCACTATGGATCTGGGCTCTGGTAGTTCGCCTGAGCAGGACCTCTTGCTGCCCACCAAACTCAGAGAAGGGCCAAGCAGTCATTTTTCTGTCAACAGAGATTAGATTTTTAGTTGCTTTTAGCAGCTGTTTTAGTCAGTTGGAAAAAAAATACATCCAACTCTACCTCAAATTTTTATCCTGTCAAATTCATCATCTCTATCGTCAGCTTCCTAGAAACAGGTTAATGGAATTAAATAGGCCACAGAGATAAACAATTGAGCCAATTTCACCAGAACTCCCATAGTATATTTTGATTATACTTTGAGGAAATCCCTCATTCTCATTTTAGACACTATATACAATCCTTTATAGGCCATAAAATGGTGTCAGGGGAGAGTTCAGACAACCAGGGAGCTGCTCAGGCAAGGTAGAACACACAGTCATTGGTTTTTCCGTTTGTTCATTTTTAATTGTGGTAAAAACCATTTAAGATTTTTGTTTTTGTTTTTGTTTTTTTGTTTTTTGGTACCATGGATTGAACCCAGGGGCACTTAACCACTGAGCCACATCTCCAGCCCTTCTTCATTTTTTTTTAAATTTAGAGACAGTGTCTCACTGAGTTACTTAGTGCCTCGCTAAGGTGGTGAGGCTGGCTTTGAACTCGTGATCCTCCTGCCTCAGCCTCCCAAGTCGCTGGGATTAGGGGCATGTGCCATCATGCCCAGCTTAACATAAGTTTTACCATAAACATTTTTGTGTGCTGGGCATAAAACCCAGGGCTCTGTTCATACTAAGCATGCACTCTTAACCATTTTAAAGGGAATATGTTAGTTAAGTATATTCACATTGTTGTGCAACAGATCTCCAAAACTTTATCTTGCAAACATGAAACTTTATGCCGAATGAAAAATATTTCCCCTTTGTCCCATCCCCTAGCCTCTAGTAAAACATCATTCTACTTTATGGTTTTGTGAATCTGACTACTTTAAGTGCCTCATATAAATGGAATTGTCCAGAATTGATTTGACTGGCTGATTTCACTTAATGTCTTCACAGTTCACCCATGCTGTAGTATGTGACATGATTCCCTTTCATTTAAAGACTGAATAATATTTCATTGTATGCACATACCATGCTGTCCATCCATTTATCTGGCAATGGACATGTGGGTTAATTCTACCTCTTGGCTATTGTAAGTAGTTCTGCTATGAACATGGATCTACAAATATGCAGTCTTTTTAAATTTTTTTATTTGGTACTGGAGATCTAACCCAGGAGTACTTTATCACTGAGCTACATCCCCAGTCTTTTATTTTTATTTTTAATTTTTTGAGACAAGGTCTCGCTAAGTAACTGAGACTGGCCTAGAACTTGCAATCCTCCTGTCTCAACTTCCCGAGCCGCTGAGATTACAGACATGCACCATCATGCCCAGCATATGCACAGTCTTTTAAAAACACCTTTATTAAGATATAATTCACCCCAGGTGTGGTGGCACGTGCCTGTAGTCCCAGCAGCTTGGGAGGCTGAGGCAGGAGGCTCAAGAGTTCAAAACTAGCCTTGGTAAAAGTGAAGTACTAAGCAACTCAGTGAGACCCTGTCTCTAAATAAAATGCAAAACAGGGCTGGAGATGTGGTTCAGTGGTCGAGTGTCCTGAGTTCAATCCCTGGTGCCCCTCCAAATATATATATATATACATATTACATATGTAGATATATATATATATATTACATATGTAGATATATATATATATATTACATATGTAGATATATATATATATATATATGAATTCACACACCAAACAATTCATCCATTTAAATTAAGTCTACAATGTAATAGTTTTCAGTAGAGTTGTGCAACCATCACCCCAAAAAGAAATCTCACTAGAAGTCACTCTCCATAGTCAGTTCATGTGTCAATTTGACTGCAGTTTTCAGATGTTCAAACGCTAACCTAGGTGCTGTTGTGAAGGTTGCCTTGTAGGTGTGATTAAAGTCCATGACTTTAATTAAAATTAAATTAATTAATTTAATTAAAATTTAATTAAAGTCCATGACTTCAGCTAAGTATGCCTGATTCAATCAGGGAAGAAGACTAAAAGCAGAACTGAGGTTTTCCAGAAGAAATTCTGCTTGTGGACTGCAGCTCAGTTCGTGCCTAAGAACTCATCTGCCCCTCTGACTACTTGCCTATGGTCTTCAGACTTCCTTGGCCAGCCCCACAATTGCCTAAGCCAAGTCCTTGCAATAAACCTTTCAGTATGTGTCTCCTACGTGATTAGCTTCTCTAGCCGAACTCCCACTGTTAAGCTTCCACTCCCAGAGTCCTAAGCAACTATTAATCTATTTTTGGCTGCTATGGATTTGCCCATTCTGGAAATTTAAAATAGATGGGATCATACAACTTGTGTTCTTTTGTGACCAGCTTCTTTCACTTAGCATGCTTTTAATCAGATTACATTTTTAAAATTCATTTATTTTTTTCATGGTGCTGGGGATTGAACCCAGGGCCTTGCGCTTGCAAGGCAAGCACTCTACCAATTGAGTTATATCCCCAGCCTCACTTAGCATGTTTTTAAGTGTCACCAATGTAGCATGTATCAATACTTGGTTCCTCTTTATGACTGGATAATATTCCATTATATGGAAATGTTTTGTCTATCAATACACCAGGTAATAGACCTTTAGTTATTTCCACTATTTGGCTATTACGAATAATACCACTATGAACATTTGTATGTAAGTTTTTGTGTAGACATAGGTTTTCATTTCTCTTAGTATATACCTAGGACTGGTTCTGCTGAGTCACATAGGTTTATGCTTAACGTTTTGAGGAACTACCAGACTGTTTTCCCCAAATTTTCGTCAACAGTTGTTATTCTTTATCTTAGCCAGCCTTGTAGTATGAAGTGGTATTTCATTGTGGTTTTCATGTGTATTTCCCTGATGACTAATGATGGTAAACATCTTTTCATGTCTTTATCACTTGTATAACTTCTTCTGAAAAATGTTCAAATCCTTTGTCCAGTTTCAACTGGGATATGGAGATAAATATGTACATACACACACACACACACACATACACATTTTACTGTTGAGTTGTAAAAGTTCGTTATATATTCTGGATATAAGTTTTTATCAGATATATGACTTGTGAATATTTATTTTCACATATTCCTTGGGTTATCCTTTTTCTTCATGGTTAGTCTGTTGTGCTTTTGTTGCTGTATCTAAGAAACCATTGCCCAACCCAAGATCCCAATTTACTTTTACCAAGATTTACTCCTATGTTGTCTTTTGATAGTCTTATTGGCTCTGGCATTTAGGTGTATAATCCCACACAGACTTCAACAAGTCTTACCTATTTGGTAGTGCTTCCCCAATGAAATACCATGGCACCACCAAAAAAAGAAACAAACTATTTTGTTTAAAACAATGTGTGAAATGAGCCAGGGCTCTCTCTGTAGGACGAATAAATGCTTTCATAAAGATGTCACTTTTGAATGGAGTGCAGTTTATGACCTATTTACTTATAAACCAGCCCAAACAGCTTGCTGCCATAACTGAGGGAAGAAAGACTCTATGTGAGAATCAGGGGGAAATAAAAAAAAAAACCCAAAACAAATGAACAAAAAAACACCCCAATCACTAATTTGGTCTAAACAAGGGAGCTTAGAGTGTTCTGTGGTTTTCATAAACTACTTTCCTTTTACTCAAGGAAGATGACTAAAAACTGTTTTTTAATGTCTTGTGACCTGGAAATATTTAATGTAAATATAATAGTCCTTTTATTTATGTTTTCCTGTAAAGTGCAGGGGAAGAGGGAATAACATAAATAAAACAAACACCATCTTAACAGGTTGTTTTGGGCAGATTCCCCAGATTCACTAAACTATCTCACAGGATTCAGTATATACTTGTACTCATGGCTTAGGTTTATTGTCGCAAAGGATACATGACAGGTCCAGCAAGGGAAAAAAGCACAGATTATTGTTTTTTCCCTCCTGGCCTGGGAGGGGACATATTCAACATGTTTCCATCTCTAGTAGCAAAACTGGAGCTACACAGGTGCACTATTTCTGCTCAGCAAAACGTTTTAGAGATTTAGTACTCAAGGATTTTACTGAAGCTGGTCACATAGGTACCTTCTGCATAACAACTACCTAAAGTCCAGAGTCCCAGAATAAAATCAGGTGTTGGCCATAACTCATGCCATTTGCACAATCTGTTACCTGATACAGCAGAGTTTGGTGCCCCAGTCTTGCAAGCATGGGAATTTTTGGGAAGCTGTTTCCTAAGGGCCAACCCTGAAGGCAGACTGTTCTAAATATGGCAGGCTCAAGATTGCTGTGTTAAGTAAATCTCTTATGCATAGAGGCCATGCCATTCATGCAAGCTCAAATTTTAGGTTTACTTAAGGAAACATGCAAATTTAGTTTTGTTAATATTCTGAATTTATTATCATTTCAGAGAGCTGAATTTTTTCCTATCTGGGAATAAAAATTAAAGTATAATACTTTAGTAAATATTGTCCAGTGGTATGTGTAAGCTACTAAAACATATTTAAAGGACAGTGGCATATTTTATTATGCAAATCAATATTAATTCTAAATCAAACATCCCATTAATTAAAGTAGGACATGTTGGCTCTCAACCAATGTGATTCTTCTTCTTTTTTTTTTTCCCTTTGGGCTGGGGATTAGAACCCAGGGCCTTGTGCTTGTGAGGTAAGCACTCTATCAACTGAGCTATATCCCTAGCCCCACCAATGTGATTCTTAACCAGACATTCCAATTCCTATCAATACATGAAAGTAATAAGACATTATTTTATTTTTTATTTTTGAACCCAGGGGTGGGGTACTTAACCACTAAGTCACATACCCAGCCAGCCCCTTTTATATTTTATTTAGAGACAGGGTCTCCCTGAATTGCTTAAGTCCTCATGAAGTTGCTGAGGGTGGCCTCAAACCTGCAATCCTCCTGCCTTGACCTCCCAAGTCACTGGGATTACAGGCCACCATGAAGAGCAAGACATTATTTTCTATATACATAACATTAATGAATATTCATGAAGGAGTTGTAGGGTTATGTCAAGGGTGCCCCAAAAGTTCATCTCTGGGCTAACCCTTGCTAGACTTGCTGGGGACAAGGTACTCGGTACTTCAAAGGAAAAACGTGATCACACACAAAGAACAAGAGATAAGTTCTAACTTAGTAAAACCATCCTTCTAAGTCAACATCCCCTGTTTTACCAGGCTTGTTTCCTCTTACCTAAAAAAAGTTATTGTGCACAAAAAAATTAAAACTCTTGCCTAGACATATTATATTCATGTCTTAGACAAACATCCTTGGGTGCTTTTTCCGCAGAAGACCAAATGCATGAAACTATTATCTATCGTTAATATTTAATTTGTACATTATGGTGCTGCTGCCCTGTAATTATTCTGATTGTTTCATGCACTTACTTTTTGTCTTCAAATCTGAACTGTGATTGGCATTACTCTTCCCTGCCTACTCTAATAGATCATCTAGATCATGCATTCAGTAGGTGCTTAATAAATCTCAGGGGTGAAGTTGCAGAAAAAGAAGGCCTTTAAAGAGCACTGAAGAGGGCTGGAATTGTGGCTCAGAGGGCTGGCATGTGTGAGGCCCTCAGTTTGATGCTCAGCACCACATAAAAATAAATAAAATTAAACAAAAGATCCATTGACAAGTTATATATATATATATATATATATATATATATATATATATATATTTTTTTTTTTTTAAAGTTTATAGTTAAAAAAATAAAATAAAGAGCACCTAGGCCAACCACCTTGTTTTAAGATTTGGAAGTCAGAAACAAAGGAACATAAAACCTGACCTTGCCACCTGACAGTGGCAATCAAACAAATCAAATATCTACAGATAACCTCTTTTAAAGGCTCTGATTGAAATACAATCATAATGCAATTGTGAACTGTCAATAATTCACTCATTGGCAATATATGCAGCAGTTACATCAGGTCAGCACTGTGGGAATGATAAGAAGACACCTACCCTGGCCTTGGAATTAAACTCTACAGAGGAGATCAGGTGTGAAGTAACAAGGGGAAAACGTCCATGAGGCCATTAGAAATCCGGAAGTTCAGGAATTTGGGGAGATTAAATTCCTTGCTTTTTGTAGAAACTTTCTAAATGTTTTCATTATTTTTATTGTATCAATGTTACATGGACACAGAGTTTCAAGAATCAAACAGTTCCCCTAAGTCAGTTACAAAAACACAGAAGTCCTATTGTCTCCCTCTCCCATGCCTTTCTTGTATGCTAATGTTATCTTTTTAAATTTAAATGCTAAGGGAACACTCTACTGAGCAAGGAAGTTAATATTAAGAATCTCATATTTACTTCATAAACTTTGGTTTCATGTGTCCACTGGCACATCTTTTTAATTTAAATGCTATCTTTTAAAAGTTAAATGCTAAGTGAACTCTCTAATGAGCATTATACTAAGAATATCACATTTACTTTGTAAACTTTGGTTCCATGTATCCATTGGCACCCTTCCTGTAATGAAGGCATAAGATACACCTCTCCCATTCCCCATTTTTTAAATTATTTTTTATTTTTATTTATTTTGCAGTGCTGGGGATCAAACCTAGTGCCTCATGCATGCTAGATAAGTACTCTGCTACAGTTTATAGTTATATATTGAGCTATATACTTCAAGCCCCATTTATTTAAAAAAAATTTTTAAGTTGTAAGATGGACACAAACCTTTATTTAATTTTTTGTGGTGCTGAGGATTGAACATAGTGTCTCATATGTGCTGGGCAAGTGTTCTACCACTGAGCTACAATCCCAGCCCAAGCCCCATTTATTTTTAACTGATATATAAAAACATAAAAGTTGTACATATTTATGGGGTACCATATGATAGTTTGATATATGTGTACAATGCTTAAGCCAGGGTAAACATAGCTCCTCAAACATTTATCAGTTTTCTCACATTTTTTCACACTTATCATTTTTTTATAGTGAAAACATTCAAATTCCTATTTTTTAGTGTTTTGAAATATACAGTACTTGTTATCTCTAGCCACCCTACTACACAATAGCATACCAGAATTTCTTGCTCCTGTCTAACTCTAACAATACAATTGATCAACCTCTCCCCCATGTGCTAAAGCTACCTTAAAAATCCTTTTCCTCTTATCTTCCTGGGGTTTCAGGAGAAACTAATGTATATATTCAGACACTACCATTACCTGGGGGCTATTTTCTCAAAACTTAGAAGAGATACGGAAGATAAATTTAGATGGCTGATACTTAGAAGTTGATATTTTCCCTGTAATGAACAAAACATTTAAGATCATTCTGCTGATGATACACCAATTTGGGGTAACTCCTAGTAAAATTCCCGTATTATATGTAAGCATTTGAAGGATTCACTATGACTATTTCTGAATGTGGGAAGCAGTTTTTCAATTCCATACTTTTCTCTATCACTCACACATTCATTCATTTGGTATTGAGGATTGAATCCAGGGGCGCTCTACCACTAAGCTACATTCATAGCCTAATTACTTATTCATTCATTTTTTTACATCCACAGTTTGTCTGCTTATTTATTTGGTACTTGAACCAAGGGGTACTTAACCACTGAGCAACAGCCCCAGCCCTTTTTTATATTTTATTTTGAGACAGGGTCTCTCTGAGTTGCTTAGGGCCTTGCTAAGTTGCTAAGTTTGGTTTTGAACTTGCCATCCTCCTGCCTCAGCCTCCCCAGCCACAAGGATTACAGACATGTACATCATGTCCATTTTATTTTTTTTTAAGTTTGAGGCAAGGTCTCCCTGAGTTGCTTAGAGCCTTGCTAAATAACTTGCTGATGCTGGCCTTGAATTTGCAATCCTGCCTCAGTCTGCTGAGTCACTGATTATATGTGAGCACCATGACACCTTGCTTTTTCTCCATCTTTGCCTTTTACCTTTTCTTCTGTCTGTCTTCTACCATGCTATCAATAAGGCTGCACTGAAGGAGGAGATTTACAAGGCATTCCTACCAGGAGAAAGAGGGATCTTGTTTTTCTTTTCTTTTTTGAGGTGCTGGGGATGGAACAAAGAGCCTCATGTTTGCTAGCCAAGCACTACACCATCAGTCCTATAAGGATTTTGATTAAGGCTATTTCAAAGTTTGAGGGCGAAGGGAGAAGAGTGAGAAGAGTCACTCCCTTGGCTATTCTTTTGCCTTCCAGAGTTCAGCAACAAAGCACTACAGTTGATTAAGAAGATAAAAGCCCCTAAATATGAAACATAGTTGATTTATTCAGTATGTCAAGGGAACAAAATGTGAGGTGAAATACTTGCTTACAAAAACAAACTTTTCTTTCATCCAGAAATTTCCTTGGCCATAATTTCATAAACATAAATAAGCCTGAACTTCAGTCACATCTGGAGTTTGACCTGACGGTACCTTTAGTCCTGTGTGCTGGCTAATTATTGATTTGAAACTTGACTACAATATTAGATAGGAGGTTTACAGAGTGAAAACTAAAACCTTAACCAAGTTTCTTTCAACCAATGGTGAACCAAAACCATTATTTCAAATATTTGCCTTTAATGAAAATTAAGCCTTGAACAGAATTTAGTTCCACAAATATAATGCTGGTCCCCTCAAAATTGTTTTTGCATTCGTCTGGGTGAGTACATTGAACTAAAAAGTGATAACTTTCATACTCATGGCTTATCAGTTTATACAATAGGAATGAATACTACTGGTCACAAAGAAAAGTGTTCTCTAACCATTAAGCTTTTCCCAAATGATAGGTGCAAGGTGTATTCATTAAACATGACAATGACAACATAATTCCCATCTATTTTCTCTGAATTCAAGGATTCTGAATTACAGTTTCACACTCATAAAAAATCAGTAATACTCACTACATGGCCTAATTTTAATTGACACTTGACTTCCTATACGACCCCTAACAAGTCATATTTTTACCACCTGTATATGTGAACCCACACATTTTGCCTACAGTTTGGATTTTCTTGAGGGTATTTGCATATCATATTATTGATTCATTCATTAGGGTAAGTGCTCTGCATTATATGGGCTGAGATCCAGCACTGCACTTGGGCCTAGACATCTCTACCCTACAGTCTGGGTGGTACTGCAGTAGTCACTCAGTTCAACTTGCTCTGGATTCTGCTGTGTACTACTACTTAGCTTTTGTCTCAAGGTGTCATAAAGGTGGTAAGACTGGTGAAGGCCTTCTTTAGTACTCCTAATCCTTTTTCCCCCCATTGAAGCAATTGCTTTTCAATCTTGATGTTATTTGTTTGTTTGTATCGAATATTAAACCCAGGGGCACTTAACCACTGAGCTACATTCCCACTCATTTTTATCTTTTATTTTGAAACGAGGTCTCACTAAGTTGCTCAGGACCTCGCTAAATTACTACAACTGGCTTTGAACTTGTGATCCTCCTGACTCAGCCTCCCAAGCCTCTGGGATTATAGGCATGCACCACTGCCCCCAGCTCAATCTTGATTTTTGACAAAGCACTCTTTCTTGGGAATCTGTCATCACAGAACAAACCAAACCACATTTATCTCTTCAGGGGAGTTTAAGTCATTTTGTAAGGCAGAGAACACTCCCTCCAAATTCCCTAAAGTTATTCAAATAGAACTATGCGGATTATGTTGCAAATAAAGTAGATGGAGAGTCATGGTTTTCATATAAGGAGATATGACCATAAAAGATAGAATAAAAAGTATAAACAGGGCTGGGGTTATGGCTCAGTGGTAGAGTATACTCCCCTAGTATGCATGAGGCCCTGAGTTTAATCCTCAGCACCACACAAAAATAAAATAAAGGTATTGTGTCTACGTACAACTAAAGCAAAAAAAAAAATTAAAGAAGTATAAACATAGATAGCAGTATCTTAGGACAGAAAAAGAACAAGAATAAAGCTGAATAAGGGCCCATGCCTGTAGTCCCAGCAATTCAGGAGGTCAGACTCAGCAACTTAGTGTGGCTCTGTCTCAAAATAAAAAATAAAAAGGGGAGGACTCAGTAGCACATTCCTGTAATCCCAGTGGCTCAAGAGGCTGAGCCTCAGTAACTCAGTGAGGACTTAAGCAACTTAGTGAGACCCTGTCTCTAAATAAAAATTTTAAAAAGGGTTGGGATGTGGCTCAGTGGTTAAGTGCCCCTGGAGTTCAATCCCTGACACCAAAAAATAAAAAATTAAATAAAAACTTTAAAAATTTAAAAAATGAAAAGGGCTAGAGATGTAGCTTAGTGGTAGAGTATCCCTTGGTTCAATCCCTAGTACCCCAAAACAAATAAAGTACAAATGTATTGAGTTCAGGAATAAGCCAAGGGAGGAAAGAGATAAAAAGGCACTTTGAAAGTATAAAGACTTGGAGAAACACAAGATATTAAAATACATATATTTTGGTACTAGTGATTAAACTCAGGGCCTTGTGCATGCTAAGCATATGCTCCACCACTGAGCTACACCCCTAGTCTCCAAATATGCATTTTGGGTTTTTTGGTTTTTTTTTGGTACCGGGGATTGAATCCAGGGGCACTTAATCATTGAACCGCATCCCCAGGCCTTTTTAAAAATATTTTATTTAGAGACAGGGTCTCGCTAAATTGCTTAGGGCCTTGCTAAGTTGTTGAGGCTGGCTTTGAACTCGCAATCCTCTTGCCTCAGCCTCTCAAGCCGCTGGTATTACAGGTGCACACCACCACACCAAGCCCTAAATATGCATATTTTATATTCCCTATAGTTCAGTATGCACGAGGCATGCAAACTATTAAATATAAAAAGAAAGCAGCACTTGAATATAAACAACCAGGAGAGAAAAAGATCTTTGGGCCACCATCCATAAATCAAAAAGTATTTCAAAGGGCAACTAAGTTATCTGTGTTGGGAAATAATTCCTTTGCTGTACTAAACACAGATCAGACAATAGTAGAGTTTGGTGATATACCTAACCCCACCACCCAGTGGAGGAGTTAAGAGGTTTCAAAGAAATGTTTCAATAGTGACTGAAGGGTTAACAATGAGAAGTAATACTGTACATTAAGGAGGCAAATACCTATTGATTAATCATCTCCAGAGCATGCTGAGGTGTAGGCCATTTCTTCTTAATCTATAGATTGAGCAATCTCAATGAAGAAACTCATAAAATTTCCACTTTGCAGAGGTGACATAGGACCCCAAAACAAATGGAGAAAGCCTAAAATAATAATAGCATATTTATAATTTAGGGACAGCTTTAATAAATTTGGGTGATTGGTCCAGTAACACAAAAAAGAAAGTAAGGTTTCGGGGTGAGTAGAATTATCCCATAGACAGCTTTGCTTCAGCTTATTAATCCAAGTAACAACACCAGCACTGTTCCTGCCATTTTGGTTCTATTAAATGTATTTAACACTAATATGTACATTTCCATTTGTGCATTGCTATCTTCCCAACTGTTATCAAGCCCGGAAGATCAACAATTAGGAATTATACAGAGATCCATCTGTGATGCATTCAGGGGCCACAGAGGAGGAGGACCCAAGCTATACATACAAAGAGCCAATACACATAGCCACATCCCCATTCATCCACTGGCAGAGCACATATACTACTTCATTATGAATTTCACTTCCATTCAAGAACTGGAAGATCTGTCTAAACTAGGAGATGATAGTCATAACAAGGGTTACTATCACAGTTTTGTTATGTCTTTTAATTAGTATAGGCAAACTGTGTTACTTACAAGTTTTGTTCCTTGTGTTGTTTTTTTTTCCTTCCACATTTTTAATTGGCATTTTATAGTTGTATACAGTGATGGAATCTGCTGTTACATATTCACACATGCACACAATATAACAATATTTGGCCAATGTCACTCCCCAGTATTTCCTTGTGTTGGTTTTTAAAGCATTGTCTCTTACCTCAAGCCCCTCTCCTTTGCTCTTCTTTGGATTTTAGGGCTCAGACTCTGCAGACTGCCATCTGCTACTGCCCTAAGAAGAGTTAATGTTGTCTTTAGCACACAAACACCATGCATACCACATGCATACACAAATACCCACAGAAACATGCACCATGCACACTAACTGTGCATATATGTGAACACCAGATATGCTTAAACTGTCACTCAATGATATCAATAAAGAAAGCAGGACACATTTTTTTAATTTGGATTTTAATTATGTACATAAATAGTGACATGAGAACGAGGAGTTCTAAGACTTTTACATTATCTCTAGGTAAACGATTTCAGGTTAGTCCACTTGTAGTATGGTATCAACCAAGATAACGAAAAGGCCTACTATAGATTTTCCTGAAGAAGGCCAGTTTACTATATTCAATACTGACTTCTCTGCCCTTTTTCTGTAGAAATACTGATTTACTGTCTGGAGTTTCCACTGTTTACCTATAACTAAAAGAAAAAAAGAAAAACATAAGCAAACTGTGCCAGAAAAAAATAAAAATGACTCTAAAATTTAATATTTTGAAAATTCTTTAGATCGAAACAGAGAAACCATATAAAATATTATGTTACCATTATATGACCATAAGGATCATGAGCCAGAGAAAACTATAATTATTCCCATTTCATACTCAGATTCTCAACTGGCTGAGTCTCTAAGCATAATTAAACAGATGGATGGATGAATATGAAGTAAAGGCCTAAATAGCACAGCACCCACCATATATCTCTTGCCCTCTGAAGATCAAACAACTACATTTCCCTGTATCTGTTGGAGGAAGAGAATATTATCCTCAGTTAGATATATACCTTTCCTCATATCACCTCATCATTCTCTTCCAGAATGAAACACATAATTTCAAGGACATGTCAAAGCCAAACTGAGTCTTTTCCAGATTGTATTTTTCCTTATATGTAATGAGTACAAAGAAGCAATCAGAGTTATAATTTTTTTTTTGAAATGCTGGAGATTGAACCCAAGGCCACACACATGCTAGGGAAGCATGCTACCACTGCACTACATCCTCAAACCAATATTTTAGAGGCCAGTGACTACTCAATTGATCTTTTAATACAAAACTCCAAACTCACAAGTTAAACATGTAAACCATTAACATTTTTTTCTATCTCAGTTTACTAATCTGTTTTTGGTTTCTCTAAGAATTTAATATATTTACTGTATTGTTAAACTCTATAAACTGGAAACAACCTATATTAATAAGGATTAAGGGCTGGGGTTGTGGCTCAATGGAAGAGCACTTGCCTTACATGTGTAAGGCACTAGGTTCGATTTTCAGCACCGCATATAAATAAATGAATAAAATAAAGGTCTATCAACATCTAAAAGTATATTTTTTAAAAAACAAGGATTAAGCAGACCACAGTAGTAGTACAGACTAAGAAATCATTAAATAAATAAAGAGGGAATGAGGCCACCAGGCACCGTGGCACACACCTGTAATCCCAGCCATTCAGGAGGCTGAGGCAGGAGGATTAGTTCAAAGCCAGTCTCAGCAACTTAGAGAGATCCTGTCTCAAAATTTAAAAGGCAGAGAGCTACTAATTTTTTTAGAAAGTGGGCTCAGTGGTAGAGCACCACTGCAATCAAACCCCAGTACAAAAAATAAAAACGAAAACAAAAAATAAAAAAAGAAGGAATAAGGTGAATCTATAACTACTAACAATAAAGTATGTTAACAATATATTAAGTGAAAAAGTAAGGTCATTCATCCATTCATTCATTCAACATAGCTAAAAATATCACCATCTATGAAGTACTCTTACCAAAAACTGGAATCTAATCTGGTTAAGTCTTTGAATCTAATTATTAGTTTATGGGAAGTAGAAGAAAAGAACCAAGAGACAATGGGGGGACACTAAATGGATGTACTCAACCACAGCCAGAACACAGTAAATTCTAAAGGACAAATAAAAGCAGGTTTTCAACAACAACAAAAAAAAATGGCAAAGGATTAATGAGGCAGAGAGAACTATCAGAGCTTAAAAGATATACTCCATGTATGTATAACATGTCAAAATACATTCTGCTGTCATGCATATCTAAAAAGAACAAATTAAAAAAGTTAATAGGTAATATCACCAACTTAAAAAACTAAAATAAAAGAGACTTAAGAGACCTATCAGTCAAGCATAAGGGGCAGACCTTTTTTGAATCCTGGTTCAAACTAACTACAGAAATGTTATTAATGAGTCAGGTGCAGTGACACATGCCTATAATCCCAGTGACTTGGGAAGCTGAAGAAGGAGGAGAGCAAGTTTGAAGCCAGCCTCAGCAACTTAGCAAGACCTTGTCTCAAAAGAAAATATAAAAAGGGTTGGGGATGTAGCTCAGTGGTAGAGTATCCCTGGGTTCAATTCCCACTACCAAAACAAAATTATTAATGAGACAATCAAGGAAATCTGTACACTAATTGGGTAATAGATGGTACTAAGGAATTAGTGTTAATTTCTTTAGTTGTGATAATAAAATTATGATTATGATTCTATTTTGTCAAAAAACCAAAAGCATGCATGTATGGATATATATTTATTATATATAAACTAAAAAATATGAAATGATACTAAACTTATGAATCAAAATTACCTCTGGGAGAGGAATAAAAATAAGAAAATCTTTTAAAATATTTATGTAGGGCTGGGGATGCGCTCAGTGGTAGAGCATTTGCCTAGCATGTGTAAAACTGTGGGCTTGATCCCTGGTACAGAAAAAAAAAAATCTGATTAGATTATAAAAGAAAATACATACTCATTGCAGAAAATTTTTAAACTACAGAAAGTTATAAAGAAGAAAAAAACTTAAAAATCATTCTGCTACCTGAAAGATTCACACTTAAATTTCCTGCTACGTATAAATGTGAAAGAGGAACTGGATTTGTTTTTTGTGATCCAAAACAGGGTTAGTACCACTGCATGGGAGTCACAGGAAACTTCACTTCGTATAAGAAATAGCTTCCTAAACATTAGAACTGCCCAAAGAATGCTGTCCTGAAGGGTGTTTCCTATCAGTGGAGGTATAAAAGGGGGAACATACAGGGTTATAGGGAATTCTGCTTGAGGCTTGGATTAGGCCAGATATTCCCTCAAATTCTAAGTTTATATGACTTTCTGGCTCTCTATAAATATGAACATAATGAGAAAAAACCTCAAATTCAGCATTTTCATGAATTTTAAATAATAACCATGATTTTCAATAAATATAATATCGAATTATAAGAAATTTTCTGATTAGATGGTCTGGAGGTATAGCTCAGTGGTAGAGACCCTGGGATCAATCTCCAGAACCACACACATACACACACACACACACACACACACACAATTTCTGATTATAAAAGGAAATTTATACTCATTGCAGAAAATATTAAAAATATAGAAAGTTGTAAATAATACAAAAATAATCCTACTACCTGAAAGATGCACACTTAAATTTTCTTTTATGGTATCATGGTCTAACAATGTAACATATTACTGATTTTTTTCTCCATTGAATAATAATTGTATACATACTCCCATGCAAATACATATTGTTGAAACAGAATAATATTTCTCTTTATGAATATACCATAATTAAACTATTTTCTAGGTTGTTAACAAATTCGGTATAATTTAATTATCAGGAAATCACAAGAGCTATCATAAAATTTTTAATATACACACAAAGTAACATTAATATAACTAGTTATATTAATATAACTGGCAGTCAATTGACAAGTATTGATTTAAAAAATGAAAATAGGGAATTAAAATTTAAAAATTCCACTGATTTTCCACCTTCATCTGATATCCTAAGCTTCTCTAAGCTTCAGGTTATTCTATCTTTAAAGAAAATGATTATGCTTAATAATAATTAAAGAATAAAGAACTTCCTATGTCACTTAATATTGCTACATAATCTTGATCTCATGCACTCAACAAATGTTTACCGAATTAGTACTAGATGAATACCAAGTATGCTTATTATAAGAAAGTATTGTTTGAAAAAAATAAAAAATATGAGCACTTTTTGACTGTTTGAAATGGATTTGTAGCTGGGTATCATGGCACATGCCTATAATCCCAATGACTTGAGAGGTTGGGGCAGGAGGATGGCCAAACCAGGCTGCCTCAGCAACTTAAAGGCGGACCTCAGCAACTTGGCCAGACTGTTTCAAAATAAAATCGAAAGAAGGACTGGGGATATACCTCAGTGGTAAAGCATCCCTGGGTTCAATTCCCAGTTGAAAAAAAAAGAAGAAAGAAAGAAGGAAAGAAAGACAATAGATTTGTAGACAAATTCTAATTGTCTAGTTCTAGCTTATCTAGAAAAACCCAGGTGTTTCTCAGAAATAAACACAATTAAGTCATGGCACCTAGGCTCAAAAATTAAAGATGGAAAAAAATGTAAGCTCTGTTTTCCACATCAAGGTGAAAACTGCTATAATTTATTAAATTAATTAAAGAGAAGTTATTTTAGTTGGCCTGGACAGTGCCAAAAATAACCAGAATTTTCTTGTTCTTTACCTGATTAAAATGGGCAGAACATGGAGTTTTCTACTTATTTCCAGGTGAATTCTTCACATTTCCTGGCTTGTAAAACAAAAGTGAGAGCTTTAATGCAGTTTGAAAAGAAATAGAGAAACTCCTCAAAGTGTCTTCAGTACTTGGCTGAATACAAACATTAAATGTTATTATTTTCTTGAGGGGTATCAAGCCATTTTTTGAAGGGCTGGAGGAAGTCGAAGAAAGCTAAGGAGGACAATGAGATCCCAAATTCTAGGCTGGACTTGCAATGCAAAGCGACCCATTTCTCAGTAAACTGAAGGAATTACTAGAGCTCCCTGAGGGCCCTGCTGTAGAGAGTGACTTGGGCATAGACAGCAGGAAATAAAGCTCCACTAATCCCCATGATGCAGATTCAGCCAAACAGTTGATTCTATAAAAAAAAAATCAAGTCAACAGTGAAGATTTCTTATTTCCTAAAAGATTTAGATTTACTACTTCATGCCACTGTCATTACTGGAGAGGGCTTCATACCTGTGGGAGGGCATCCTACAGATACTCCCTCCCTGCATTATCCACCACAGGGGCCAATTCACCAAACATGCTTACTCTCAAAGAGGTTTAAAAGTGGACCGCGCCCAGTCTGCCTGGCCACCACCCGGGAACATATAATTAGGTCATATCATATCTCATGAGAAGTGGTGGAGGAAAGTGTCTAGTGGGAAAAGTTCATATGCTAAATGATTAAGGCCTTAATTTCTTTCCTATATGTTTTTAACACTTTAATTCTGAAGTCATGTGAATAAAACCTGCTTGACAATAGTCAAGCTTCCATGAGTTGGCAGTCTGAAAATCTCTAGGCTGCCCCTGGGCATGCAATGGGGCTGTGCTCCTTTGGTCTGGACTTGGAGCAGTTCTCCTGGTAGCCCTCTTTCAGAGGTATTCATGGGTGAAGCTGGTGGCGGGTCATGAGAAAGCGGGAACGCACCTAACTGATCCTGTAATTTCAGGGTAGTTTCTAAGCAACTTTGTGGCTTCCTCGAGTGAGTGGTTGAGAATTGGTCTATAAGTATTGCTTTATACCCATTATTGCAGTATAATTAACAGTGTCCCCTTTCACTTTCAACAGTATCCTACTTTGGATGATAAATTATATAGTCACCTAATCTACATATCACATTCACTTGCTGATGGAATTCTGGAAAACAGGCCACATGCACTGCTTGGTGGTTCAATATACAATCCTCAGGCCTACTTAATGCTCTGAACAGACCTCTACAGGACCCAGTACCTCTTTGCTTCCTCTTCTTCCTTCTCCAGAGCCACTCCCCATCCCAGCTGCCACGTGTGCACAAACGTGAATGCACACGCACACACATACACCATGCCACAGCCGAAGGCCTTTTTGCTATTGCTCAAACTTGCCAAGCTCCTTCCTGGACATGACTTTTGTACAATGTATTCCTTACCATAGAGTGGTCAATCCCAATTTTTGCCTGGCTACATGCAATTTGACATTTAGATCAAGGATTTCTTCATGCCCTGCTTTTCAACTGAGACCCTTTTATTCACTTTTATAGCAACCAGGCCCTTCTTCTTCTTCTTTTTTTTTTTTTTGTACCAGGGATTGAACTCAGGGGTGCTCAGCCACTGAGCCACACCCCCAGCCCTATTTTGTATTTAGATACAGATCCTTCCTGAGTTGCTTAGTGCCTCACTTTTGCTGAGGCTGGCTTTTAACCTGCGATCCTCCTGCCTCAGCCTCCCGAGCTGCTGGGATTATAGGCTTGCGCCACGATGCCCAGCACAACCATGCCTTTCTTGATTTGTAAAATTACTTCCTTCATGTTTGAATCCCTCATTATTCTATAAGCTTCATGAGGACATACTATCCCTGGGGCCTCCTAGCACATAGTATTCAAATCTTTGTTGAATAAACAAACGGAATAGGGTAGAATCTGGAGGTCTGATGAATATTTTTAAAGTCTGGGGGTGTGATTCATGAAGAACAAGACATAAAAAGAGGCTTATGAAGGTGAGGGAGAAAACCATGGCTAATGACTGGGTCTGCCATGAATACAATGTGATTCTCTACTCAGTGAAATACATTTTAGATCTCAATTAACATAATGCTTGCCAATACATCTAGGGATAGTCTTAGATATTCTACTATCTATTCTCGCCAGTATCTCAACCTCCAAAAATAATATGCTAAATTTATAAGCATTTTAATCTTTCAGACAATAAGAAACATTCAAACAATACAAACATTCAGACAATAACAAAACATTCTTCTGATTGAGGAAAACAACTCTGTTGCTACAAAAATGTTCTTCTTTGGTTAATATATCACTTATAGAACAATAAAACATGAGAGTCAAATATATCACTAAAAAAGTATTGGACCCATCCACTTACCCTATTATGAATCAGACCTTTCCTGGCAGAGACTGCCATGGCCTCACAGAAAACAACATTCTGACTTCAAAAGGCAGTTTGTGATTTAGCACAAGACAGAAATCATTTTTTTATTTTTCAGACAGAGAAATTGTTTTAAAATATTTTATAATTCATTTTCCATATAATTTTAATACACATCTGGTTTTGGTTTTTAAATTTATTTTCTTACTACATCCATAAAAATGAATAACAATTTCTGTTAACAAAACCGAACCTGTTTTTAAAAAATCTGAACTAGTATACTCTGCCATATGAAGAGGGATTGCCAGGCAAACCTTTGAGATATAGCAGCCTACTGAAATATTTTAGTACTTCATCCAACAGTTGAATTATTTTCATCAATAACAATTCGTCTGAAATGCAGTTTCTTCACTCATAGAATGGGGACAATAAAAGACTCTGACTGAACAAAAAGCACAGAGCCCAGGATCAGGTTCAATAAATGTGAGCTACTCTGTGTGGTAGATCACTTAATTTTTTTTGATGAAAATCCAAAAGGTAAAGACAAGTGACCTATTAAAGACCCCAACAAAATTCCAGTTCACTGGAATGTGAAAACAGTGCTCCTGCAAGATGTCTGTGTCCTCTAATTCCAGAACCTGAGATCACACTGCCTTAGGAGGCACAGGGAAATTAAAGCTGCTTTAGAATTAAGGTTGCTAGTCAGTTGCCCTTAAAATGGGGAGATTATCTTGAATTATCTGGGTGGGTCCACTTGAATCTTAAGAGTTAGTAGAGTCTAAGGAAATAGGCACAGGAAGGGGTCAGAGAGAAAGAGCTTGAAAAAGCCTTGGTCTGCTGTTGCTGGCCTCGAAGATGGAAGAAGAGGGTGTGAAGCAACACCTCTAGAAGCTGGGAGAGCCTCAGCTGCCAGACCTTGGTTTTATAACTGCAAGGAACTAAATTCTGTCAACAACTGAAATGAGCAGGAAATTCTCCTCTAGGGCCTCCAGAAAGGAATGCAACTCTGCTGACACCTTGATTTAGTATTGGACTTCTGACCTACAGAGCTGAGATAATAAATTTGTATTACATTCAGGCTGAAAATTTATAGTCATTTGTTCAGTAGTAGCAGGAAGTGAAAACAATTATATAAGGCTTCTCCACTAAGGGGTATAAGCCCTAAGATTCCATTTTTTCTCAACAGACTATCTTCTCAGACAGATGCAAATTGTGCAGTGTCACATGAATGGTGGCTGATGGCTATCAAGTGTGTTTTTATGTGTTCCTCAAATGGATAAGCTCCTTTAATCCTCAAAACAACACTGGGAGACACTATCCCCATTTCTCAGAGCGCTGGAGTAATTTCCCAAGGTTTCAAGGCGAGGATGAGGCAGAGGCCTGGTGTGAGTCTGGTACTTCTGCTCAAGTCCACCCTTTTAGCTACCAGATCATGCTGCATTCTGCCAGCTGATTTTTTAAAAAAAATATTTTTAGTTATAGATGGACACAATACCTTTGTTTTATTTATTTATTTTTATGTGGTGCTGAGGATCAAACCCAGTGCCTCACACGTGCTAGGCAAGTGCTCTACCACTGAGCCACAACCCCAGCCCCCCTAGTAAAGCATATACTTTACTCAAGAGGAGATGAGGATTTATAGCTTTTTATTTTACTAAGGATGTTTTTTAAAAATATGTAAAAATCATGGCCTAGAACTTTTATTTATTAGAATTCAGATGTGAGAGAGGTACAAATTCAGAACAAATTTGGCTTTATGGAGAACCTACCATTTGTCCTTATTTTAAAAAAATTTATAGTGGTAAGAACATTTAACATAAGATCTACCCTCTTGGAACAGGTTTTTTTTTTCATTTGCAGTGCTAGAGATTGAATGCAGGGCCTCATGCATGCTAGACAAGCACTCTACCACTGAGCTACACCCCCAGCCCTTAATATGCTTTTCAGTGTATGATAAAGGATTGTCATCTAAAGACATAGTGTTGTACAGCACATCTCTAGAACTTATTCATCTTGTTTGACTGAAACGCTGTACCCACTGATTAGCAACTCCCCATTTCTTGCTCCCCAAGTCCCTGGCAAACATCATTCTATTATCTACTTCTATGAACTTGACAATTTTAGATACCTCACATGAGTGGAATTATGCAGTATTTGTCCTTCTATGTCTGGCTTATTTCAAAGACAAATATTTTAAGATCACATAACTTACTTTTAGCTAAACTGTCCCGAGTGTGGAGAGTTGAGGAATTTGGAATAGAGGAAGAGAAAGCAGGGCATGTTTACTCAGGGTGGTGGATGCTGCTTCCCTTTCATTTTCCTGCTGAGCCAGCAAGGGCCTGAATAAAACTATTAAAAGATCAGCTTTAGAAGTTCTGCTCTGTTTTCATGCTGGGAACAGGTTTATGTATCTGTATATATTTTCCTGCCCTTTAAATAATTAGTTATTGTTGGTCTTTAACAGTCATTCCAGAATTCTTTGAAAGTAGCTTGTTGCATTTTTTAAAAGCCCAGTGAAAAACTAAAATATGACATTACTGAGACACAGCACTGTGTTTAGCTATTATACTACAACTCCAAAAAAGTCATCTGTGACACTAAGGACTGACACATACAACTAGTCTCCAACTCTGATACTCAGATCTTAGGCTGGACTATTCTGAAAAGGTTTCAGATTAGCAATGGACAATCAACAAGTATTACATCCATACTTATTTTAAGCTCCTAGAACAAGAGTGAAACCGCAACATAGGAGATCAATAGATCAACTTTTGATTATCATCAGAAGAAACCTGAAAGGATAAACCCCAAATTTAGGAGATCTCTGCAAATATGCAGTCAAAAATAACAATATCTAGGAAAAATAAAGAATTCCTTATAAATCAATGAGAAAGGGACAAAAGATCATACAAAATAATTGTCAAAAGACATAAACAGACATTTCAAGAAGAAGAAACCGTACAACCAGAGAAATGAAAAGTCATACCCCATTTTTGTATAATGAATCAAAAAAATAAAAAATAGATTTGTTTCTTGATTGCTCACTGTCAGGTGCCTATCATCCGCCATTTGCCTGCCTCTCGCCTGTCCAGTACCTGCCTTACACCTATCCATCACCCAACGCATGAGGTTCACCTCCCGATCGTCCGACAACAGTCAGCAAACTGATCGCCGACCGCCAGTGGAGCACCAGCTGCCTGCTGTTGCCTGGAAGCTCACTGTTACAGTACCTGCAGGTTTGATTACACGTGGCTGCCGCCATTTTCAGACAACAGCCAGGCCCTGTAGGACCCCTGGCCGGACAGACTGAGCCCCATCTCTAGGATCCCTCAGCCTGACCAATCACTCCCTGCCTCTGGGGCCCTCACATCGACTGACTGCTCCCTGCCGCCAGGACCCCCAGACCAACTGACTGCGCCCTATCACCGGGACCCCAGACCGACTGATTGCAACTGGCCTCCAGGATCCCGCAACCACACCAAACACACCCAACCTCCAGGACCCCTGCCTGACCAACCGCATCCCGCCTCTGGGACCTCTTGCTGACCACGGCCACACCCTGAGCTGCAGCTCCCCATTTGCCAACACATTTTAAAGCCAGAGCGGCCATCTTGGATAATCCTGGAAGCCATAGCTCCAATCTTTAGGTGGGGCAAATCCCATCCTGAGACGCCTGCTGGAGACTTGAAGTTCATTGTCAGGTACCTCTCATGCATCAGGCTACTGAACTTTGGGAGGTTTCATTACTATATGACTGTTATACTGTAGATTTTCTTTTTTTTCCTTATTAAAAAAATTTAAGTTTTTATTTCTTTACTTTTCTTGCTCTCTTTTCCTTTTGTCTACCTGTTCCCTCAGAGTCTCTTTCTCCCTTTTTTGCATGCTAACAGCCAATTTCTTTTGATTACACTCTCACCCGTTCTATTATCTAGAACTTTTGTATATTCTTTTCTTATCCCATTAACAGCCACATTCTACATCCCTCTGCATCCTCTTTGTCCTCCATTTGAAACTGCAGACCTTATTGCAAATCTGTTTTTTTACTGAAGATAATATTTGAACTCATTCTGTTTATTATGACAATGTTGTTATTGTCCTCATAGGGGCTATTTGGTCTAGGATTGCACAGTGTCTGAATTGGGCACTGCTGATATTGATCTCCCCTTAAAGAAAGGGTTTGGGAAACCTATAGGGCCACTATAAGCCTATAGGGGGAAATCTGTAATACCCCAGATCTGCACTGCTAGAGGGGAAGATACATGAACAACATGAAAAAACAAGGGAAGAAAATGATCCAAACAAATCTAGATTCTATATTAATAGACTCCAATGACAGTATGTTAGAAGAAATGTCTGAAAAGGACTTCAGATTATATATGATTAAGATGGTTCGCGAAGCAAAGGATGAGATAAGAGAGCAAATGCAGGCAATGAATGATAATACCAACAAGCTGAAAGAGCACCTGCAGGAAGCAAAAGATCATTTCGACAAAGAGATAGAGATTCTCAAAAAAAAAAAAAACAAACGGAAATCCTTGAAATGAAGGAAACAATAAACCAAATAAAAAACTCAATGGAAAGCATCACCAAAAGACTAGACCACTTGGAAGACAGAACCTCAGACAATGAAGACAAAATATTTAATCTTGAAAATAAAGTTGCCCAAACAGAGAAGATGGTAAGAAATCATGAACAGAATCTCCAAGAACTATGGGACATCATGAAAAGACCAAATTTAAGAATTATTGGGATTGAAGAAGGCACAGAGATACAAACCAAAGCAATGAACAACCTATTCAATGAAATAATATCAGAAAATTTCCCAAACCTGAAGAATGAAATGGAAAATCAAATACAAGAGGCTTACAGAACACCAAATGCACAGAATCACAACAGATCCACACCAAAAATAAAAAATAAATTAAAAAAGAAGAAACTAATAAACATGTGGGAAAATATTCAATCTCATTAGTAACCAGGGAAATGTAAATTAAAACCACAATGAGAGGGCTGGGGTTGTGGCTCAGTGGTAGAGCACTTGCCTATCATGTGTGAGGCACTGGGTTTGATTCTCAATACCACATTAAAATAAATGAATAAAATAAAGGTCTATCAACATTTAAAAAATTTTTTTAAAAAACAATAAGAAATATCAGGAACATCCTGACATGCCAGGTAGTGAGGAAATTATCCCAGACCACTTGAGTCACGTCAAAAGCACTCAGAGCCAACTTCCACTAGCACAGTGGGACAATTTGAAGTTTAATAAGGTTAAGAATTTCAAAGCATTTAAACCCATCAAATATTTCTAAATCTACAAATTCATAATGATGCTTTAAAAACTGATTGGTGACCTTCTGAGGATGAGAGGGAATTCACTATTTTGAAACCAGGTATTTATAAGAGAAAGAAAATCAAGTACTTATCCTGTTTTCCTATATCAACTATGACTGGGCAACTAAATAGTAGATGGAGGGAAAGGGTTCCTTAACAAAATATTACAACTAGTATGTGAAAATGAAATGACAGAGTAGAATATCACCATTTTCCAACCTCTGTGATTCAATGGGTCTTGGTATTAAATTATCAATAGCTGCTGACACCAAAAAGGAGAAGCAAAACCAAGACTTATGTACCTACAAAAGCCTACAGCTTTGCCAAAGGATCAAACATGAACCAGCTCAAACAGCCTTGTGATGTAGCTGCCCATTTTCAGGAAATATATAAAACATGTTAACTGCACCATAAGTATATAATCAGCAAAACCCAAACTGCTAGAAACTCTATAGGCTAACCATGCTATGTTATTAATTAATTAATTAATTAATTATTATTTGCAGTTCTGGGGATGGAACCCAGGAGCATGCTACCACTGAGCTATACCCCCAGCCCTTTTTATTTTTTATTTTGAGACAGGGTCTCACTAAATTGCTGAGGCTGGCCTCAAACATTTGATCCTCCTGCCTCGGCCTCCCAAGTCACTGGGATTATAGGCATGAGTCACTGCACCAGGCCACCAGGTTCTTTTAACAGATAAATTGTAAGAAAAATAAAAGAAAAGAAGGAAAACCTTTAGATTAAGACCTCAAAAGAAAAGAAGTTAATTAAAAGGCAGAGAAGAAAAACACAATGGGCAACACTAAAGTGACAGGGATGGGTACTTATGTAAGAAAGTTCTAAAGAAAGACAAAGTTATTACAATAAAAAGAGAACAATAAAGTTTTGGAGGAAGAGAGAGGTCTTCCTGGAATGGGATACATGGAGGGATTGTGCAGGGCTGGCAAAGTTCCTTTTTAATTTTTTGGCCTTAGACTACGGTTTACAAGGGTGTTTGCCTTTTAATAATGTACTTAATTATCAAAAATTTATGTTTAGGAAAGTCCATTATTGGGGCTGAGGGAGATGTAAGCAGCCAGGGCAAGATGATGAATGAGGAAGTTAGGAGAAGGTCTAGATCAAAGAAACTTGGAGAAAGTCCTCCAAAGAGTTCAACTTCCTGGTTGATGAAAAGTGTTTATGGACACAAGGAGGGGACCCAATCAGACAGACATTTCCACACTCCTGTACCTAAGTGGGGGATCCAATAGATAAACTAAATGAACAATAGAGAGAAGAGGTTGGACAGGAGAGAAGATAAGAAAAGGAGGAATTCCAGAGATCATAAAAAGAACAATCCAAAACTTCTCTTATGGACTCCCAGTTCCGGGATCCCTTCTCTTCAGAGAAGTCTGTTGCTATTGCTTGCTATCTCTATGTTCTGTTCTTCAATTCTTTGCAGAACAAAACCCCTAGATGGTAACAGGGCAACAAGGGAAATTTGAATATGAGTTGAAATTTGAATATTAGATAATATTTATATATCAATAACAAAATGTTAACTTTCTTGAGAATGATAATGGTATTGTGATTATAAATGGACTCTACGCTGTTTGGAAGTACAAGCTGAATTAGACATGGGTAGAAATTACAATGATATCTACAACTAACTTTCAAATGGTTCAAAAAAAGAATACATACATATGTGTATGACAGCACTATGCAAATATAACAAATGCTAATTTGTGAATCTAAATGAGCAGTATATTCATTGTACTAGTCCTAAAACTGATTTATAGTTTTGAACTTTTTCAAAATAAAAATTGGGGAATAAAGTACTACCATATGTGCACACACACATACCCACAATGAAAAACAATTTTAAAGTCACTAGACTGGCAAAAATGGAAACAACCGTTTGGCATTATGTAGAAAAAAAAGATGGGCACTTCTATGAAGAGCAATCAGGAATAATGGACTAGAAAAACTCACAAATCATGAAGTAGGTACAGAAATGCTCACAGCTATATGTTGTAAAAGTATTATGCTGAAAGTCACCCAACTAGCCATCAACATGGGGTATTTTCCCATAAATACCCTATGTGTGTACAGTACCCCATCTAAGTTACAGTAGTGAAAATGAACAAATTACTGCCATATATAGCCTGTAATGTTAAGGGAATAGAACAAGTTGCAAAATAATACATGTAGAATACATTGAGATGAACTATACACACACACATGCATGCACAAACACATATTTGGTATGTTTATATTATAAAAGCAAAAGACAGGCAAGCCCAAACATTGTGTTTTAGAATATACATACATGTGGTTAAACTAAAAGAAAAGTTTAAAGAGAAATAAGGGAAAGAAAACCACAAAATTCCAGACATTGGTTGCCTCTGGAGAGACAGAGGGGCCCCATGGAAGATTGGAAAGGTATTGGCAATTTCCTATTTTCAAAGGTAGATAGATGGTTGATGTATGGGTGGTCATTACATTGTTTAATTTTAACCTGTATACATGTTACATATTCTTTTATAGAAAAATTTAAAGACCCCTAGACCATAATGACAATATTCCTGGACACCCCTATCTTTGCTTCGCAGTTTGAACAGAGGTCATTTTAGCTGAAGCAAATGAAATCTCCTTAAGTGACCAATGACAATGAAAGACTGAAAGACATTCTCAGCAAAACTACTGATAGAAGACAGGTTGAACATTTAAAATCAGTTAGAAGGGATGAGGCTGAGCAGCAAAATGCCAGACTTGTTTTTGGGTACTTGAAGGTAACTGTAATCACATGGGAAAAAATACAATTAAGAACTGAAACATCATTCATAATATTTAAAATTTTAGGGTCCCATTTTAAACATAACGTCCACAAACTTCTTTGCATATAACCCAAAGGATGTATGTCTGTTGCATCATGAGTATAAACAATTATAAATCAGAAGACACTTCACTGAGACTAACTAAACTTGACTTGAAAACCAATTTCCTAATAAGCCAGGAAACAAACAAAAGTTCCCCTTCATGAAGTGTCCCCAATTCCCTTCAGAGAGCCTTTCTTCTGGCACTTTACCATGTTTTGCCTCATATTTTGGTTGTACACTTTCTTTTACTAGATTGTACATTATTTGATATATATATATATATATATATATATCAAATAATATACTTGATATTCTATGATGAAAACGTACTCTGCTACAGGGCCCCCAAATATTCCCATGCCAGGGGAATTTGAATCTTTGTTCTCATTAAAAAACAAAACAAAAAAGTCAAGAAATCTATGAAACCCAACAAGGCACTGGGGGTGGGGGTATGTCACCAAAACCCAAGGGCACTTCCTTACCAAATAATTTCTGAAATCTATATATATCAATTATTGAGTTAATAGGGCCTTCTGATATTTTTCATTTCAAACTTGTAAATGTTTAACAAGAGACTCAACATTGATTTTATTGCCTTCAATTGAGAACAAACAGCTATCGGGAAAATTATGCCTGCAGGGTAAATGAGTAGGATATTTTAAGTTCTCATAGACTCTGAAGAGGGCAAAGGTAGAACAGACTGGAGAGAAAAAAAAATGTACACCAAACTTGAGCTAATTAGAAATCTTTACCACCACACTCCCAGAAGACTTGCATAGAAATCCGAGTAGCTTTAATCACCACATAATGCTGGCCTGTTTAATTTGTGTTCCAACCACAATCCTGCCAGCACCGGCTGAATTCTCCCAGCAGTCAGAGTAAGCTGCTTGCAAGAGGCCCCCACTTTAGCCTCGATGTGCTGTGTGTGCACAACTGCAGGTACCAGTAAGGCTCAGAGGCTCAGGGGGGATCCCCTCAGGCCTTGGTGTGTCATAGTCTGTGGTCACACCACAGCAAGCACTAGGAGTTGAAGCTTATTTAGTCTCACTTTCCACATTTCTTTCTAGGGCTGTGGATAGTTTTCCTGAAATTTTATTTCCTTTCCCATATAAAATCTGGTTGGACTTGTTAAGGAATTTTTTTAAACAGGAAAGAAAGCATCCAAAGAAAATGTCAGAGAAATGAAAATAAAACTATTTATTTTTTAAAAGGGTTTGCCAGGGGACACTTGATACTAATATAGAACTGCCTCCTAGAGAGCTAGCTTAAAAAGGCTCAAGAGGGACTCATTCCTTTAGAAACCACCAATGTAAAAATTAATCTTAAGATTTCACTGTGCTGGGCATGGTGATGTACACCTATAATCCCACCAACTCTGGAGGCTGAGGCAGGAGGATGGCAAGTTCAAGGTGAGCCTCAGCAACTTAGCAAGGCTCTAGGCAACTTAATGAGACCCTGTCTCAAAATAAAAGGGCTGGGGATATAGCTCAGTGGTTAAGCACCTCTGGGTTCAATCCCTGCTAACAAAAGAAAATAATATTTCACTGAAAGATTATGTATACATGAGTGTTTGTAATTTACTTTTATTTGTATATGTGTGTGAACTCAGGAGTGTTCTGCCTCTGAGCTATATCTCCAGTCCTTATTTTTTTTCACTTTGAGACAGGGTCTCAATAAATTGCCCAGGTTGGCGTTGAACTTGTGATCCCCTTGCCACAGACTCTCAAATAGCTAGGATTATAGGTGTGTGCCACTGCGCCTATTCTATAATTTGTTCTATAATGTTACCTGTACATTCTAGTTCGAAATTCTGAATTTTAACTTTGAGACAGTTATGCTAGGGAACCAATCTTTGCACATGTTTATCACTGAGCTACATTCCCATGCCATTTATATGCACATATATATTTTTTTTTCTTTTCTTTCTTTAGTGCTGGGGATCAAACTTAGGGCCTCATGCTAGGCAAGTGCTCTATCACTGAGCTATACTCCTAGTCCCATATATTTTTAAGAGTATTTTCATTTGAAATGATTGGAGTCTAAATGAATTTTCTTCATTCTATGATGCAGAAGATATGTTAATATAAGAACCCTAATTCCGCTGGGTGTGGTGGTGCAGGCCTATAATCCCAGCTACTTGGGAGGCCGAGGCAGGAAAACTATAAATTTGAGGCTGTCATGGGCAACTTAGCAAGACTCTGTATCAAAATAAAAATTTTTAAAAAGATGGTGAGGTAGCTTATTGGTAGAGCACTTGCCTAGCCAGCACAAAGACCTGGGTTCCATCCCCAGTACCACAAAAAAAAAAAAAAAAAAAAGAACCCCAATTCTCCCTTAGCTGGCTGACTGTGCTTCTGAATGCTTATAGGAGACACGATACCTTGTTGTGTTCTCATTCTTCCTTAATAGGAGAAAGGGAGAACATACTAGCAAAAACACAGGCCACATTCAATCAGCTATGTACCAGTTACAAGAGATGAAAGGTAACATGTTCTTATGATTAACAACCCTTCCTTTTGCTGTTCATCTACCAGATGGCACAGAGAATGTGGCCTGTAGCTGGTGGCTAGTCCCCAACACATCATGGCTCATGCCCTCAACTGGAGGATGAAAAGATATAGTACTGGCAAAGGAAAGAACAGAGTTTATGATAAGTACAAAAGAGGGGATTTCAATTATGTCTTTTTCTTGAGAACACAGTATATTCCCTTTGAATCCAGTTTCTTTCTTTCTTTCTTTCTTTCTTTCTTTCTTTCTTTCTTTCTTTCTTTCTTTCTTTCTTTCTTTCTTTCTTTCTTTCTTTCTTTTTTCAGTACTATGGATTGAAATAAGGGCCTCTCACATGCTAGGCAAGGGTTCTATAACTTGGCTACATCCCTAGCCTTTTAAAATTTTATTTTAAGACAGGGTCGCTTTAAATTACCCAGGCAGGCCTCAAACTCAAGATCCTCCTGTCTCAGCCTCCTGAGTAGCTGGGATTACAGGTGTGTACCACCATGCCTGGCTCTGAATCCAGTTTTGATAAGACTTTTGGATAATGTGCTACACTTTGAGCAACAATAAATAGAATAGAGTGGAAATTAGGGTCTAAGACTGCAGTGGAATGCATTTTATGGTCACCATTGATTTGGTCTTACTGATAATAACTAAATGCTCAGAAGTTTTATTGCTCCTCCGCTAAAAAATCTGAGCTGAAGACACAACTAAAAACAAACAGAAAACCAAGTAAAACAACAGGGTTATCAGGTATTTTATAAAACCCTAGAGAAACCACATATTTAAACCAAAAGAAAGATAATGAAAATGATGTTTCTCACCTTCTGAAAGTTCTCCTTCCACAAATCTTCTATGACTATGTATCCTCGTAAACCCCAGTCATATAACTTCTCCCCAGTGACCTTGAAATGAAATGGAAAAGATCTGTTGCTATTCCATACATGACTGGTGAGGAAGAGAATTTCCTGTTTTCTTTTTTCCTGTTCCCAGGAAGAACTGCATGTAAGCACATGACCACTACAGGAAGTCTTAGGACATACACATTAAAACAGAATAACCACAAGCAAGTAAAAAGAGAGCAAGAATGAAAAAACAAAGAAATAAGAGGAAAAAATAAAAACAAAAAGAATGATAGAATAGGAAGAAAAATAGTTTGGTTGTATAAGTTATCTTTTAAAATAATTTGCTATAAATTACAGGTATATATCTTTTTGTGGTGCTGGGACTGGAACCCAGGCCCTCATGCATGTTAGGTAAGTACTCTACCACTGAGTCAACAACTCCAGCCCACAAAAGTATATATCCTAAACTTTTGAAATTTCAAAGAAAAAATTTTAAGAAACCATTGTTAATATTGAAAATTCCTGAAAATCACATGCAGAAAAGTGTCTACGAATCCCATCTAGCACACTGCCTGATACATTATAACCAACCAAGTTATACTGGCTAAGTTGAAAGTCAATCACTAATTTTAGGGGCTTAGAGGAACAATAAATGAATCCAATGAAGATGACCCTAGTTTTCCCAGTCCCCCTGAATGTAAAGTCTTTGGATTTGTATAGGGATTTTGGAAGCAATAAAATCCAGAATTTTCCTCCAATATCAGAGGCAAGCCCCACCAGGCTCAGGGAGTTCATGACCTTAAAATGTACTTGTTCACCTTTGGCTAGCTGGCTTGATTGCTGGAAACATTTTTTAAATACTAAGCTTTCAAAAACATGCTTCTAGTAATTTGCATTCATTGGTCCTACTTATGACAATGAATGCCGATTGCTCTTCTCTACCATAATACTTCAAATTTCTGAAAACGTTATCTTCTTCCTAATTTCTGTAATTAATATTTGTATAATAGTGCTTGATTTACAAAGTACTTTCACATGAATGATCTCTATCTTGTATAACACCAGGACACAAGACTGCAAGGTCTCAGAGGCCAAGTGAATCATCTAAAGTCAAATGCTAGTAAATTCAGTGGTGTTTGCAATATGCTGATTCCTTATAAATCATATTCTTCCAGTTGCTCCTACTAGTTTTAAAATATATGATATGATTCTTGGACCCACTGGAAGATATACTGAACATTTACTACACTTATGGTAGTGCTATTCCTGGTATTTTACATTTCTGAGAAGAAAATAACATTCTCCATCAATCTGAGAATCTTCTTATAATACACGGCTAAATGCTACTGAACAGAAAATATAATATAAACAATTAAGTGTCCAAGATCAGAGTCTTCATTAAAAAGAAAATGAACTGTGAAATAAGAACTAAATGACATTGAAACAATATCAGAAAATTGCTTTCGATCACTGATGTTCACTTGGTTTGATTTTATTGTGGTAATATATGCAGTGCTGGGCATGGTGGCACACACCTGTAATCCCAGCAACTAGGGAGGCTGAGGCAGAAGAACTGCAAGTTTAAGATGAACCTTAGCAACATAGCAAGACCTTGTCTCAAAATAAAAAATAAAAAGGGCTGGGGATGTGGCTCAGTGATAGAGCACCCCTGGGTTCAACCCCTAGTACCAGGCACACACACAAAAAATACACAAAATATATACATAACACAATTTTTTAAAAAAGGAAATACAAAATTTAAAAGTGACCAAATATATTCATAACACAAAGTTTACCACTGTAGCCATTTTTATGTGTATAATTCACTGGTAGTAAGTTTATGTGCAATTTGTACAACCAAAACCATTCTCCATTTCTAGAACATTTTCATCATTCCAAACAGATCCATAATGTTTTATAACTTGTGAAAATAAAGTTAATTGTTTTCTTCAGGCTCATTCTAGGTACAAAATAAAAGACAAAATTCCTTCCCTCTGACTTTAAAAATAAGAATCCAACTCAGATTTGCATCCTACTATCTTGGTTGTGAATACAAAAGATGTTTTGCAACATGCTGTGACATAATAAAACAAAAAAAGACCCCCACTCTGGGGGCAGCTATATCTGCTTCTCAACAAGCAGCCCAGTCCCTTTCCCCAACCCAGCCATTTACAATTTACACCGTAATAGACTGAGATGACATTTAATCATTTTTTTAAATCTAGGGCAAGCAGAAGTCATTCACTGTTCCTGAGTTGGGGCTGGAGCAGGGACAAGAACATTACCTATCTGCCTCCAGAATGTTATAAACAATATCATACCTATGATGGGAAGATCCTACTGACCCTTGCCACCAAAGCCATCAATTTCTCACAGCCAGGGCCACTGAAATCCCACCTACAACTATACCACCCCACCCAAGAATTTGGATCTCAATTCTTCATGCAGAATCCAGGGAGTTCATTATCAAACCTTTCCAGCTCAGAGCCTGATTTTGGTGACTACGCTGCTGTCCCCTTCTGGGACTCAGTCTCTTTGTAATATGGCAGTTCTGGCAACTGGGTCTCTATCTCCATAAGCTGTTCAGGACCTAAAATCCAACAGCCTGCTTTGCTTTCACCAGTTTTCCCAGGGACTCCTATGTTTAGAATTCCATTCTCCAGACAATACCCCCTAAGGCTGGCCACCATTCTCAGAGTGTCTGATTCAGTTGATCTGTGGTGGGGCCTGAGAATCTGCATCTCTAACAAATTCCCAGGGGATGCTGATGGTGCTGGTCCAGGAACCACCCTTAGAGAACAGTTGACCTAGCTTTACCCATGTTGTCTGCCACTGTGATCTACCTCCTTGCCAAGATACAATCAAGCTGAAGTGTGAAGGGTGAGAAAGGAATAACAGCAGAAGGTACCACATGCCCTGAAGTCCCCAGTGAGAAAAATCGAGGCTAGCACCAGGGAGATATGGAGGCTAAAGTACAGTCTGTGTCTGCAAGTCTAGTGAGGAGAGGTTATGACCAGACACATCTGAACTGAGTGACCCATAATTATAGATTTTAGAATGGGTCTTTAGACTTCTGTGTAAGCATAAGAAAATATTGTCTTACATTTTCTTGGCTTAGTGTTTAAATTAGCATGATCTGAATACTGGCATTATAACGGAGGATCAGTGCTGAAGTACACAGTGGAGAAAAACATTTCAATTTGTTGCAGTTCATCTATATGTGCAAACAAATTTTAGTCTGGTGTTATAAAATCTACAAAATAAAATTAAGCAGCAAACCCATACATCACACACAGGCAAGAATGAAGGACATCCTAGCTTACTAGGTCTATCTCACCTGGGCAAATGCAATGGCTTGTTGTGGGTAATAGATAGAGGCAGCTAATCCCATGAAACCAGGTGGATACACAAGCTTCTTTATTTTTGAACCTAATAAACAAAAGGTTGTACATACCATCAGATGATTCATTATTCGTCTTATCATTGCAATTTACCTTATACATATAATACTGGATAAGATTGCTTTGGCCTTAAGTTGAGAGAATGCATTTAATAACAGTACTTATACCCCTTTTCCACAGTTTTCTTGGGATATAATTCTCACAATTCACCCATTTAAAGTTCAAAATTTAATGGCTTTTAGTATGTTCACAGAGTTGCATAATCATCACCAAAAACAATTTTATTATCCTGAAAAGAAACTCATACCTTTGGGCTGGGGGTGGTACAGCATGTGCTGAACATATGGAAGACCCTGGGTTCCAGAAAGTAGGTAAAGAAGGAGAAAGGAAAAGGAGGGGGGTAAAATGGAAGGCAAAGAAAGAAGGAAAGGAAAAAAGGAAGAGGAGAGAGAGGGAGAGAAAGGGAGAAAAAGGGAGAGGGGAGGAGGGGGGAAGAAGGGGAATGGGTGAGGGGAGGAGAGAGAAACCTACCAATACCCATTGGCAGTCACTTCCCAATTCCCCTTTCCCCCCAGCCCTAGGCCGCCAGTAATCTACTTTCTATTTCTATGGATTTGCATACTCTGAATATTTCATATAAATGGAATCATAATATGTAGTCCTTTGTCATTGGCTTATACCACTCAGCAAATGTTTTCAAGAAAACCATCATTTCTAAGGAAGCAGAAAAAAGACTGTTTTGAAAACAAACAAATCAGGATTCTGGTTTCTAGGGTTTATGTTTTTTTTAACAGCAAACTGGCTTCCTATTTAAATACTAAAAACAACTGTTCCCTTCCTCTTCTTCCTGAGACTTCATTAAAACAACAGTTAAAGAATAAAATACAAATTAATAAATCCACAATGAAGAAAAAATGTGCAGAGAGGCCACTGTCAGATAAGAATCAGCCAGGGCTGGGTACGACATTCATGGTACAGCATTCGCCTAGCATGGGCAAAGCCTGGGTTCCATCCCCAGCACCGCAAAAAAAAACAAGGTGTTAACCAATTTTCAGAAACTGAAGAGTGAAGAAAAGTAGCCTTGAAGTCCTGAAGAAGGGTTGTAGCTAAGGAGGGAGCAGAACTGTCCCAGGCAGAAATGGCATGTACTGCAGGGAAAGGAGGTGACACCCAGGAACTGAGATAGGGGGATAAGTGTAAGCCCTGTGCATGGACCATCTAACCCCTTCCTTTCCCTATGCTATCCCAGTGCAAAACTGCCCATAGCCAGGAATTCAGGTCAGACCAAATTTATAAAAGGGACAGAGTAGCACTAAAGAAATGCCAGGGGTTTTCTGTTGAGAACCAAGATAGCTCTGTGTGTGTGTGTGTGTGTGTGTGTGTGTGTGTGTGTGCGCGCGCGCGCGCTCGTGTGTGCGCGCGCGCGCGCTCGCGTGTGCGTGTGCGCACATGTGTTAGTGCCTGAGAGTAAAGCCCTTCTCAAACTGCTCCTTGGTCCAGCTCACCCTGAGGCAGAAGAGTCTGTCAGCAAGTCCCATCTATACACAAAGCATTCTTACTAGCATTTCAATCGCCCCATTCTGAAACCTGACCTGACAACCAAGGATTACCAGTGGTTGGAGGAAAGCCTAGAACCTAAGACAAACAAGGGAAAAAACACCATGGGAAACAGAACTTCAAAACAAAGCTAGACCTGTTATTAAGTATCATCAAAAAATTCAAGAAGCAACCATAATAAAAGAAAAAAGAATTCTATGAAAAACATTCAGGGAATGAATTCAAGGAAATGACCAAAGTAAAAAAAAAAAAAATCTAAAAGGAATGAAACAAAACAATCAAGAAAATATAAGAGATATTTTAAACAACCCAACTGCTAATTAATACAAGTTCAGCAAATTTTCCAAGTACCATATAGATATCATCCTTTAGCTGAAGGCTGGGAGTCATCCAATGTCACCAAGGAAAGAAAACATCTGTATAGTCACAGCACCACAGAAATTCAGAACGCTAAAGATTAAGAAAAGATCCTTAAAGGTTCCAGGAGGGAAAAAAAAAATAACTTCAGAAGCATCTGGACTGGCTATCAACTCTCCCATCTACATGCCAGATGCTACAAGAACCAGCTTTCAAAGTTTTGGTGGAAAACAAATGATATCACTATCTAAACTATCACTTGGTATGAGGGCAGACGTGCAAGGTCTTGGAAAATTGTCTCCAACATACTTTTTTTTTTTTTTGCGGTGCTGGGAATTGAACCCAGGACCTTGTGCTTGACAGGCAAGCACTCTACCAACTGAGCTATCTCCCCAGCCCTCCAACATACTTTTAAAGAGACTCTTTTTAAAAGAAACTTAAGCATATAGTTCAACAACATGGCAAAATAAGCCAAGGAGAAGATAACCCAGAAGATAAGAAAAGGGGGCTCAAGCCCAAGAGAGCATGAAGAAAGTCCCAAGACAACAGCTGTGTTGAAGTCTCAGGTCAGGTTCCAGAGGATGCAGAGCTGTGGGGAGAAGAGGAACTGATAGAACAGAGAGCAGGATGCCAAGTTTGGAGAAACCTGAGAATGAGGTAAAAAAAACAAAATTGACAGAGGGTGAAACAGGAGAATGCAGGTGGACTTGACATTAGAAACACTCTCCACTGAGGGCTGGGATTGTAGCTCAGTGGTAGAGTGCTTGCCTAGCAAGTATAAGGCACCAGGTTTGATCCTTAGCACCACATAAAAATAAGCAAACAAGATAAAGGTATTTTGTCCATCTACAACTAATAAAATAAATTTAAAAAGAAATAATCTACACTGAGAGGCTGTTGTGTTTTTGACACAAGATCCAGATAGATGCTAGGGAAATGTGTGTTAATAATATACAATTCTAACAATGCAAGTGCTGTTTGTTAGTTTTATATTTTATTTTTCTTAAAAAATTATTTTTGTGGTGCAAGGGTTTCAACCCAGGGCCTCAGGCATGCTAGGCAAGCACTCTACCATTGAGCTATACTCCAAACCCCTGGTTTTGACTTTAAACAGAAAAATATGCAAAGATGAAACTGGGGCTATTGAGAATGCAAATATTATCAATTAGATTATTAATAAATTAATGTTTCTCTCCCAGTCTTACTGCCTGGGTTAAAAGGATATAATTATCCTGGAACAGGCAAATCTGTTACTCCTAGGATCTCCCCTGTCCACTTGAAGCTTTATGCTCAAGCAGGTGGGGACTAGCTGAAGAGCAGAAAAACTGTCACCCATTTTTCACTTCTCCAGGGAAAGCTGATAAGTGGCAGCTCTGGGGCTTCTAGTCCCTGCTAGTCTACACAATGAGCTGGAAGGTTCACACATACCTCAGGAAGGAGGTATGATTGCATGCCACCATGCCCATCTTCATGCTCACACCTCCCAAAAACCTAGTGGTATAGGCAGTGTCTGTCAGCATTGCCAGAGGGCAATCACTCACTGGCTGTCAGTCGGGGGAAGAGCCCCCAGAAGGCACAGCTACCTCTCTGGGAGCATTCTGTCACCACTATAGTCATGGGCATCCTCATTAACTAAGGCATACTACTTAGTAGGTGTGCTCAAGGAACCCTACCAGGAGGGACTTCTCAGCCCATCCTGCTGCTGTTAGCATAGTGGACCATCTCCCTGGAAGGGACTACAAACCACACTGGTCACTCATAAATGTGTCTATCATCCCATTTATCTTGCTCAGTGAACCCCTCTGATGGTGTTCACCTCAGGCCCTTCTAATCCAATGGCCATGAGAAAAGATTTACTATCACCTTGTATGTGCATGAATGTATGCATGTGGACTTTTTTTTTTTTTTTAGAGACAGAAAGTAGAATGGTAGTGATCAGAGTTAGGGGACAGGAGGAATGAGGAGTTATTGGTTGCTGTTTTGTTTTTAATTTGTTTTAGTTGTAGATGGACATAATACCTTAATTTTATTTACTTATTTTTTTATGTGGTACTGAGGATCGAACCCAAGCACTCTAACCCGAGCTATGACCCTGAACCCGGAGTTATTGTTTAAAGGGTATGGTATTTCCCTTTAGGAAGATGAAAAAGTTCTGGAGATCAATGGTGGTGATAGTTTCATAACAATGTGGGGTTTTTGTTTTAAGTACTGGGGATTAAATCCAGGACTTTGAACATGCTAAGCAAATGCTCCACCACTAAGCTGTATCCCCAGTCCAGCAATGAGATGCCACTTAAAAATGGGTGAAATGAAGGGCTGGGGGCATAACTCAGTAGTACAGCACTTCCCAAGCACAAGGCCCTGGGATTGATTCCTGGAACTGCAGTAAGAATGGGGGGCGGGACAGGGGAGAAAGGCTTGGGGGGAAAGGTTAAATAATAGATTTTACGCTATGTATATTTTATTGTAATTTGTTTTTAAAAGTTCTACCCTTTTGGACTAAGGTACCTAGGCCACTGATGAAAATAAATCAATTTTTCTACTCAGGAGGCTGAGGCAGAAGGATCAGGTGAGACCCGTTTCTGAGAAAAGAAAGGAAGGAAAAAAAAGAAAGAAATTCTTCCTAGTCTGGGTCAGAACCTCCTTAGATGGGTTTTCATGCTTCTCTTGATCACAGTTCTGGTCAGACTATCTTATAAAGCCTATAAAGCCTGTTGGGTTGCCCATCTTTTATTTTCCTAGTCTAGCATCCATTGCCTTTCTTTCTGATAACTGTACCTTAATTTCTTGCTGGAAACCAGCCCCTCCTCTTTTTACAGTCTCTGTGGTTCTTAGTTGACTGTATTGTATTCTAAGGATGGACTTTGTTTATCAGCCTAAATCAATCTGTATGCACACTGTATAGTGTATAACTTTCCCTCAAGTCTGGGTTAGGGATGGGCACGTGATCCAAGTAGAGTCAATGAAAGCAATAAGATTTTTCTCTGGCATTTTGGAGAATTTTTCTCTCGCTCTGTTTCTTACACACACACACTTTTCCCTGATATTTGATGATGATGACAATAATAATGAAATGACATTTTTTTAAAAAGAGTTCAAGTTTCAAATTATTTTAATACTACCAGGCCCTCCCAGGTAGGGAAAAAGAAAGCTAGGAACAAATAAGCAAACAAACACAAAGGAATAGGACCCACAGTAGCAGGTGCTGTCATGCTGCTGTTCTGCCCAGGAGAATGTAGTCTCCAACCCTCTTTAGGATGGTCACCCTCATGGATGAGGGACAAACACTTGATAGGACAGGAAGTTACCCACATCACAGAAAGCTTTCTGTGGGCTTGCAAGACTCCTCTACATGCTCAAACAACAGAGAGGAAGGTGGAAGCTTATCTCACTGGATCCCACATTCCAGTCATAGCCACATTCCAATACCCTGGCCTTGGGACTATCAATCCCAAGCACTATCTAAATGACAATGGAATCCTTTTCTGAACAGCTCTGCAAGAAAGGAGGGGAAAGAAATATGAGAAAAAGTGTTGGTTTGCAATTTGATTACTAAAAAAGAAATGGAAATTTAATTCTCATTGCTCAGTATAAGATGAGAGGCATGGAGACCATGACACGGTTGATTCCACAGAACTGCAAGTAGCACCAGTGTTGCATTGCCTTCCAGATTCTAAAATAACACTTGCTGCATCAAGAAGAAAGAGTTCTAAAACAGGTGAAATGGTATCAAACTATGGTTCTGTTTTAGGGGGGTCAGATTACAAGGTTCTTCATAGGAATTTCTCTATTAAGAATTTTTGCAACTGAATTTTATACTATAAGCATTCATTCTGGAGTCAGTGAAACTTCAAGAAGTTCACAAAAAATTAACCTCATCATAGTGAAGTCTTTTATCAACCTTTATTTCCTATAAATGTTTTGTAATCTATCAGTAAGTATAGTGGATTTTGGGGTTGATGGTGCTGGGGATCAAACCTAGGGCCTCATACATGCTAGGCAAGTGCTCTACCACTGAGCAATGCCTCCAGCCCCTGCAGTAATATTTTTAAGTTGACATTTGTCAGCTTTTTTTTTTTTGAGATGGGGTCTTGCTAAGTTGCTGAAGCTGGCCTCAAATTTATGATCCTCCTGACTCTCAGCCTCCTGAGTAGCTGAGAGTCCTATGCCACTATACCCAGCTTTAATTTTAAGCATTTAAAAAAAATATACATCATTAATGATTGAAGTCATGACACATCAAAAAGTTAATAAATTCTCTATGAAGTTATTGTTGTATTTACTGTGATTACTAGCCTGATATAACAGTGAAACATTTAGAAACAGTTTAATTCTCAGGAATGAAAGACTAACAAAAATTCACTCTTTCTGCACCTAAGAGCAATAGGGATTTGAGCAGTAAATGTACTTACAAGAAAAAACTAATTTCTTTCTACGAAGAGTATACAATTTCTATATTTACTTAAAGTTAAAGAGAATGAAGTAAATGACTATATTAATTATATATGAAGAGGTCAACCTTTATGGGGCTGAGGTTGTGGCTCAGTGGTAGAATGCTTGCCTCAAATGTGTGAGGCACTGGGTTCAATTCTCAGCACTGCATATAAATAAATGAATAAAATAAAGGTCCATCAACAACTTAAAAATTTTTTTTAAAAAAGAAGTCAATGTTTAGAAACCAACTCATTATTCTGAAAACTGTTCACTGAAAGTAAAGAACCAAACATATCCTATCTTTCCCACAAAAACTGTTCAAAAAAAAAAAACCCACAAAATTGCACCCACCTCTAGTGAAAAGGAGTCCAACAAGGCCAGCAAAACCAATAACACCAAGTCTTGGAAAAAATCCAGGAGGTGCATTTTGGAGATATTCATAGCTATCTATAATGAAATCAATTTGGGAAAAAAATTCCATAAATTACAATTAAAAACCAAAGTCTTACCTATAACTAGCACATATAGTATCAAATGCTTTCCAAACTACATGTTGTTTGCATGCTGCTAACAGACTTCTTTTACATTCTTTCAGGAACCAAATACATAAGCCTAGGAAAAATAAGTATCCTTTGCCACCTGAACTCATTATTTGAACTCAAGAGCAATAAATTTAGATAATGAAGGAAACTTGTGGGAAATAGATACTGTTGGTGGTGACAGAATGAATAAAAATAAATACAACACGTGGCCTATTCACCATGCCTTGTGACTCCATTCACAGATACCTACTTTCCTTTCCAGTCTCACCCAAGTAAGAGATAGCTTGGGCCCTATAGACTCAGAAAAGTGTTTTCTAAGCTCATCAGCCCAGATTTTCCACCTTTCTTGGAATTCACATATTTATTCTCTGTACCCATCACTTGGTACCTAACTCTATAGCACATTGTGTTTAATTATTCAGATGTTTCATGTCTCCCCATGGAGAATATAAGCTCCTTAGTGGTGGACTTCTGAGACTTAGTACATGTTATCTTCCCTCAGTGTTTATAGTGGATATTCATTCAACAGATATTTATTAAGAACACTGCCTGGAGTTAAGGAATACTGGATGAATGAACAAATGAATTTCAACTAGGTCATGACTTAAAAAGCCCTCATGTGTTTCTTGCAACCTCATCTTCAACACCCCCGATCTGCTTATAGTCCCACCTCTAAGTTTTTTTTTTTTTTTTTTTTTTTTTTTTTGCGGTGCTGGGGATCGAACTCAGGGCCTTGTGCTTGAGAGGCAAGCACTCTACCAACTGAGCTATCTCCCCAGCCCCCACCTCTAAGTTTTGATCACAAGTGTGTCTACAACACCCATGCGCTGGTGTGGCTTACACTGGTCCTTGAAGATAAATCTAAAAAAATCCTTCCCCTCACTGCTCCCAACTCCCCCACGACTATTAATCTAGTCTCCTTCCTCTGTACTTCAACAGTGGTCTGTAATTATCTCTGTATTTGCACTAGTATTAAATAATCCATTATATGTATCTCAATGGTTGTGACCACTGTCTAAATCAACTTTGATCTTCAGTTACTGGCATGATGTGACTTGACAAACACATGCTGAACTGAACCAGTAAGCTAGAATACTGAGTAATTATCTCCCCCAGGTAACACCAGATACATGAAGTTTTTCTTTCCTGGTTCTTTGAGAGATGTGATGATCATTTTAAACACTACTACAGGGCTCGTGTTATGTGTCTGCATTAACTTCCATCTGTTTTTTACTTATTTTGTCTTTAACCTAATTTTGACTTTCTATCTTCTCATCTGGGTCATTTGAGGCAATTTTCTACTTCCCTTTATTTTTGCCTACCAGCATTGTGTTATTCAGTTCTAGACATGCACATAAAATGGCTGACAGGAGGAGACCTAGATGGCTCTTGATGAGCTGAGCTGAAGTGGGTAAATTACAAAGAAATAGAGAAAATGATGTTTTAAGATTGCATTTGAAGCTAGAGCCCAGCTTCTGGTAACATGCCTTCACTGTAACTAGTGGGAAATGGTCTGACAGCCTTGGCAGTCAACAATAACTCATAATGGAATGTTTCTGCTTTACAGTCTTTGCGGTAACTATGAGTCCAAAAGAAGAAAATACAAACACTGCAAATAATGCCTACTGCTATGAATCAATGGGAAATGACAGGTGACAATGAAAAGGTTTCCTCAGTCTCACGTTTTTTTGTTCCATCATGAAAACACATCCTTTTAAAAACAAGATTTTGATTCACCAAAATGCCCAAGGGGAATGAAATATGATCAGTCTGTATTTACTAGTTCCTGACTAATATCAGTCAGAATGTAGACTGTGACCTCAGTTTATGAGTGCAGGTGGTAAGTGGCCTACATAAGAGAAACAATCAAGGATGGGCAATAAAAAAACAAATGAAAAAATGTAGGAACACTACTAATTATGCAATAAGGATTTTCCCAGGCACAGCAGCTCAGTTCCTTCCTGCCTCTAAACTTCTAGCATGTAATAATAGCAATGCAAGTGAGATACTTTGATTATGTGAATCTACTGATGAGTTAATGTATTGTATTATATTGTACCTGGAAATCCATTTTGTTTATAATACAGTGTATCTGCACTTGCTAACCCTGTAATCTTAGTAATGTTGAAGAGACTTAGGGGATATGAATCCCCTGAAATCTGATGAAAAAAAAATAGATTTTCTTTCCAGAAAAATTCACACAGTTCTAAAATTCTGCATAAGATTTAAAGAAATCCACAGATCTCCAGAGTCCATTCATGAAATTCCAGTTAAACAGTTCAATATTATTGAAGTAACTGATTATGCCTAATTAGAAAATGACTTACCTAGCCCCCATTGAACCAAACTTTGCATCTTGGGCTTAGCTTGGGAGTATGTTTCCTAAAAAAGTAAAAAGAAATGGAATGAGTAGGATTTGCTGATTAGAAAGCAACAAAATATACTTTACTGGACATTTCTTGTTTTTGATGCTGGAAACTTAACCCAAGGCCTTGGGAAAGCTAAGAACATGCTCTACCACTGAGCTATACTCCCAGCTGTTAACAGATTTTGAACAAAGAATACTTTTTGGGTTCTTTTTTTTCTTTTGTAATTTCCTCTTCACTGCAAACTGCTCAGCAGAATGGCTTTCTATGGCCACAGAAAACAAAGATTCCAAGTAGAGTGGTTTCAACAACCCAGTTTTCTTACTCTTCTAAAATAGACTAAAGATCAATTCCCTTGATAATTTAGAGGCAATCCTTTTCCTATGAAATTAAATTTGTGTTTCATATTGTCTATTTCCTGATTTGCCATTATTTTATAACTTACATCTGCAAAGTGCCCATTTGAAGCAGAAACAACCAGCTTTAATGAGACAAAGGATCACAGAACTCAGTTTGAAAAGATAACCCAATTCTGAAGCAAATGAAGTATCAACATTCTTTTTTTTTTTTTTTTTTTGCAGTGCTGGGGATTGAACCCAGGGCCTTGTGCCTGGGAGGCAAGCACTCTACCAACTGAGCTATATCCCCAGCCCCTCAACATTTTTTCAATAATAATAAAAAAGCTTTGTAGTCAGTGGTGGTAGAGCAGGCCTGTAATTCTAGCTCTCCCCAGAGGCTGAGGTGGGAGGATTCCAAGTCCAGGAGTTTGGGCAATACTGAGACTCCATCTCAAAAAAGGAAAAAAGAAAAAAAAAAGAAAAGTTTTGTACATGAACATTAGATGATCCTAAAGGAAACCAGGGACTAGCTAGAAGATACCCACCTTTAAGACCTCTAGAGCAAAGACGGAGGAAGAGACATCAGGGTATCTGAAGGTATCAGAACTGCCATTTAGAAAAAGATCTGTTTTATATAATTCAGTTCAAGCCAGGAAAAGTGGCCCTCATTATTTTAAATGGCCTTAAATAATAAATGCTGAATTTGAGGGAAGACACAAAGAAATAAATATTTCTTCACTAAAATCCATTATGGGTTTTTTTCCCACCCATAAAAGAGAAAGAAAACCTACAGGTTAAAATACAGAGTCACAGTCCACTTCTTTTGCTAGCTTAATCTTTTACTATTAAAACAAATTAGTTCTTCAAGGAAGGACTAGAAATTGGTAGTCTGAAAACAGAACCAGGAATTAGAAATATTTCCATTCATGAAAACTTCATTCCACTCAGGAAAATAAAACTATTACAATTATTAAAAAAATCATCTAGAAGTAGTGAAAATAGATATGTTGATAACTACCTTATCATCCAGAGGGGTGTTTTGTTACACTGAGTATCATGCATTTTAAAAAAAAAGGAGACAAAAGCAACTTTAAGTTGTTGAAAGGCAAAAGATAAAATACTTTCATTACAAAAAATACATTTATTAGACTGGGGGTATAGCTCAGTGGTAAAGCATGTACTTAGCATGCACAAGGACCTGGGGTTCAGTCCCCAGCACCAAAAACAAAATAAAGCCCAGACAGACTGGGTTTTGACAGCTTGTCATGTCAAGCCTACATGACACAAAAACATGTCTGCACAAATTTACTGGTCTTATCTTTTTTCTTTCTTTCTTTTTTGTTTTGTTTTGTTTTGTTTTTTGTTTGTTTTTATGGTGCTAGGGATTGAACCTAGGGCCTTGAACATGCAAAACATGCTCTCTATCACTGAGCTATACCCTCAGCCCCTTGTTGACCTTATCTTAACTATTTGCAGACAGTTTAAAAACCTAGAACAAGATAACAAAGTCTAAGCACTTTACAACACAAGTCTTTAGGTATTTCATAACTCACTTAAGTATAATGGTCCAATTTACATTATTAATAGAGTTCATGGGCAGTTCTTTTTTTTAATCTCACATGGTAAACAGAAGCTCACAGTGGCACAGTGAAAATTTCAAATTTTAAGACAAGCCCTGGATGAAAACTGAATTTGTAAATCTCAAGCAAAGTAAATCTGACATTTCATACACCACAACATATTAGTTTGTATTCATTAATCCTCAATTTTCAAAATCGAGATCAAATATGGCAAACATGTATCAATACCTACAAATTCTGAAAGTTGCAAATTTTGGTTTCAGGTATTAAAAAAAACAGAAATAATTTCACTCCCATCATGACAAAATGTCTGACCTAAAACGTGAGTACAGACAGAAGTCAATCTGTACCTGTAGTTCAATGGGACAAATAGTTCAGTATTCAAATACATAATTCTACCCTATATTGGCATCTAACTTTCTATTATAGCATTTTAAATGCTCTACAATCATTTGTTTAAAGTGATGCAGGTGGAATATACCTTATGTGAAATGCTTAGGACTAGAAGTATTTTCTATTTTAGAGATTTGTTTTTTTTAAAACTTCAGAATATCTCCATAAACTAGCAATTGAGCATTCCTACTCTGAAAATCCAATATCTAAAATGCCCCAGGATTAGAGATGCTCAACTTGTAGAATCTCTAAGGATAAAAAAAGTCTCGATTTTAGTATGTTTACATTATACCCACTTACTTTCATTAGCATCCCATATGCTCTCTAGTAAACAAAATGTTTTCATAACCACAACCAACAAGGCAGTTACCAGTCGTCTGCTCTCTAGTCAAGGTACCACACCCCACCTAGGGCGAGGGAAATTCTCTCTGCAGCTATGGTTACAGCTGCCACCAGGAACCTAGGGCATTGTTGCACCTGCTATCCTGGTGGTACTGACAAGCATTTGTAAGCAGAGCACTCTTAACTTGGGCCCTTTTATTATGGCTTTTTCCGAAATCATGCAACCAGTATAGACTTTTCTCTTTTTCTTACTAGTTTTTTATTGTTGTTGTTTTAGTACCACAGGACTGAACCCAGGGACACTTTACCACTGAACTACATCCCAGCCCTTTTTATTTTTTAGTTTGAGATTGGGTCTCACTAAATTGGTTAAGGCCTTGCTAAATTGCTGAGGCTGGCCTCAAACTTGAGATCCTCCAGAGTAGCTGGGATTACAGGTGCACTCCTGAGTCACTGGGATTACAGGTGTGTGCCACCATGCCTGATTCCATATAGACTTTTCATTATGGACTCTAAATAGCTGTACCTGACACCAACTTGTATATGGCTCGCAATGATGTCGGAGCTGTGAGATGCTTTCTTCGAGTTGAGTCCTTGGTTCCTCCACATATTTATATTGACCCTCAGGAGTTGAGTAGAGTGAAAGCTGCACACATTAAAACAAAAATAAAAAAGCATACACAGTAATGAGATCATGTAATAAATTATCAAATTTGTAGGTGCAATATTTCTAATAATTTATAAATTACAGTAACTTTAAGGGTTACGCACAAGCTAAAACTTTACTTCAGATGATCTCTGTACCTCACTTCATTAATCAATAAGGACAAGGACAAGAGAGCAGGGCTACATGGTGTCCATTCCCCTCCTCATCCACTGATGGAAAACAAGGCACCTTTCTTTTATCCATTTATACCAGTATCTGGTATCTCACCTCAGATTTATAGTGTGGAAAAAGGAGTCTATCACTCTAAAGAGTAGGTTGAGGAGGGGGTTAAAAAAAGCTTGAGAGTAACTGAAGAATAACTGATTACATAGTTCAAATGATCAGTCTTATACTAATCAAAGTAGGAGAGCAGGTTTGTTCCCCACCCAGAGAAGAAGTTTCTCACAGTCACTATTGATTGCTCTCTTCACCCACAACACTGCCATTGT